>NC_136874.1:5507424-5877424 GCF_951799975.1 Gobius niger
TCACTTTGCAGAAAAAATATCGGGATAAATATCGTATATCGATATACAACCTAAATATATCGGGATATGACCAAAAGGTCCATATCGCCCAGCCCTACAAATGAAGCTTAAAGACTGAGTAAATAGAGTAAGCACTAATTCTATGTTTGAGGGGTATAGGCTTCTTCTGTACCTTTACGTCTAACATATATCTGCAATTAAACTGAAGCCAAAGGTCAAGGTTAACCTCACCCATCTTCACCGCAGCAGCACCATACTCATCCTCTTCATCCTCTCAAGCTTCTGTTCTCTTAAAGTGGGCGTATGAGTCATAATTGTAGCTTATAAACTGTCTTTTTTACATTTTACTGATTGATTCCCTCTATCAGCAGGGACTGTGATCTCAAACTGAAGTTGGAGCGCCCTCCGCAGACAACACAGGGGATTGCTCATGCTGAAAAGATTATACAACAGCATGCTGACGAACCAACGGTGCCACGATGTGCTTTGAATCGAACGCTTCAGCAGCAGAAGAAGAAACTGGACGACTCAAATCTTTGCGAATTAAGGTAAATATAACAATATTTTGATGCGGAAACGTTACGACATGGCTAAAAGATGTCGTCTCTTTTAATGCAGCTCTCTGTTCAAACGCCGACTCTCTACGGCACTTCTCCTCAGACAAAAGTTGGAAGGACAGTCCCAGAGCTGAAGCCTTGGGGGACTCTCCTTCTTCGGGACCCGGAGAGAATTTGCCGAGAAGTCAGAATAAATGGACCAAGGTAACTAGCACACTCCCGAGTCGAGAATAGCCGGCTTAACGTCATAATTTGGGCAGTAAAATGGCAGTTTGGCCTCTTAAAAATCACACTGTTAGATCTAATTGTTTTCTGAATGGGGGCGTCATCGTGGTTTTATGACGAGCTTTAAACTTTCATGGCTAAATAAACAGGTCAACAGCCCAAGGAACAACACTGTAAAGAGAAACGCTTTTGGCACAAACTACGACCGCGGCCAGTGCCAGTCCTTTCTTTTCTGTAATGCCATGAAAGTTTCAAAGGTTATCGGGCCAGCGTGGCGTGAACCAAGCGGGAACACGGCTATATATATATATGTAACTAGCTTTTGTCACAGGAGGGAGAAGGAAATTGCCTCGCACAGTGTGACACAAACGTACAGCACAAATGATTGGTGCTCGCGGCGCTGAAATGGACTCCTCTCTCGCGCGTTTTAGCCACATTACACACAAAAACCCAATGTCGGCCATTTAACCCAGCTAAAAATCTCCACCGTGTTTATCCTAATTGCGCCTATAGTGGGGTTTATGGGGCGGAAATTGGAACCAAAACACCGTACAATGTAGTTAATTGAAATGGTACGGTAGCAGCGTTTACGGCCTGAGAGAGAAAGTGTCTTTTTCTCCATATTTAAATGATGTTATCGGTGCTGGTGTGTCTGTGGAGGCTTCTGGGAAGGAACTCACTGATATCACATTTTCTAAAACCAATAAGAGTACTTTGATACCGATATTGAATACCCATACGAGTACAAGGCAAGTATAGATGCTTTATAGACAGGCTTTTACTCATTTACATTTCCTTTTGTAAAGTAGGCTACATTTCAAGAGAAGTTATATCAGAATTTAACATATGCCATTATCATTGTTTTCTGATTTGATTTGATTCTTGGGTCTCATGTTGTTGATTTATAAAGATGTTAAATGGAGATGGTTAAGTCCACAGAGATACAGAACAGCCCATACCCAAAAGTTACTCAATGCCTGTGCTGTATTCATTTATTTTTTTGAAATGGTTACTTATTACTACTACTAATTGGTCTCTTTTTGCATTAGTCTTTTTGCAACTTTGTGTGATTTTCCCATACGTGTGTTTGCATGTAGCAAGTACCTACAGCAGGGGTGTCCAAAGTGCGGCCCGGGGGCCAAATGCGGCCCTCAGACCAATTTATGGTGGCCCTCGGCCTCTTGCTGTATCGGTACACATCACCTTTTTATTTGAAATGTAATAATTCTATACAATTCTAACCTAACGACTAACATTTCGTTGTGTGACAGAGCTGGCATGAAGGTTTTAAGCTTAAATAGAGGTATGGGGCACAATTTAAACCTCTGCTAGTCGAAGGTTTTGTGGCACTAACTACTGATCTACGGCTCTTCACCCCGTGTACACTTCAATATGTGGCCCCCCATGAAAAAAGTTTGGACACCCCTGACCTACAGGATTTGGATTGTCCTTGTTGCAGCTACATATCGCCCAATATAGACATGCTGTATCTCTTTATTTTGCATTTTCTGAGTTAGTCGCTGGATTAGTTTTCCAGATGCAGTAAAGTCCCTGAGCATGAAGCGGCTCAGAATCACCAGACACATTAGTATCTATTAGCCACATTAGCCACATTAGCCTGTCGTCTCGCAAACACTGCAGACCCAGCGCTAAGGCTGAAGATATTTCATAATATCCAGATCAGACATGAGGCTCGTTGACGGGACAAATGTGGCGGCCATCTTGTGACTGGCCGGTGAGGCTAACCCCTTTAGCAACCAACGCAAAACCAGGAGCAACATTTTCATTTATTCAATGGCAGAATGTGAGATACACTCATTGTTTGTGATTGGTTTATTATTGCTCTGTATCTCAGTCAGGGTCAGGTCATTGAAATGTCCTGTTTTTAGTCGTGTTGTTTAGCCGTATCAGCATCGTTTTCTCAAGGGTTCAGTGTTAGCATCCTGGTGGTTAGCATTCACTGTATCACTGCCCCATGTTCGTGTGCCTCCTATAAAACTGAAATAACATTTAAAAACATGAGGTCAGTCACAGTTATCAAAGAGTCATGAAATAACTACAAATAGACCAAAACAGTAACATGTGATTTCATTGCACTGGATTAGAAGGGCCTTGGGAAAAAGATGGCCGCCAGAATGGCCATTTGTTCCATCGTACAGTATCACTATGGCCATGATCTATCTAGAGTTTTATTAAAGATCTTTGGCCAAGGCACAATGACAACAACATTGGTTAACTCGAGCACAGACTCTGATTTAGGAGGTGTAGTCAAGAATATTGTATTTCCACTGAAGAATTCTCCAGTTTGTTGCTCTTTCCTGAGAGAAGTGAAACATGACTTTAAGTGGTATTGGTTTCAGGCATAGGGACAACATTAAAAAGAGGTTAATGAGTACGAGTATGAGTACAAGAGTATTGGTGTCGGTGCATCCCTAGTTCTGGGCATGACAAACTGCAGCTAAAAGCCAAAAAATAACAAACATATGGGTAACATTATTTGAAGACTTTTCAGCACCTTCCCTGGTTTTAGGCATCTATAAAATACCCAGCTTATGATTTCCTCTACATTAATCTCAGCGAGCAAAAGAGTACGCGCCTTGTTAAAGAATGACTCGCGCAAACGGTGACAAAAGCTGTTGGAGGAAAAATATTTACGACTGTAGCAGAAATGACAGCGGAGAAACGCACTCCCAGGATCTGAAAAATACCAATATATATCGCGGAGAGAGGCGCGGCAATAACGAGCGCGGATTCCCGTTTCTTTTCTTATTGAGAAGAAGAAGAAAAAAGGTGGTGTTTGCGAGGGATCCATCAAAACAATTGAATATGAGGAGGCTGCGCGCACGGGGGCGACGCGTTCAAGGGTTATCACATAAATCAGGGAAATGCCGGCGCCGGGGGAGAGGCAGGCTCCACGAAGCAAGAGGGATAGGCTTCGTAATTACTCACCGCTTGCGGGGGGGAAGATCTAACATAACGGTTTTCGATGATCTACGGACGATCTATAATGTTTTAAGTCGGAACGGTGACAAGTTTGAGGAGGGAAGCCATTAGCGCGTGATTTTATGACCTGCGGTTTTGGCCTGGAAACTACGCGTTTATGAGCGTGTGGTTGTTTTGTCGATTTACGGACTACGCAAAAGGCTCGGTAGTGATTGTAAATGTGTGAAGAGATAAGGCTAAACCTCCTTATTTCAAAACCTGTCCGTCCACTTCCCCTCAGCCTAATGCTAACTCAGAGGCGTAGGAAAAGTGCACCATCGATTGGGCCACTTTGCTCTGCAGTGCCTCCTCAGCACCGAGCTCCTCCAGCCGGTTTTCTGGGCCTTAAATCTCCGCCGGGCGACAGGCAAATCCACACGTACTCCCTGCAATTAAAAGGAAAATGAATCTTTACCTCTGCTTGTCATAAATTGAGGCCCCTTTTTAGCCCCTGGCCTGGTTTATCCACAAATATATCTAGACAAATCGATGGAGGTGTTACTACTGTATGTGTATTTACGGCGGTAAGCCTGGGGACTGGCAGTCGGCGGCTGGAAACACTACGCAGATCCAAAATGGCGTCCAGGGAGATTGGGTTTCTATCCAAAGACTTGGCTGAGTTTGAGAGGAGTTAGAGATGTACCTCAAGTAGGTAAAGAGGAATGTTTTTCCTGTATAGTATAACAAAGCAAAGACAAGTATTTTGAGTTGCGTGATTGTAGATCTTTGGTTAGTTTTCTCCTTTTACATCTAAGTTTTAATCCATTCATCCATTTTCTTCCGCTTTATCCACGGAGGCAGCAGTCTCAACAGAGATGCCCAGACTTGCCGATCTTCCACGAGGCCTTGTCCCAATAGGACATGCCTGGAACACCGACCAGGAGGCAACCGGAACAGATGCCCTAGCCACCTCAGCTGACTCCTCTCGAGCTGAAGGAGCAGTGACTCTACTCCAAGGTCCTCCTGGGTAACTGAGCTCCTCACCCGATCTCGAAGGGTGTGCCCAGCTACCCTGCAAAGGAAGCTTATTTTGGCCGTTTGTATCCGCGAACTTGTCCTTTCTGTCATTACCTACATCTCATGACCATAGGTGAGGGTGGGAACGTAGATCGATCGGTAAATCGAGAGCTTTGCCCCAGACTGTAGGCATTTCCTGTTGGAAGGAGGCGTCGTGGAAGACCCAGGACACGGTGGTGGGACTATGTCTCTGAACTGTCCTGGTGTCACCTCAGGGTCCCCCCAGAACAGCTGGAGGAGGGGTGCGTGGATCGGGAATAAAGGATAAAGTGGAAGAAAACGGAGGAATGGATTTAAACTTAGATGTTAAGGGAGAAACTGTCCAAACAACTACTCCATCCATCTGTCCCTCACTCATAAACAAGATCCTGATATATTTGAAGTCCTCCACTTGGACTCTCCACTGACCTGGAGAAGGGAAGCCACATTTTTCCAGTGTAGAAGTTTTATTATTAGACTGAAAAATAGAACAAACTCATCCTTTACGATGTTTTATTTTATGACGTTTTTTGACTTGGATTTGGTCTGAAATCGCTCCAATCGTTTCCCCAATGTTTGGTATCCACGTGACGCACGGATTCTCCCAGACAAGACTCTGTAATCCAAATGTGGGCATTTCCTTCTTGGAAGACGGCAGTCTACAGAGTCCACACACACATTTGTTCAAACTTTTGATCATGCTTGTGGTTTTCCTAAAACTTTTGCAACAACATCTCCACTAAACCTTCCAAATCTCGTTTTTTTCAGAGGGATTTCTGACTAAACAATTCCCAGCCTGCTTTATTGACTTTTCTACCCCAAAAAACACGGCAGAATTTTTTTTTAACAGATTTTTCCCAACCAAAACCGCCTCAGAACAAATCTCTGCTAGTAAAATATTAACAAGATAAAACCATGAATTAAACCTGACTCTATCCATTATTTAGATTTCATTGCCGAGATTATAAAACAGAAAAGTTCCCCTTTCCCCTCCTCATATTTACACCATTAATCTCAAGTACAAACATGGGGAGAGTTTGGCTCTACCAGACGATCAAGGATGAGTTTGGAGAAAGGAAGTAAAAAGAAAAACCCAGTAAGTCGTAATCACGCAGATGTGGAGCAGGAGCCTGTGTGGGGTAATTAATGGTGATTACGTTAATTACACTTTGTTTTGCCAGAAAAAAAAGAAGCAGCGAGAAAAATAGAAGAAAAGTGAAGACAGGCGAGCACATTAGGACGATTCATTTGCATATCACACACCTGAGAAGCAAGTCGCGGTTAGAGGTGTGGGGGTTATGTTTTGTATTTGATGTAATAAGTATTGCACTAAAATCCATAGATTGGCCAAGATTTTCTATATAGAGAATCCAGGATATTGTGTTTAGTTTTGAATAAGCTTTTCATAAGTGGAAAAAAAAATCTTTAAAACCTCAAAGCTCAATAAATCATCCCTCTGAAAAGCCTTGAAAATATTGTTAAACACAAGACTGTTTGAAGTCTTTAGAAGATGCTTTAGTTTAGTTTGTTGAAAGGACAGTGCACAGTTACATTAAAAAGACGGCTGCACCAGATTTAGCACTATACTAAGTCCGAATCAATTAAAACGACATAACAAAAGGCAATTTACAACTGCAAGTGCACTATACAATACAAAGTGCAATATTTAAGTGTAGTGCAAGTCTATAAAACACATAAAACAGTGTAATAGGCATCAGATACCTGCGAGGGCAACATCTGATTGCCATGCACCCCATTGCTACTGTACATGTAAACACGATAATGTTATTACTCTGGTAATCTGGTAGCCATTAGACGGTGCCCACGAGGGTTTCATCTCATGGCCTGTCTGGTACTGTTAGTGTGAGCAGGACTAGAAGCCAGTCTTTAGTGGAGACAAAAGAGATAAAGTCCTAAAGTTTTGTGACGTCTGAGAATTGCACCTGTATATTTCTCTCCCAGAAAGGAAATGACCATATTTGGATTAAAGTGTCATCTCGTGGATACCAAAGATGTCAATATTTCTGAATGAATAAACAGGGAAACTGGCAGGGAGAGTTTGGTCTCTTTTTGGTCAGACATTAAAGCAGTACTTAGTAACTTGTTTACCTTAATTAATCCTAATACAAGTGTTAATGGGGTGATTGGGGGGGGGGTGCAAACTTTCCCTGCACCGACTTGGAGGCCCCAATACACACTAATAGAATCAAGAAGAAGAAGCTAACGGGCAAAGCTAACTGCGGGCTAGCACCACTTAAACAGTATTTACAGCAAAGTTTGAGAGAAAAAAAAATATCTTCATTGTGTAATTGGATGTACAATATCCCTCTCTCCCTTTGGGCCCGATCTTGTGCATCAAAACGGAGACGATAGCGTGACATTTTGCGCTCAGTCGGGGCGCACTTTGTGATCTTGCCACTCCAGACTTAGCGCATTTAAGTGGGTGGAGACACAGACATTTTCCTCCAACCAGATCGACTCCGCGTCCAGGAGAGTGGTTGTGTGGGAGTGGGGGGTGAACATGTGCTTTTGTTTTGCTTCACGTTCACGCCGAGCGCGGCCGATCCGCGCCACAGCGGACGCTGTAGCTCTTTTTCTCTCGAGACGTGAACATCGTTTAGCTCACGATGGGGTAAATACAGTTTTTAGTTTGACCTGTGAGAGCCTAAGGCTTAAGAAAGAACGCAAGACAGCGCAATGTAAACGAGGAAGTGAATGTCAGCCGTGTTTCCGTCAGTGCAGTCACCTCCTCTTGTGACGCCCCCTCACAGGTGGCGGAGGCGAATGGCACATATAGCACCGCCACTCGGAAAATAATTCGCCAAGAGCCTGCGCCGCCCCGTGCGCCGCCACAAGATCTGGCCCTTTGTCTTTTCTATCAGTGTAGTATTTACTCTAACGGATAATTAATGTGTAAAAAACCGTAACATGCTACAACACCTGCAGTGACGCTTATGGCCTCTAGAGTTACTTAGTTCTGCTTTAAAACCATGTTAAGGGAGAAAACTAGCTAAAAATCTCAACATTGACCACTGCGCATTATTACTTACATAATACACTATGGTAGCCTTTGAGGGACACTCCACATGTAAGAATAGTGAATTTATTGTGGCTTAACACCCAGGCCAGACGGATAAGTAAAAATAACAATAAAAAACAGATATTTCCACCAATAACTCAGCCTCGCTACAGACTTTATTGAGATTCGAGAAGTGGCGAT
Source organism: Gobius niger (assembly GCF_951799975.1). NCBI lineage: Eukaryota > Metazoa > Chordata > Actinopteri > Gobiiformes > Gobiidae > Gobius > Gobius niger. Next base: position 5,515,405 of record NC_136874.1, read on the forward strand.
ATTAAAAACACGGCTTCTCCCCGCGGCTAATAATCTGCGGCTTAGAGTGAATTACCGCCCGGGACTCCGTCTGTAAAAAACTCATCATCAGAGTCCATTATTTGCCTATTTTCCATAAGCAAACCACTGTCGGATTCTATCTTTTAATTAAGATTCTATATCACTCCTCGCAAAGACAGAGAAGCCGTGCGTTTGCGGAAGAAACGCAATAATGTCTTTGTTTAGCCTGGCAGGTCGGCCATCTTGGAGTTCTCATCTCAAAGTGTTTATTTACTGGGAGAGCTTACTGTACAATGGCTTTTTAATGGGGCCAGTGCAGAGAAATGGCGCAACAGTGGAGCCGGTATGCAAATAGACGCGCGCACTGTTTAAACTAAGTGTCTGCGTTATGGCCGCGCTGATAAGTCAGGAAACGGATGTGCAGCGCCAGCCACAAAACAATTTTCTTTTATTGTGAGGTTGTAAACTGGTGCGATTACAGTTTGGCTAATGATGAGGCGCAGATATCGACTGGATGACAACAATAGCATTTAGTGTTATCAAGCAGAACTTTATGACGACCAGGCAATTATAATGTGATGACCGAATGTGCCATGCTGTCCCTTTAAGGCGGTAAACCAGGATTAAACCACAGTAAAAGTCCGGTCAGTTTTTTCTGCTTTTGTCCCGTTACGTTTGAAGAATAAACTCGCCTCTTCGTCTCCGCTGTACATTGTAAATCAGTGAATGCGTTTCCTTTTCCCTGTTTACATTCCACAAAGGTTTACTGCGCATGCGTTATCTACATCTTCTATTATCTGTGGTAGCGTCACAGCGCCTCACACAGGCCTGGAGGATGAGTCGCAGTAGTTTTACACACGTGACTGACATGCGCTCCGTGTTTACAGACAACGTTTATGAAATTATACGCATTTGGTCGTGTGGATATAGTCTAGGATTAAACCAGGACTGAACCTGCACTAATCCAAGATTAAACCAGGAGTAAACCAGGATTAAAACAGGGACAAACCAGGAGTAAACCAGGATTAAACCAGGGACAAACCAGGATTAAACCAGGATTAAGCCAGGGCTAAACCAAGAGTAAACCAGGTCTTAACCAGGATTAAACCGGGATTAAACTAGGTCTAAACCAGGACTAAACTAGGGCTAAACCAGGTCTAAACCAGGATTAAACCAGGACTAAATCATGATTAAACCAGGACTAAATCAGGTCTAAACCTGGATTAAACCAGGATTAAACCAGGACTAAATCAGGTCTAAACCAGGTCTAAACCAGGGCTAAACCAGGATTAAACCAGGAGTAAACCAGGATTAAACCAGGACTAAATCAGGTCTAAACCAGGATTAAACCAGGACTAAACCAGAATTAAATCAGGTCTAAACCAGGACTAAACCAGGTCTAAACCAGGATTAAACCAGGACTAAATCATGATTAAACCAGGACTAAATCAGGTCTAAACCAGGATTAAACCAGGACTAAACTAGGACTAAACCAGGTCTAAACCAGGAATAAACCAGGAGTAAACCAGGATTAAACCAGGAGTAAACCAGGACTAAACCAGGACTAAACCAGGAATAAACCAGGATTAAACCAGGACTAAACTAGGGCTAAACCAGGTCTAAACCAGGATTAAACCAGGACTAAACTAGGACTAAACCAGGACTAAACTAGGACTAAACCAGGTCTAAACCAGGAATAAACCAGGTCTAAACCAGGATTAAACCAGGACTAAACCAGTATTAAACCAGGACTAAATCAGGTCTAAACCAGGATTAAACCAGGACTAAATCAGGATTAAACCAGGGCTTAACCAGGAGCAAACCAGGGCTAAACCAGAATTAAATCAGGACAAAATCAGGACTAAACTGGGGTTACTGCTTTTCATTCATTATGACACAAACCAAAATACCAAAGGGTAAAAAGCCCCTCTGTAAATTTAGATCATGTTAATATTTCCATCTCAGAAATTATGTCTGGAATAATGAGTCGACTCCAGTGTCATGAAAAATAAATTCAACCTAAAAACGAGCCAGTCTTTTGCGCCGCCCTTTGGTCTAAACAGAGATCTGGACCTGATCTAAAGCCGCTCCGATACACACTGAAAAAATGTCTATTGCCGTTCTGGACTAAATTCCCACCACACTTTCTGCGAGAACACCGCGTGCACACAAGATTGCCGCGCGGCCCTAATCATTATCATTATCTACTGTATCTGTTGCCATGGGAACGCTCTCCTCTCCCGGGCCCCCGGTACTCGTGCATTTACGCGCGGGTGGCACAAAGACGCCGCATTTTACAGTACTGCGGCAGGTCCGTGTGAAGTACTCTCGAAGGATTGGCAGATTTCATGTCAAGTGGCGCGTGTTACGGAGGGGATTCTGCGCAGAACGGTATCAAAATGTCAGCAGGTTGTTTTTAAAGCGCTTTGTAAATAAACTGGACTCGACAAAGTATCTGCAGCAAAGTGAGGCGTATGTTGGAAGGCAGTGGAGTTCAAGAAGTAGTAATTAAAGATCTGTATCCTGCTATTTTAGCCTTTCCAAAGTAAAGTATAGGAATTTATATGATATATTGTCTACCACTATGGAGCACTCATTTTTGTGATAAATGTATTTTCTGGAGGTATTTTTCAAACCCAGAAGACACAACGCTTCGATTCAGTTAACTCCGCCCCCTCTCTCCGCTCATACAGCTTTACTGTAGTAGAGTTGACATTTGCAACACAGCTTCATAAATGGCTAACACACACCGCTCCATTACATTATGGGACTCGAGTTGGTTATAAAAGTTAATCCACTTTGATTCTGGCGAAGGTTCACCAAACATCCATCAGTGACAGTCAACTTCTGGCAAGTGGCCTCTTGTTTAGGAAGGTTGAATGAAGTCCTATCTTTTTTTATCCTTTTTTTTCTCCGTTACGTTATCGTATGTAAGAAAAAAAGAACAGGCGTGTCCAGAGTAGGTTAGAAAGAGCTCCTTCTTCACAGCTGTCGGTGCAAATATGACATCTGTTTAGACGCTCAGGGGGTGCATTTGTTTTCTTTGCAGGGCAGCGCTGACCTGGAAGCCCCTCCTTATATTTTTTTATTTATTTTTTATTTCATATGACAGAAATAATGAAAGAGCTGTTTTCCAAATTAAAATCTGGCCGTAAAGCATTACATTACAGACGTCGGGCTCTTCCCGTTTGATACTATGATGTAAAAAATGAGTGTCACAAGTCAATTGTTTTCCAGGAGAGGGCGGAGCAGCTGAATGAAGCGTGAATGAAGCCATAAACCACTCTGGGGGTGTTTTTGATAAGGAAATAGCATAACAACATGGCTAAAAGTTCCAAAAAGTCAAATTTGCATGATATAGCAAAGTAGCATGGTGACTGTACGCCTCTACTCGTCCATACTATTTCATTCAACTCAACTATATTTGACAGAATCCATCAAAAAGAGAAACAGTCACTCTTCCTTTTCAGCTCCGACTTAGCGAACAGTTAATTAGGTGAGAATGAGAGTGCAAATCCTGACAAAAGTACAAACTTCCCCCAAAAGCCAGTCCTGTACCGTCACAGCCATTTGCATTTTGTATTGAGATTGTACATGAAAAAAGGCGGCCTGTTGTTTTCCCTGATGCAATATTAAGTAATCCTCCCGGACGTTGAAAGCAACAATCTCTACATCAATTATGCATGACTTAATCTCCGTGTGCGTGGTAAACAACAGGTTAGCGAGCACTTCGTAGAATCTATATTACGCTCCAGGCCGTGCGTTAAAAGCGCAATGATGCAACGCTTACAAACAAGCGCGATTGTTGTAACGTGTCCCTGAGTAATGGGGCCAGGGCTGGGGCTGCGGAGGCCCACTCAGAGTCAATGGGCAGGCGTTCGAACAGGGCAAACATGGCTGAATAAATATTGGACCGAAGGGGAATTGAGAGGGAGGAGAGAGCGGAGGGTTAGCTTCATTGCTGAGAAGAAATCAAACCAGTGAAGACAAGCTAAAGGAGACATGTCAAGCAAAATGAAAGAATGAATGAATGTTATTGTGCAACGAAATTGTGCAGATCAGATGGTGGTAGGGATACCGATACCAGTATCGGGTATCGGGCCGATACCACACACAGGCGCACCTCTCAGCTGAGGAGAGAAGAAGCAACAAACTGGAGAATTCTTTAGTGGAAATACAATAATCCACATAGAGCTGACTTTATTACAGACTGCACTCTCTAAATCAGAGTCTGTGCTGGATTTAACCAGAGCTAAATGTTGTTCGTGCTGCAGCGTCTGCAGTGTTTACAAGATACAGGCTAACGTTGCTAACTCGCGGCTAGCGCAGTTTTGGCCATTCTGACGCCGTTTTATGCCCAGGGGTTTATTCTTCTGAAAAACTAACCCAGCGACTAAAATGTCCTCAGAAAATCCAAATAAAAGAGATACAGCATGTTTATATTGAGCGAAAATGAGCTGCAGCAGAACAAAACACACGAGAAAATCCACACGGAGTTGAAGTAAAGACGAAAAGAGACCATTTAAGTAACATCTCAATACTATTGTTAAATAAAAATATATCAATAAAGCACAGGAATTGGGGAGCTTTTGGACATGGGCTTTTCTGTCTGTGATGGACAGTGCAATAAAAATTATATTGAATGAAAATAAAAAATAAATAAATGGCATCAGCACAATTCTAATATAACTGCTCTTAAATGTGTAGCCTACTTAAGGAAATGTAAATGAGTAAATTTGCTAATTACAAACCAATCTGCTGTGGAAAAAAGTAAGAATGTTGAAGAAAATGCCTTGTACTCGTATCGGTTTTCGGTATCGGCGATTCCTTAAATCCAAGTACTCGTACTCGTATCGGTTTTAGAAAAAGTGGTATTGGTGCATCCCTAGATGGTGGGTTAGTCCTGAGCCTCTGCGACTGTGGGCCAACCTGACCAGCATGTTTGTGGAGGGAGGGGGAACCAGAGGAGGAAACCAATGCAAAAATGGACTCTCGATGAAGTTATAGCTTATAAGACTGGGGTCCTTCCCACCACCTCGCTTGTGTGGCTTAGCTGCGAGTCTTGGAAGAATACCTCCTTGTTTGCCCCTTTTTTGTTTCCTGTAGACGCCTCCATTGTGCTGCACTTGTGAGAAGTGTTTCAGACGAAGAAATGTGTGGATTTGTAGGTCTCACATGACGCTCAAAGACCTTCAGATCAGCAGCTAGCCGTTTCCTTCATGGCCAGTAAGGACTCTGCAGTAAAAATAATCTGCTGAACCCTGCAAAAAAACACTGCAAAGATGTGCAAAAGCATCTTGTAAAACAATGTGGAACACAGGAACAATGCAAATGCAGTGTGGAGGAAGACGCCGCTGTGCCAAGGAAGAGGCCGCCATGGAGACAAAAAAACAACAACTTTTTTTTTAGCTTTTGGACATTTGTAGTGTCGTTCCTAGGTGTTGAGTAAACCTGTTCACTTAGATTTTTCTTCTACTGCTTAAATGCTATTCGATCTTCATTTCCTGGAATTTGTTGTAACAGAACGCAAGACCCCTGCATTTTCGCAGCCTAATATCCATCCCCAGACTCTTTCTACACTCAAAGTCACGGCCACATCCATTTGCTTCCTAAAAGTGAAAGCTTGTGTCCATTGTTCTACCTCGTGTCTTTCCCACTCCTGCCTGCAGAAGGCGCTCCAGCCCAGTTCGAAACCCTGACCAGCCCAGTCATCAAGCCTTTCTTGTCTTAGATCTTGATTTCATGTCAAGGAGAGAAGAACCAATGAGCTGAACATGAATACCAACTTACCTAAATAACTCCCTGCATCAAAGACAGATCTTTGAAATGCCAATAGCGAAAGAGGCATTTACCCCTTTGAACGATGGCGACTGAGTATCCTGACATTTAGAAGATGGCTCAGATGAGGAGAAGATTACTAGTGTCGATAACGGCCTCTTATGACATTGGCAGAAATCATACGTCCAAGCTGAGAAAATATCAACCGGTCAATCACAGAGCGCTCCGTCAATACAGGCCTATACTTGACTGATCTTATGGAACGAATCAATATGTAATGGGTAAATGGGGGCTAGCAACAGATCTCTGTGTTAGCGTGTAGATAAGATAAATACTTTGACAATATCTGAGACAATGTGCAGACGTACAATGCTCTATTGTCAGTTTGGGTTGCGTTACTTATTCCTCGATGCCAATTCTCCAAGTGCACATCCTGTTTCGCGGCTCCCATTGTCCCCTCCCTCTCCTCTCCTGTGCCAGTTGCTGCCAGTTCTCCGAAGGCGGCCGTTGCCAGGGGCTCCAGCTGTTTAAACAGGCCAGCGGTCAGAGCCTGGTGCCATCGCGACTGGACCCCAATCTGCAAACCTCCATCACACAGTCGAGCATCCCCAAAGGATCTCCACAGGCCAAACCATACAATAGCAGCTGCATTTACCATTGTTTTTTCACATAAATCAAGCCTTTGTTTTATTTCTTATAACGTATAATCATGGCTTACAGAGCTGCTTTTGGGCACCTCAACACTAATAACAGATTTTACAACTTGTGTAGAACTTTCTCAGAGTCTTTCTAAGTCTTTTAATTTTAGTTTGAGGGATTTATGCCCTTCCTTCCTTACAAAGGTCTTCCAGAGCTGAGAGATTTCTGGGCTGTCTTGCACGTACTGCTCTTTGGCGGTTCATCCACAGATGTTTCGAGTCAGGAAAAGGCAACGGCCAAACCTTGAGGTCGTCCAATGTGGATTTGAGGCTATTTTCCAGCTTGCGCTTGCTCTTTAGCAGCTGCCTTGTAAATGACTGTCTTTGAGAGCTTACAGTGGGTCCGGTGATGGTTTATGGCCTTTGATGATGTCGAGAACAATTACAGATTCTGTCAGTTACCAGTTAGAATCCAAGAGAAACAGCACTACTGTACTAAAGCTCCGTGATTCATGCAAATAACTATTCCAGGTCTGTTGTTGTGGCGGCCATTTTGAATACTGAAGTAGAACTGTGCAGTACAGCAACATGTAACAATATCTCTACTCAGGATGAGAATGAAAGACAACTGATTGACAGTGGCATTTTTATGTGCTCGTAATCATTGCTCAAGAAAACAACAGTAAAAACACGGCCCCAGAGATGCATGTTTATGTGAGTCAGTATTTAAGCTGCTCAAGACATTAAAATTCGCTCCTCCGAGTCCTCAGGGCTCTCCTCGTTATTCCTAAAGTCAACAAAAAGACTCATGGTGAGGCGTCATTCAATATTACGGCCCTCGCCTCTGGAGCGACCTGCCGGAGGAGCTCAGGGCTGCAGAGAACGTTCATGTTTTTAAGAGCAGCTCAAGACCCACCTGTTTAGCTTAGCTTTTAACTGACTAATCTATTTATTTAATCCTAATATATAAAATGTATATATATGGGAGGTTGTCCCAGGCGCATTGTTTTAAATGTTGTAATCTGTAAAGCACTTTGTGATACCTTTCGGTATGAAAAGCGCTTTATAAATAAAGTTTGATTGATTGATTGAAAATGCTACCGGTTAGCATTTAGCTTCAACAGCTCGGCTCTGACCTCTCCAAGAGAAACCCCTGAACCAAACTCCAGCCATCTAGCCTTAGATACAACATGTGACAGAGGTCAGAGCTGACAGTTGCTAACCGGTAAAATGCTAACGTCTTGAGCAGCCTAAACATTGACTCAGACTCTGTTGACATGACAAAGTGTAAAAATGACAGAGAAAGGTTTTCTGTTTCCTCTGTGATGTGTTCATTTAGTCTGAGGAGTGAAGCAGATCTTTAGTAAATCCTGCTGTAGCTCCACAGACAGAGCTGCTACATCTTTACATTTACTGGTTTTATCTCTTAAACGTACATCACTGAGACCATGATTTTACTGTTATCTTCTTGAGCAATGATTACGAGCACATAAAAATGTCACTGTCAATCAGTTGTCTTTCATTCTCATCCTGAGTAGAGATATTGTTACATGTATAGCCGAGGTAAAATAATGGGATTTTTAAAGTTCCTTCAACCAAAAACCTTAAATTATCATTAGAGCGATGGAAGGAAAATCCTTCCCGTCTTCCTGTGCGCTGTGGACATTGTAGCTCCTGTAATGAAAGTATCAGAGAGATGTCACATCCAGCCGAGGTCTAATTTAAACCAGTCTCTGAAAAACGCAGACTCTGCACAACGTTTCCTGCTCTTTCCGCGGCCGATACAAGTGAAGGCCTTGAACTAATATTGATTTCACCTTTTTATTCACCGCCGCAGAGAGAAGACAGAGTGCAGCTCGGAGGGAGAAATGATTGGCACAATATCCCACTGACCTTGGGTTTTTAACAACCAGGCGGCGGCCGTACCAAATGTTTTATCATAACCTCTGACTGATTTAAATGAGGGAATTAGCCGATGGCCCGAAATGGCAAGAGTTTAAGAAGCAGTTTTATCGCTTGTCTTTGATGAGAACTAATTATTCAGAAGCAAGGCAAATCTGAAATGGAAATGAATGTCGATCCATGCCAGGTCCAACTGCCTGAAAGACGGCTTCATCCTACAGGCTGTCAGAACTCTGAATCTGAAATCTCCCACTGCAAAAGTACAGAATTAATAGGTTTTGCCATAATATTTTGTCATTACTTGCGATGTTATAGTTGAGACCATTTGAATTTTGTAAATCTCACCTAGATTTCCTAAAAATATATTCTAGCAGAAGCTAATTTTTTGGGTCAAATGATTCGTTTGGGACGGGATGGGACTAGAACCGCGCGTAACCCCCTGCGGGGAAACATGGTCCACAGTGGAGAAGATGTCGTCTTGAATTATGCTAACGCCCCTGCAGGCCAATTAGCAGCTAGCGCCAGTGCTAGTGCCGTGTGTGTGTGGCGCTAAGACAAATGTAGGTTTTTCTCATTATAATAAGATGCTGCACTGTTAATGCAGCCTCCTTTATCATTTTGGAGGATACTGCTCTTATATCTAATTGCTACTGTGCTATGAGGTAAACATGGCCATGCATTCTGATGAGGACATCCGCTTTTGGCACATTATTGGACCCGTATAATAAGTGGAGGGTTTTCCTACGCTCCTGTGCACATGATGAGCTTTGTTTTTCCCTTCCTTCCCTCCATCCTTCCTTCCCTCCTTCCCTCCTTCCCTCCTTCTATCCTTCCTTCCCACCCTCCTTCGCCTCCCTCCATCCCACCCTCACTCCTTCCTTCGCCTCCCTCCATCCCACCCTCACTCCTTCCTTCGCCTCCCTCCATCCCACCCTCACTCCTTCCCACCCTCACTCCATCCCACCTCACTCCTTCCCTCCTCTCCATCCATCCATCCATCCTCTCCATCCATCCATCCATCCTCTCCATCCATCCATCCATCCATCCATCCATCCATCCATCCATCCATCCATCCATCCTTCCTTTCTTTCCTTTCATCCTTCCTTTCATCCTTCCTTCCTTCCTTCCTTCCTTCCTTCCTTCCTTCCTTCCTTCCTTCCTTTCTTTCCTTTCATCCTTCCTTCCTTCCTTCCTTCCTTCCTTTTTTTTCTTTCATCCTTCCTTCCTTCCTTCCTTCCTTCCTTTCTTCCTTCCTTTCATCCTTCCTTTCTTTCCTTTCATCCTTCCTTCCTTCCTTTCCTTTCATCCTTCCTTCCTTTCTTCCTTCTTTCCTTCCTTCCTTTCTTTCCTTTCATCCTTCCTTCCTTCCTTCCTTCCTTCCTTTCTTCCTTCCGTCCTTCCTTTCATCCTTCCTTCCTTCCTTTCTTTCCTTTCATCCTTCCTTCCTTCCTTTCATCCTTCCTTCCTTTCATCCTTTCATCCTTCCTTCCTTCCTTTCTTTCCTTCCCTCCATCCCTCCTTCCCTCCTTCTATCCTTCCTTCCCACCCTCCTTCGCCTCCCTCCTTCCCACCCTCACTCCATCCCACCCTCACTCCATCCCACCCTCCTCTCTTTCCCTCCTCTCTTTCCCTCCTCTCTTTCCCTCCTCTCTTTCCCTCCTCTCTTTCCCTCCTCTCTTTCCATCCATCCATCCATCCATCCATCCATCCATCCATCCATCCATCCATCCATCCATCCATCCATCCATCCATCCATCCATCCATCCATCCATCCATCCATCCATCCATCCATCCATCCATCCATCCATCCATCCATCCATCCATCCATCCATCCATCCTTCCTTCCTTCCTTCCTTCCTTCCTTCCTTCCTTCCTTCCTTCCTTCCTTCCTTCCTTCCTTCCTTCCTTCCTTCCTTCCTTCCTTCCTTCCTTCCTTCCTTCCTTTCCTTTCATCCTTCCTTTCTTTCCTTTCATCCTTCCTTTCTTCCTTCCTTTCTTCCTTCCTTTCTTCCTTCCTTCCTTTCTTTCATCCTTCCTTCCTTTCATCCTTCCTTTCCTTTCATCCTTCCTTTCTTTCCTTTCATCCTTCCTTTCTTCCTTCCTTCCTTCCTTCCTTCCTTCCTTCCTTTCATCCTTCCTTTCTTTCCTTTCATCCTTCCTTTCTTTCCTTTCATCCTTCCTTCCTTCCTTCCTTCCTTTCTTCCTTCCTTTCTTTCCTTTCTTCCTTCCTTCCTTTCTTTCCTTTCATCCTTCCTTCCTTTCCTTTCATCCTTCCTTCCTTTCTTTCATCCTTCCTTCCTTTCATCCTTCCTTCCTTCCTTCCTTTCATCCTTCCTTTCTTTCCTTTCATCCTTCCTTCCTTCCTTCCTTCCTTCCTTCCTTCCTTTCTTCCTTCCTTTCTTCCTTCCTTCCTTTCTTTCCTTTCATCCTTCCTTCCTTTCTTTCATCCTTCCTTCCTTTCATCCTTCCTTCCTTCCTTCCTTCCTTCCTTTCATCCTTCCTTTCCTTCCTTCCTTCCTTCCTTCCTTCCTTCCTTCCTTCCTTCCTTCCTTCCTTCCTTCCTTCCTTCCTTCCTTCCTTTCTTCCTTCCTTCCTTTCATCCTTCCTTCCTTTCTTTCATCCTTCCTTCCTTTCATCCTTCCTTCCTTTCATCCTTCCTTCCTTCCTTCCTTCCTTCCTTCCTTTCATCCTTCCTTTCTTTCCTTCCTTCCTTCCTTCCTTCCTTTCTTTCCTTTCATCCTTCCTTCCTTCCTTTCTTTCCTTTCATCCTTCCTTCCTTCCTTCCTTCCTTCCTTCCTTCCTTCCTTCCTTCCTTCCTTCCACCTGTTAAAGTACTGTGAAATGTGGAAAAACTGTCAGTATTTCTTCAGTTTCCTGACAGAACACCCCAGCAGGTCATCTATAATGTAAAACGTTGACATTTGCAGACGATGGTTCTTTACTTTGGGCTACTATGGTGAGCTTCGGCCCTTGGTGTTGTGGCAATGATGAAAGCCGGCCCTCCACGACGCAAACTTGCGTATCCCCACGCTCCACTGTCGTCATCGTTCCTTCCGGTGTAAAGTGATGAAACCGAAGCTGCCAATCCTGCACCTTTTGTCCTTCCAACCTCCACCGACCACCTACTCACACGCGGCGTTCGCACAGACAAGGCGAGTGAAGTGTCTTTCCCAAGGACGCGGCAACAGAGATGGGTCTGATACTCAAGTGGATCGACAAAGGGTTAGAGCTGGATAGTCTGCTCGGGAGGGACGGTTCGCTGTGATTTCGGATTCATCTTTGAGTTGGTTTGTCTGGAAAAACACTGCTTGACCAAAATAAAACCAACCAACCAGCAAAGAAACAAAGCGATTGAGGGCTGTGATCTAATAACCATAACCCTGACCATTACTTTAAAGGGATGTTTCATGATTTTTGACATAGAGCCTAATTTCTTTGTTATCCAGAGTGATTGCTGGTGATTTTTAATTATTTTTAAGCCATGCACTCCTTGTATTTGAAGAGTTTAGTGGTGCTAGGCTAATGCTAGGCTAGTGCATGTCTATGGTAACTAGTAGCCTGCATTAAAAAGAGTCTGACCCAAGCACAGTGCAGCTGAGGCAAATCACTTATAACACCAGACTACCCATATAAATGTCTGTGTCGACTGAATAATGTTTGAAATATAACCATTTTGCATTTAAAATAACTTATATTTGAGCAGCATCAGCTTCCTGGTTGTAGCTACACAGCAGCGGAGTGATCTGCTGGGTTACCGGATCTACATTAGTTTGTTTACCATACAAATCAGATATGGCAATGTTTGGAGGACGACCCCATGATTTTGAAGAGGTTTTTAATGCAGGCTACTAGTTACCATAGACATGCACTAGCCTAGCACTAGCCTAGCATCACTACACTCTTCAAATATAAAGACTGAGAAATGAGGCCCCATGTCAATAATCCTGAAATATCCCTTTAACCATATCCCTGTCCAAACCACAAGTGTTTTTGCTTTATTTTCCAGCACAGCACACGACTAAACACAGGTAAATCATTTTTTAAGTGGCTGAATCTCATAGTTAGGGCTACTTTGAGCAGAGATGAAAGACTCAAGTGGTGCGAGAGACAAAAAAGGTTGGGAACCACTGATCCAGCAGGACGAGGAAGACTTTCATGTTTTCAAATCTCACAACATCCATCTCGTATTGTGGGGTAATTGCCCCGGAGTGCCTGGTTTTAAGGAATGCAGAGTGACATTTAATCATCAGGAGGAGAAGCGCTTTGAGATGAAGGAGTTCGCTTTTTGAGAGGGTCATTTCATTAATCTTTTACATCAAAGCCATTCACTCTCGTCGCTAATTCACTGTTGTACATTTAGCTTTACCGTTATGGTCAGAATGTAAAGTGCCATCAAACTTGCCCCCTTCAATCCCACTTAGCCGCTTTATTGCTCGTATATGAGATGCATTAACTCACGTAGGGGCCCGGCTGGTTAAAAATACATGCGTGTCAGTTACTATAATGTCCACTATGGGTCACTGTAATTGCGCATAAGCAGGTGCATCCGTCATCTACTTCCTGAAACCTCCCGGGCCCCACTTAGTGCAAATGACGGGCCGAACGCTGGAGACAGTTCATTGAAATTACAATCTAATTTCGACATGCTCCGAATCTGTCACAGACAAAGCCGAGTTGTATTAAATCTAGCTCAATAAAGCCCGGCTCGATGCGGCTCTCGTGAGGGGAATATGAATGAAGCGTCGCGCGGCCGTACAGATGTGGCATTGAGTAATGTACTGGACTGAGCGAAAGAGAGGCTGATGCGTGTGACCAGTGTGGGCATTCACGACACCACTGAGGGCGCTTCAGTCCAATCCAAATCAAGACGTTTCATCACGAGTCGCCTCTTTAACTTCTAAACCGAGAGCATTTTCTCCAGTTCAGCTTTACTCAAATCTAAAAGCTTCTTGACTGGAGAGACATGTTCTTTGCCACTTTTATGCTGTGTTTTCATCACTTTTTTGTTCCTCGTTTTTGTCACTCTGTAGATGCTTTTTTTTTTAAGCTTTTTGATTTGGATAATGCTGAACTGGAGAAAATGTGCTCGATTCAGATGGGGGGTCAGAGGTTGAAGGTTTACTATGTTTTTTTCAGGCACATGGGTATATACGGTTATGTTTGAAAACAGTGAGAGAAAAATCTAAACTTTCTCTAATTATTCAAAAACTACTTTAATAAATGCTGAATTATGAATATAGTTTCTACTAAATAAAGATACAAAAACATGGAGAAGAGAATAGTGGTTCAACAGCCCATAGATACATAAATAACGGAGAATGCTAACATGATGCTACATGTTAACATTGTGCTAACGCTAGCTACGACTGCTGTTTTTTTTTTTTTTTTCACTTCTACTGAACAATCTGCTGTGAATAAACATCCATATGGACCCAATTTAGACTTTACTCTATTTGTATGTGATAAAAAAAAGTGTATATTTCATCAGAAAATGGCTGAAAAGAGTGAAAAATTGTGTTTCCCAAAAGATTCTGTTTTCCCCCTTGGCGAGGCCACGCCCTCTTCTATGATGCGATGCCGTCTGCATCTATAGTGCCATTCTATAACATACTCAAATAACTATGCTGCCCAAAATTGTTTGGAAAATGCAGCAAATATCAAAAACAACTCGCCCGCTCCATTGTCCGGCTGATGCTTGTGTTCTTTCACAATTTAGATTGAACTGTTCACCTTAAAGAGCCGTTCAAAAGAGCCAGTCAGTCATGAACGTCACATCACTATTGCAAATTTTTCAGGACAAAACTGGAAAGTTTGGACTTAAGAGCTATTTAAGTGGAGATATTGTCATATAAGTCATATCTACTTATATTTCTCCCATCTTCAGCCGTTGCAGTCTCCCAGATTTGGATTACAGCATCATCTCGGTCGCATTTCGTCCTACACGTAGATACCAAACATGCCAATACCAGACATGGAAAAATACGTCCAAATACTGCATTGCAAAGAGTGAGCTTGGTCTAAACAAGGGAGACAACTCGGCCCCAACGTAAACTTCCTTTCTGTTTTCGAAAGACAAAAGTAACTGGTCACCAACAGTTGATCTGCACTCGATCTGAAGTAAGTCAATTAAGCAGCGATCCGGCCTTTACCTCTTAGCAACATATGAACTTTTCCTTTTCAGTAGCCGCCACACTCGTCTCCCTTCGGTCCGCATTAGCGCTCATTTCCGTTCTCCGCCGGCCTCCGAGGCGCCGCGGCTCTTGACCCCAGTTAGGAGGCTTATCCCTGAGGGCACAGCGGACGGCGACACCGGCCTACCCTTCCAGCACCGGGCTAAGTGCCACAGGGATTAACTGCTGAAGCCCAAACTGATACCTTAATTGGGCCCTTTTGAAACTCGGCCTGGGCTAAATAAGGCGAACTACTCGGGAAATCAAGACTTAAACACATCAAGAAGCGTTTCCATTCTGCTGTAACGCCCATATGGCTCGTTCTCCAAGCCCCCTCCTTAGCTCTTTGTTGACCTCAAACTTCCATCCATCCTCCTCCGTTACTGAATGGATGGACGGAAAGTGTGGAGTGAACATAAAGTGCTCCTCGCGTGGAAAAAGACCAATAAAGCAGAGGCTCGGTCCTGGCGGCGGTGACAGGTCCGGAGCAGGATAAATGCTCCACGGTGTTTGGCTTCCAGAGGGCCGGCGTCGCGCCTCGGTAACAAATCATTCTGTAATTATAAGTTTCCAAGGCAGTTTGATGGCATTTTAAAATATACTCTGTTGTGTTCAAGGGGTGTTTAGGAAAAAGAAAAGCGCAAGGGCGACAAGTTAAGAAGAGCCAGACTCGAGGTCAGAAGACTTTTCACTGTGCGGTTGTAAAAACGATTTTCTCTTGATTTGTGGAACTAATTTGACACTTTTCACACTTAAATTAAGACAAAAACATCAACAGCAACTTTTTTTTATATCTATCTATTTCTTAAAATTTGTTTCTTAACCTCTTAAAGGAACAGGCCCCCGTTTTTCCATATTGAGATATGTTCTTACCTGAGCTTAGACGAGTTGACCTGTCTGGTCTTTGTGCGCACACAAAAAGACCAAAGATGTTGTCAGCATTTAGCCTCTCCCCCTGAAGTTAGAAGTGACCAAGCTCTTCCATGTTATATTTAAATACGGTTACGTGAGTAGTTACACAATCCAAGTATAGTTACACAAAACTAAACATGTCGATTTTCTAAGTGGATAAAAAAGGGAAGGCGTAATAACACCTTAGGACAGGGGTAGGCAACGTCAGGCCCGGGGTCCAAATCCGGCTCTCCAGCACAGAACATCTGGCCCCCAAGATGATTTTGAGAAATATTATTATGCAAATAAAAGATCAAAGACCTGTAGTCTAAAAATGCGAGAAATAGTGTCAGTATTTTAAAAATGTCCTGTCAGAACATCCCGCTTGGTCATATATAATGTTAAACAGTGATTCTCTACTGGTGGGTCGGGACCCTAAAGTGGGTCACGGAACCATTATCAGTGGGCCGCGAGTCTATAGGGAACTTTTCTTCAATATTTTCCATCTGAAACTGCATGGAAACACTAACTGTGTCTGTTAAAAGGAATTTTATTAGGTTGTTTTGATCATAATTTGAGTCTTAAAGGGATATCTACCACTTGTTCAACAAAAAACTGTGTGGAAAATACAATATTTTATACGATATATGACAAAATACAGTTTTATTTGGGTCCTCGGCTCGTCATCCAAGGGTAATGGTGTCCCAAAGCCCTGACACTTGGGAACCACTGATGTAAAACATTGGCATTTGCAGTAAATAGTTCTTTACTTTAAGCTACAATGTTGAGGTTCGGCCCTTGGGTTTTTGGCAATGATGAAAATCGTCCCTCCACGACGCAAACTTGCCGACCCCTGCCTTAGGAGCACTTCGCCGTCCACACAGTAACATCTTCACTCCTAAAGAATCCTCAAGATAATACTGTGCGGACGTCCAAGTGCTCCTAAGATGTTATTACGCATTTTAATCTGCTTGAAAATCCACATTTTGTGTGACTATACTTGGATTGTGTAACTACTTAAATAGGGAAAACGTGGTAGAGCTGGGTTACTTCTAACTTCACCCCCGTTTGGCCCCATAGAGGAGAGGAGGAGAGGCTAAATACAACATCTTTGATCTTTTTGTGTGACTGAGCACACACACAAAGACCAGACAGGTACACATCAACTCGTCTAAGCTCAGGTAAGAAGCCTCATTTGAAAGCAAAGACCTACAAAACTGATATAAGATTTTTCCTTGTGTTTCCATGTGTTGTCGTTCCTTTTCGTCTAATTTTCGTTGCTATTCCGACACTTTATCCAGGAAGCTTTTGGATTTGGGTAAAGCCTGGACACCTGGATGAAATTTGCTTGTGTAGTTGGGGGTTAAGAGGTTAAATAAGGATTCAATTGACTTATTTCTTGTAAATAGATTACATTCTGCAGAACAAATGAATAGTTAGTCACAACCCACAAAACACTGCAGTTTGAAGCTTTTGTAGAAAATACTTTTTTTCCC
Source organism: Gobius niger (assembly GCF_951799975.1). Taxonomy (NCBI): domain Eukaryota; kingdom Metazoa; phylum Chordata; class Actinopteri; order Gobiiformes; family Gobiidae; genus Gobius; species Gobius niger. The sequence continues at coordinate 5,532,280 of NC_136874.1, forward strand.
AATGGATCATGTGGCACTGAATGAACTGAAATCATGCGCATTTTAAGTTTTCATACTTCTACAACGATAGACAATTATTGACAGAATTGTTCCAGAATGTTTGCGGAGGTGGTTGTCCGTGAACCGTCCATCTTAGCAGAGGTTTTCTAATGTATAATGCAGGAGGATGTTTCGCTTCACTCCATCATAAGTCCAGTCCACCACATCTGAAAATCTTTACTTCGTTTCCAAGTAAAGGCAACTGAGAACGGTTCTGCAATCCACTTTTGGGCCTCGCACTCCCAGTTGAGAACCACTGCTTTTCCTTTGACCGTATTTACATGAAGGGACATGAGCAAGAAAAGAAAAGCACTGTTTACATATAGTCTACATCACATTAAATATCTTAAATCTTGAGCCACAGTTTCACTTTCTTCACCAGCTAAAGCACATATTGTGTTCCTCAGTCCCAGCGCCACCAGGGCCTTGATCTAATGGAAATTGATTGTTGGGCTCCGAGGCAGCGCTGTCATGACAAGTGAGTGTAACGGCCTTAAAGCAGGCTTATGCTGGAGTTTAAAACGGAGGGGCGTGGGCACCAGCGTGACCCGCGGCCAATTCACACCCAGGCTATTGTGGTTATCACGGAGTCTGCGATTGACACGCCGGTGCTTCAGGACGCCGACCAAACAAAGCACCAAACCTCCGCGATATGATCTCAAGCGCACCTTTTGTACAAGACCAATCTGCAGCTAATTAGCCGGGGGGTAATTTATGCGGCTGACATTGATTTTGGTTCAGTGTAAATTATGCGGGAGTTGCTTATCTCTCGGTGGGACGGGGGGGATTGACGTGTGGCTGCAGTGTCCTTGATGGAAGACGCCTCAAACTGTCCCGGAGAACTTTTACATCAGCGCATGTTTAAGTCTGAACAGGAAGTCAATGGAGACTTGTTATCAACGGCCACGAACTCAATCAAAAATATATACATCAAACATAAAGTTACTAGGGCTGGGACAAAATATCCTTTTTCAATATATCGTCTTTATTGTGATACATGTATCGTATCGGAAACTATGTATCGCAACACGGTTGATACTCTACTCAGTTATTGCAAAAGTCAAAGTCCAGAGAGAAAAAAGTACTCAAAATTTCCCACAATGCATTCTGAAAAGTAGTGAGCAGCTGTGGTCACTGAGTTAAATCAGCGGTTTCAATCTGTGTTGTGTATTTCTTATGAATAAACGACTTGAATATAAACAGTGAAAAAATGCTAACGTTAGCTGCTAACCTTTAGCTTGAGCTTCCTCTCGAATAATACAAGCAATTCATGTGAAATCCATGTTAAATAAAACGTATCTGACTCGTATTTATCCATAAATATTCCACTGTCTCATGAGTTTGGTTGGTCTTTATCACAGAAATACTTTATTCCCGGAGTTTAGCGAACTTTTAGCTGATGGAGTGAAACTATAAACATCACAAAAATGGCCAAACTAAAGAAAACAGGGGACAATCTTCAGCAAAATCTCAAATATAATTGTCTTGACTATGTTTTGTGTCTAATGTGTCGTATGCACTTAAGGGCCTTGATTTTGGGAAATTAATTTAATGCTTTTTAACGCCGGGTGGAAACCTTGTATAATGAAAACTCGTATTGTATGTGTGGTCTCGGACCCACTGTATCGTGATCACTGTAGCGTCATCCCAGCCCTAAAAATTACATTAAACACAGATAGTGACAAAAGCTAATATAAAAAGCAATTAATTATGGAAAAAATGTGTTAAAATCCTGTAGGGAATGTTGTGTTTAAATTACTAATAGTATCTTTTACCACTACTTCTGCAAACACAAACCCCACACTGATTTGCCGTCTCCTAATGTGCAACCTGATCCTTTCCCTGCAAATCCCCGTCTTTGTAAGTGTGCGAGTGTAAGTGTTAAACAGCATTAGCGCTAGTTTAGCACCGACTTTCACATCTCCGTAGCCGCGATGCTAAGTGAGCGCTAAATAGCCGCGCGAGGCATTAATTATGTAACGCGTCATCTTAATTAGGATCCCAGATGTAGCTAACGTCGGAGGAGCACTTGTGACTACAGCTACTGCGGCTAATTGATGGAGGAGCTGCGGCCCAGGCTAAAGGTGGGGCAGGATTAGCTTGTTTAGGTATAGTATGATGCTAATCCACTCCATTATACGTACTTCTCTCTCGAAAGCAAACCCTGCGTTCATCACAAGCATCATTTTCTCCGTCAAATCTCAGCCAATATGTCAAATGGCTGCCCACTGTTCGTAATTAGGCCCATAAGCCGTTAAAGCCGCGCTCATGTGGTGGGATTAGGCCCGTCTTCTGCTTAAAAATCGGCCCATCGATGTCAGCGCCGTCGGGGAGCGTGCATCCTACCACCCGACCTGACTTATTTTCTCCCTCTCTCTCTCTTTTGGTAGCATGTTGGCTCCATCTGTCCACACATCTGCCGCCTAATCTTCACCTGCTTCAGGAGGGGAAGATCCCGGCGGTCGGAAAGCGCACGGTAAATACTGTACGTATAGGGCTGAGCGGTGAATAGCAATTGATTTCGAGGGAGCAAATTTGAATGGGTGCAATTACCGAATCAGGAAGCCTTTTCCAGAGTGCATGGCTTTCAGTATTTATCTTCTATTAAAGTGTAGAAACAGCGGAATTTGGAAAAAAAATATATAGTGTTTTACATGGTATATAAGAAATTAAATTCTTATTTGGGTCGCAGCTTGGAACCCTATAGAGGGTCCTGACAGCGTCCCAGTTGAGAACTACAGGTGTTTTTTGAGAAATAAACTGATTAGTGACCTGCTCCCAACTCCCTGACCCCACTTCACTATTAGGGCTTTTCCACCAAGGTGTTGGTTCTGGGCTGGTTCAGAGCTGGTTCTGGTGCCGGGTTGGTTTCATACTGACTTGGTTTTCCACCAAAATGAGAGCTGTGCCTATTGTCATAGCAACGCTTTGGGAAGTCAACATCAAAAATGGATAGAAACATCTTACTACAGCCACTTCTGGTTATAAAATACAGAAAAATAAGTTTATGTTTCAGTCACAGCAGCCGTAAACATTTTGATTTCTTCTTTCTAACTCTTGTTTTAGCTAAAGAGCATAAAGCAAAACAACAGTTTCCTCCACAGAGACGGTTTTGGCTTCTCCAGGAAGTTATAAGCACAAACTAAATAAAATTGATTGTTTGTTGGAGGAGAGAGCCACGCCCCCAGCCGTTGACATCACTGGTGCTCCTTTCTTGGTCCAGCTTTTAATTGGTTCCCAACCGGCACCAGATTTTGGAACCAAGAGCCAGCGTTTTTTCAGTGGAAAACGAAAGAACCGGTTCTGAAACTGGAACTGGCCCAGAACCAGCACCGGCACCAGCTTGGTGGAAAAGGGCTATATTTGGACCAGTCATTGTATCGGAAATTGGTCCGTGTGTTTTCACAAAAGTTGTCGGGGGGGAAACGCACGCTATAAGAGACAGTTTTCCAAAGTTTTACGAAAAATCACCTTTTTAGAGCCGTTTACTTGGGGTGGGCCAAGATACAAATCCAACGAGACAAGAGACGAGATTTTGACATGATTTGCAATAATAAATAATATTTTGTAATTATGTTTCCTTTGTATGGAGCCATTGTATTGTTTGTAATAAAATGAACAAACTAATAAGGATGGGAATTGATAAGATTTTACCAATATAATCAGGCTCTCTTCGTGTGCATGCACATGCAAGGCTAATACATTTGGCTCTTTTGACTGAAGGTGTATTAAATTTCCATTAAATTTCTAAATTATAAATAGTAATTAAATATAATTTGAAGCTTTAAAGTTGAGGAGGAGGAGACGGATTTAGGTATAGTATCAGCGGCTCCAGTCTGCAGGTTTAAACAAGTGCCAATCAATATATAGTACACATTATTATATAACCATTGCCTAAATATTCCCTTGAGTCCTATAAGCATTCTACAGGAAGAAGGTCTATATCTAAATTTCAGCCTATAAAAAAATGACATCACTTTACACGGTGACGAGACATGTCGTGGCAATTTGATCTCAGCCCATCCCTAGTTTTTACCATATTACAATGTTGTTTCTCATCAAAAAACAGACCTGGAGTGTTTCTTTGAATCCAGGGCTATTCTTGGCTCCTACGTCTCTGTCCTACGTTTCTAGGAAATGCTCTGCTCTCCTCACCTCTCCATCTCCTGCTTAACACTAAACACTCGCCATAGTTCTATAAAACAGCCTCTTTACTGAAACAGCTGTGCAGCAAAGGAGAGTAAGAGGAAGGGGTTGGGAGAGTGGAACTACTGGATATTTAGATCAATATTGCATTTTCTAACCTAAGACAGTAATATAGATTTTTACCAAATACCTACAAAATTATTATTATACCTTCTGTTTAAAAAGGGGAAAGAAGGATGATCATTTTAGAGGCATGCTGTGATGTGGAGGCTGCTGGGCTGGGTCATGCTGTTGTACAATAGTAACAGAAGGCGTGAGAGTGGCGTCGATCGATCGTGTTTGTCAAAGTCAAGTCCAAGGCACTCGCACGGATTCAACTGTCTTGACTGCGAGCGGGCCCTTTGTCTCGTCCGCACTTTGCTCCAGGAAGTTCCCGGAGCCCCGCTGTGTGAAATGATCACCGGAAGACGAGCGGCAGTAATTGAACTATTGTCTGCGGGAAGTGAAAAGAACGTCAGTGTCATCCGGATGTTTGAAGTGCTGCGGTGAGAGAGGAAAGAGGCGAACCTGGCGCCCCTTCGTACCTCGGCGTAAAAGCAATCAGCATCTTTCCGTCGACAGGCTCGTAACAACTCACGGACAAACAAAACGCCTAAAAGTACAAACACTGAGGAGGAACGAATACCAAAACGGAGAAGGTCGAAGAGAATTCCACCGACCACGGACAACAATGGAACAAAGGCGACGCGTAACTATGGCAACAGCAGGTAACAGGAACAATACCCGGTTTTCCAACAACACCACAGCGTCCTTGTAGTGTTTAATTGGTGCTGTAGTGTTGGATATACATAATATGATCAGAGTGGTGAGGTTTGATTTTAAAGCTTAAGGCGAGACACTGCAGGTGAATAGGGAAAAAAAAAAAAATGTAGAGAAATCAATTTGAAACTTTTGCTGAACAGATATAAATATGAGAAAAAAATGTATTGCACTTTTTCTGTCATTTTATGTTTTCACAAAAAAATAAGGCATTTTGAGCATTAAAATTGACAAAATTGCCTATATTTTGGGCAACGAAATCAAAATAATGAATTGAGCCAGATTAAATTTTATGGTTTTATTTTATTGACATATTAGTGACTAAGATTTTTTCAGAGGGGATTTTGGATATTTTGTTTAGTTTTTTAATAAACTAATCATCAGTGAAAAAATCTGTAAAAACTCAAATTCCGCCTGTTTTTTTGGTTTCAAAGCTGAATAAATCAGGCTAGGAATTAGATATTAAAAAATCCCTCTGAAAAAAACTTCAAAATATTGTTAGGTCTCAGACTGTAAAGTTTGGAGACTGTGGGAGCTTCTATAAGGGCTCAGGCTCTGCCCGAGTGCGGCTTCTCTCATTCAGAGAAAACCAGCCCTGAAGTTTTTGTAGCGACTGCGCATCTTCGGCTTTTCCGCACCTGCGTCTCGTAGGAGGAAAAATACCATATTTGGGTGAAAGCGTCGTCACGGGGCCCCTTAGCAGGACATGTGGATGTAAAATCTGTCAATATTTATGAATGAAAACCCGCTTGAAAGACGGACTTTCTACGCGGCGCAGCAGCTACTTCCGGGTTACCCCCACCTCACAGACAAAACATCATAAAATAAACATCATGCGCGGTGAGTTTTGTCATTTTTATACTTTGACATGAAAACTAAGATGTAAAGGGAGGAAAATAGATAAAAATCTCCACTTCGACCACTGCGTGAAAAATCAATACTTTCACCTGCCGTGTCTCGCCTTAAGAAAAGTCCCATGAGTCGACAATGGCCAATTTAACCTCTCTTTTGAGATGTCCACAACAATACCACCTCCGGCCACTAGGGGTCAGCGCAGGAAATCACCCGTGTTTTCAATTTAGTGGATTGTTTTTCAGACAGCATGCAGCAATTCATTTTGAAATAAAATTGAGTAGAATAAGCACACATTTATTTCAAAACTCTGCACGCCCCTAAAAATATGCATGTTAGTTCACATGATCAATCAGAATGTGTGGGGGTATTGTGAAAGCTAGAAATTAGTTGGGGTAGCAGATATTGGTTAATGCTTGAATACCTCTGACTTTTACGGCTTGAAAACAGGGGGAAATGGGTCGTGCTGTTTAAAAAGTGTGGGCATGGTAATCACAAGTTTTCACTCTTTTTAGTCATTTTCTGCCTGACTATAAACATATTTATCACACACAAATAAAGTCAAGCTAAAGTTGGGTCCATGTGGAGTTTTTTTTCTCAGCAGATTGTTCAGCTGTTCACCGTAAGTACTCCATGTTTCCAGCATTTTATGGAGAAATGGGAGAAAGTTCAGTTCTCTCCCTTTGGCTGCTTCAAACATGACCATATACGGGTAATTCCAAAGATGCTGTATGTGCTGCGTTGAATCCTATGTCTCACTTAATAACAAACAGCACATATTACTTTTATACTTGCCTTTCAGTCATGCAAATACCAAGTAGGATTATGCAGTACTACAACATGTAACAATATCTCTACTAAGGATGAAAATGAAACAGTGACAGTGGCATTTTTATTTGCTTGTAATTGCTTGTAATGTTCAAGAAGATAAGAGTAAAAACACAGCCCCAGAGACGCACGTTTATGAGAAGAAACCAGTGAGTCAGTGTTTAAGCTGCTCAAGACGTTAGCATGCTACCGATTAGCATTTAGCTTCAACACAATAAGTCTCTAAAAAGAGAAAGCCCTGAACCACACTCCAAACATCTAGCCGTGTATATGACATGTGACAGAGGTCAGAGCTGAGCTGTTACTGTAGTATTTCCTCAGTGTTTGTAGATGTGATCCACGCATGTGTTTATCATGTTGTGTAAAAATGACAGAGAAAGGTTTTCTGTTTCCTCTTTGATGTGTTCATTTAGTGTTCAGAGTGAAGCAGATCTTTGGTGAATCCTGCTGTAGCTCCACAGACAGAGCTGCTACGTCTTTACATTTGCTGGTTATATCACATAAACGTGCGTATCTGTGGTCGTATTTTAACTTATCTTCTTGAGCGATGATTACGAGTATATCAAATGCCACTATCAGTCAGTGGTCGAGTAGAGATACTGTTACATGTTGTAGTACTGCATAATGCTATTTCTGTATCCAAAATGGCGGCCAGAACAATGCGTGATGTCATTGGAAGCGCATGTATTCTTGTTTTTCCCGCTGTTTCTTTGCATAAAATGAGCCTTTTGCCAACAAAATTACTGCATGTTCTGAAGCGCTGTAACCAGGTAACACTTGTACAGAAGAACACACTGCTCTTGTTCAATTCTCAGATATATTTCTTTCCCACTCTTCTTCGCCCACTTCCTCCTCTCTCTCTTTCTTTCTTTTTCTGCAAAAATCTCCACAGTCAAACCTCCCCTGCGCGAGAAAAAGCCCAACCTCGGGACCCCACAGAGCGTTATCAGAGCAGCGCCGGGAGAAAGACAGAAAAGAAACCAAGTAGAAAACAAAAAAAACAAGATGGCCGACCAATGGGGAGCTGCATACCCCGGACAGGCACAGAGCTGGATGTGGTAAGAGTTGTAGCAGTGAAAGTAAAAAGGAGAGCTACAGCGGATGGTGAAATATAAAAATCGACATGGGAATATGGAGTTATAACAACGGGCTCTGTTGCAACTTGGGGCTTTAGGCTGGTACATGTTTGGTTAATAATAGATTGGTTGCAGGGCTCAAACACAGAAACACTAACAAAAAGAAAGATACATACGGTCATAAATTTGCCAAAAATGCCTTTCTTTACACAAGCTGGCCAAACTCGAAGCCACAATGTATGAATCATGAATCATTGAGGCTTAATACAGTCTTTTCAGGTACCTCAGTGCTGGTATTTTGTTCAACAATTCAATTAAACAACACCTAGCTATAGATACAGAAGGCATCTCTGGAATCGCCCATATATGGTCATGTTTGAAAACAGATAAGGGGGAAAACAACTTTCTCTAATTATTCAAAAACGACTAACAAAGGCTGAATTATGAATGTAGTTTTCTACTAAATAAAGATACAAAGACATGGGGTGGAGCAAAGAGGTTCAACAGCCCATAGATACATAAAAAAAACAGAGAATGCTAACATGATGCTACATGTTATCGTCGTGCTAATGCTCATGCTTTATTTGTATGTAAAAAATAAGTTTATATTTTGCTAGAAAATGGCTAAAAAAAGAGTGAAAAACTTTCCCAAAATCCTATTTTTATTGTGTACAGCACTTGGTTAAAGCGCTTTATAAATACAACTTGAGTGATTAACTGTGATAAAAACAGACAATAATGACTAGCTCTGGGTATCATTAAATTATTATCATCATTTTTTACGATACTTGGTTTAAGATACCAATACCTGAAAGATACCTTTTTCCACCTATACTAAAATATTTGTCAAATACAACCAGAAAACAACAATAATGTTTATGTTTCATTTATTCCATACAAGACGATTTCCTTTAAATGTGTACCATGTATTTGAGTTGAAACAAACAAGTAACTTCCTTTAATGCTGTCCCTGGACCAACAGCATCGAAACATTGTCTCTAAAGATTCTATTTTCTTCAGTACCTGCTTTCGATACTTTCATTTTTTTCGATACCAGTAGTACCTACATTTTTTTCCGATGCCAACATTTAACGGTACCCAGGCCTAGTAATGACTGAGAGAACAAGTAAGTTAGGATTTCAAATTGGCCTGGAGCTCCCTCTGCAGGCAGCAGTGGGAATGACACAATGAAAACCTTTAATTTCATCTAACTGCCTGGTAACAAATCCAGGGCACCGTGAAGAACGCACTTTGAGCGCAGAACGTGACGGAGTATGGGCTACAAGATGTGGAGGACAGTTTGTGTTCCGTCTATGATGCAATAAAATCCAGGAAATGAAGATCGGAGCACTTCAGGAGTTGAAGAAGAAACAACCAAAGTGAACACAATGACTCAAAGCCAAACACCACTCCTTTGACGAGGGACTAATCTTGGTTAAATCGCTTTAAAAAGTTGATGTCTCCTTTGCTTTAAGGTACAATTTACTGTCAAGGAAAAATGTACAGAAGCGTCATAGGCGACAAAAGGAACAAAAGACAAAGAAAGTGAGACGCATCCAATCCAGCCCTTCATCATCAGCCTCCCGTCATTCCACAAAGGTCGCGTAGCATTTGAACATAATTGCTAATGCCCCTCGCTGAGTGAACTCGCTGACAATACTTCAGCTATTTTCCCCCGTAAAGTTTTGGTTTTGATGAGCGAGATTAATGCTGTTTATAAAAGGGATGAGGATGAAGACGGGGGTGCGGAGACAGGCGGGGGAATAGCAGGGCTGTCACTGTGGCTAATGAGGCGGAGCTAATGCTATTAACCTGCTTCTTGTAACGTGAACTTACAAGCAATGCGGTGTTTGCGGTCTCACTCAGACTGCAGACATCCAGGAAAGCGGCGGCGTGATAGCAGAAGGGTTTCGCAGCAGTACGAACGTCTGGACACAGGTTCCTTAGACATTTTCTCTGCTTCTGACACGCCAACTTTCAGGACAAAACAAACAATAGAAACCCATGGATTATGACATTTGGTTCCACAGCAGCAATGCCACGTCCTATTACACTTTATTACAATTTTCACACCTCCCCGTGGACTGAAAAGGCGACACTGGCCTTTACGTTTGCTGCTCAAACACTCGTTACCTTTCTCAGCCTGGAACCCGTGGATTAATTAAAACTGTCACATACAATATCTGGTTTCTAAGACAGTGAATGACTCACCTATGCCCAGTTTCTCTATACTAGAACCCTCCTGGAACCACCACCTAAACATGGTGGAGGGGTTTGAGCCCCCGAATGATCCTGGAGCTCTGTTATCGGGGGCTTCGTGCCTCTGATAGGCTCTCCCAGGGCAAACAGGTCCTCGGTGACGGGTCAGACAAAGATTGGTTCAGAAGCCTCTTATGAGAGACCAACAGGCCCGGTTAATCGTGAGGCCGTCCTACTGTGGACCCACCACCTGCAGGAGGAGCCATAGGGGCTGGTGCAATGTGACCACCCGGCAACGGACGAAGTGGAAGAAAATGGATGGATGGATCTATTCTAGAAACGCAAATCTAACCCAACTTTTTGATATTCCAAAGTTCTAACGCTTTCCCGTATGACAGTCTTAGTCACACCTCTTGCGCAACCATGTTTTGTAACGTACCTCATGTATTTTTGTCTATTGATTACAAGTTTTTCTACCTAGAGTACCGGACGCACTGTCCCTGCGAGTGTTCGTACCCACACACCGTGAGCAAACAGTTGATCCAGCGCCGAATGTTGCTCCCGTCTCCCTCCCCCACAGCAGCAGCAGCAGCATCTGAAGCCAAGCGCATGACGCAAAACCTGCCTCTCTCTCTCTTTCTATATCTGTCTCTCTTACTCTTCCTCTATCTACTTTTCCCTCCCTGCTATAGGCCCATCGCTCCTTCATTCCCGATCTCTCTCTTCTATACCAAATTTTCTTCTAGACAAGACTTATTTATACGTCAAAAAACAAGCCCTACGGACCATCCGCAAGGGCGAGCATAGAGAAAATACGAACAGACTGCTTAAAGAATCAAAGGAGCTGAAGTTTCTGAGTTTGACTAAATTGAGAACGGCAATTACTATGTTCAAAGCAAGGAAAAATATACCGCCTGGAAACATTCAGCAGCTGCTTGGCGATGGACATGTTTTAAGAATTGTACCATCGAGTTACTAAAAAGGGGTATGTGCCTCTAATACAGTGGAGTTGATTCATGAGTGAAAACCTGTGTTGAATAAAGATATTAAAGACTGTATTTTATGTTTTGCGAGATTAAGCTACCAGCGGGGACAAATGAATGCACATGTAACAGTAGAAAGTATTCCATCAAAATAATTCAATCAATCACTTTCATGGTCACAGGAGGATAAAATCGAGCACAGCGGCATGTCGACGGTTTCTACAAACATCTGTGTAATACTGTGACAGGATGCCAACTGTGCAACAAGGCCAGTCATGTTCCAAAGTCAGCTCTCTGTGATATTGTGACAAAGTGGAAGCGATTGGGATCATCATCAACTCATGAAGGTAGATCACGTAAATTAGCTTTCTGGTGAGTTAACTGCTACAGCCCTTGGAACACGTTACACTGTGTTCCAAATTATCCAGACCACCATCAATTCCACCTTAATCCTCAGTCCGGCCCACAAGCACAGAACCTCTGGCCCTCAAGATGATTCTGAGAAATATTGTTATGCCAATAAGAGATCAAATACCTGTTAAAGTTCTCGAGAAATAGTGTCAGTGTTTAAAAAGTTTCCTGGTCATACATAATGTAAAACAGTGATTCTCAACTGCATTGTGGGTCGGGACCCAAAAGTGGATTGCGGAACCATTTTCAGTAGGTCGCAAGCCTTAATAAAAATGTTTCAAGCATATCTACAGCTTGTTCAATAAAAACTTATGAATATAATACGATAATTCATGAGATATATGGCAAATTACAGTTTTATTTGGATCATGGCTTGTCATCCTATGGTAACAGTGGCCATAGCCATACCACTTGAGAACCACTGATGTAAAACGTTGAGAAAAAAAGTTATTTACTTTAGGCTACTATGGTGAGGTTCGGCCACTGGTGCTTTGACAATGATGAAAATCGGCCCTCCATAACGCGAACTGGCCGACCCCTGCTGTAAAGAATACCTCTGCATCACTGGCTGCTATGGGCATGAATGGAGAGAAACTCATGATGTGGACCCCCTCCTCCCCTGACCACAACCCTATTGAGAACCTTTGGAGCCTCAAGCAAAACATCTATGAGGGTGGGAGGCAGTTTTCATCCAAACAACAGCTCTAGGAGGCTATTCTGACATCCTGCAAAGAAACCCAAGCAGAAACTCTCCAAAAACTCACAACTTTAATGGATTTAAGGATTTTTAAGCTCCTATCAAAGGGTCCTATGTTAAAATATAACTTGACCTGTTCCGATGTTTTTGATTGATATTGCTTTTGATGCGCCAAATTCAACAAATAACCATTTTCAGTTCTTCAATCTTTCAGATTAGCTGGAGAAGAGTGGACTGGGTTTTCAGGGCCAGGCAGCTGCATCCAAGCCATACATCACCGAGTGCAGTGCAAATTGTCGGATGCAGTGGTGTAAAGCAGGACGGCACTGGACTCCAGAGCAATCGGATGAACGAGTCTGGGTTTGGCGTCTGTGAGGAGAACGGCACTTGTCTGACTGCATTGTGCCAAGTGTAAGTTTTGTGGAGGGGGGGGGATTATGGTGCTGGGTTGGCCCCTTAGCTCCAGTAAAAGGAACGATGAATATTTCAGCACACCAAGAGATTTTGGACAATTCTACACTCTCAACATGACTGCCCACCATTGCACAAAGCCAGGTCCATAAAGACATGGATGAGAGTTGGGTGTGGATTAACTGGATTGTCATGACCTCAACCCCACAGAACACCTTCGGGATGAATTAGAGCGGAAACCCTCCAACATCAGTGTTACCTCACGAATGATGGTTAAAAAATCCCCTTTAACACTCTGAACCCTCCCAGAAGAGCGGAAGCCGTCATAGCTGCGAAGGGTTGACCAACATAAAATCAATTCTGTCTCTTCAAAAACCACCACAGTCTTCACCCCTTCCCTTTCTCTCTTTCCCTCCCCAACATCTTCCTCAAAATCCCCCTCCGTTGTGACGAAAGCATCGGCAGCAAATGTGGGAAAATCTGCCTTTTCATCAGAGCCTTCATGCATCACGCACCATTCATTCCTATGACACTCCGAGCTCTCAACACAAGACGAGAGCTTTCTGATTAATTAAAAAGATTTAAACCAGAGGCTGCTTATTTGGGCTAAAAGATTGACTGGCGCAGAGATGACGGCGGCCATATTGGGGAAGATGCTGACATTGGCGTTAAGGAGGAGTGTAGCGCTACTATTACGCTCACTTTAATTCCTTTCACAAATCAGTCACTACGATACTCGAGGGTAATAGATACACGCCCACAAGCAAACAATACATAAGACTAAATCTTCCAGGGAGTTACAAAGACAGGTAGGAAATAAATTGCTAAGTGCAGCCTAGACTTTATAGAAAATGCATAAATTTATTCCAAGGAGTAGCATAACTACTTTGCGCCGAAAGCCAAGAAAATTGTAAATTCATTATAAGTACGCTGCTCTGCGGTTGTTGTGCCTCGGTAAAGTTATGTTTTATGCATTAGGCAAACAGGGAATTGATCAAACGAAGCAGGTATTGTTAGCTTCAATAGCAGAAAAGCAGTAAATGTAGGCCTCATAAAGCTACAGTGAACAAGGGAAGCTAACAAGGAGAGTGTATTTCTGTAGATAAAAAGTGCACGGGCCGCACGGGGGAACAGAGGGATCCGGACTCGCGTAGCCTCCAGACAAAGAGGCAACTTCCAACAAGACGGTAGGAATGTAGGAGGGGGAGCCGAGAGCAGAAACTAGGTCCAACCCAGGACTAAACCCCACATCGTACTTTCTAACGCCCGAGGTATGAGTAATGCTTTGATGAGTCATTGAACAAAAGTGCAAAAATGTGGACGCTTTCGCAGACACTTGTAAGAGCGGATTATATAACGGCTTTTATATTGCTCAAGTGGGAAACGTCACATTCAAATGCTTTTCGGATGATAATAATTGCCTGTCTGCCTTTTTTTTTTTTTTTTATAGGAATGTGTCATGTAAGAAAGAAACAATACAAAAGTGGAGCTGAATTACAAGTGGTTAAATACAATCTAACTACTTTGTAAACTTGACCTCTCACAAAATGAGGATGTACAAGGAAATGGAGGAGATGTAGCGGCAGTGAAGCTCACTCATGCTAGCAATTCAGCTTTTTGGAGCCAGCTTAAAAATGAAGAATAGGGATAAAATGGAAAGCAAGAGGACACAAAGATGTTGCACGTGTTAAGGCAAGACACTTGAGGCGAATAGGAGGGAAAAAATGTATAGAGATGAACGTTTTACAGAACATTACTAAATAGCCATGTTTTCTGCCATTCTGAGATATGTTCTTACCTGAGCTTAGACGAGTTGATGTGTACCTGTCTGGTCTTTACATGTGCGCTCAGTCACGCAAAAAGACAAAAGATGTAGTTAGCATTTAGCCTCTCCTCCTCTCCTCTATGGGGCCAAACAGGGGTGAAGTTAGAAGCGACCAAGCTCTTCCATGTTTTCACTTTTTAATACAGTTAGTAGTTACACGATCCAAGTCTAGTTACACAAAATTAAATGTCCGCGCAGTAATATCTTCACTTACTCCTAAGTGCTCCTAAGGTGTTATTACGCCCTTTTTATCCGCTTAGAAAATCGACATGTTTAAGGCGAGACTCTGCTGGTGAAAGTATTGACTTTTCACGCAGTGGTCGAAGTGGAGATCTATTTTCCTTCCTTTACATCTTAGTTTTCATGTCAGAGAATAATAATGACAAAACTCATCCCGCACGAAGCTTATTTTATGATGTAACCGGAAATGGCTGCTGTGCTGCTTCGAAAGACCGTCTTTCCCGCGGGTGTTCATTCACAAATATTGACCGATTTTACATCCACGTGTCCTAAAGGGTCCCCGTGATGACGCCATCACCCAAATATGGTATTTTTCCTCCTACGAGACGCTTGGTGCGGAAGAGCATTCTCTAAATGAGGAAAAGGCCCTTATAGTCGCTCATACAGACTTCAAACTTTCCATTCTTGGACTTAACAATATTTTGAATTAGAGACTCTTTTCACTTATGATTAGTTTAATGAGAAACTAAACATTATATCAAAAATCTTAGTTACTAATACGTCAATAAAATGAAACCATACATTTTAATCTGGCTCAATCCATTATTTAGATTTCGTTGCCCAAAATATAGGCAATTTTGGCCATGCACAAAATGTCTTATTTTTTACATGAAAACATAACATAACATCATAACATCATATTTATATCAGTAATGTTCAAAAAAAGTTTCAAATTGAAATCTCCACATTTCTTTTTTTCCCCCTATTGTCTCGCCATCATTTTGTGTGACTAGACTTGGATCGTTCTAACTTCACCCTCATTTGGGTCCATAGGAATATACTGGGAGAGGCTGAATCCTAACAACATCTTTGGTCTTTTTGCATGACTCGTCTAAGCTCAGGTAAGAATATATCTCAGTATGGAAAAAAACAGCGGCCTGTTCCTTTAAGGGGGAAAACAAGCTAAAAATCTGAATATTGACCAGTTTCAAAGAACTTCCGGAGCCTGTCCCACTTCCTGTTTGGCTTCAGCAGCTAATAAGCTAATGCTACGTCCATGTTTTCCACAGTCTATGGCGACAGCACAATCTCTCCACACATTCCAACGCTTTACCACAGTGTATCTAAAAGCGGCGCACTCCAGATTTGAAACTCAATGAAGGAATTCCAACTTCAGCCTCTAGATGTGCTCTGCTAATTGATCCCCATTAATGAAACGGTCTGTCAGACACTTAGTCTCGTCAGATAAGGGGGGGGACAGCGCGGGGTCATATATATATCGTGAATCCAATTCTGCCTCCACCTCTGGCTGTGACACTGACGGGGGGGAAAAAGCAAAGCAATCTGTCACGCTCTTTAAGGCAACGGCTTTAAATATTTCAGCAGCTTTAAGAAGAGAAAGTGCTGAGGCGGCCGCGACAGTGAAATCTACCACTCGGCAATTAAAATGAGACGAGAATGCAACGGGATGCGAGGGAAGAGGTCTGGGGAGCAGCCGGCGTGAGGTGTGAGTGAATTTAGCTCAAGAAGGAAAGACTTATTTAGTTTGGTGAGGGCTGGAAAGTAATGAAGGATTTTTACATAATTTGCCATGATATAACAGTTGCTTGAGTGCATTTGTTTTGCCTGAGGTGGCAGTAGTGAGTAGAAAATGACTAACTTGCATCTAGTCTCTTTAACTACCCATCATTTCAGGGAAAAAGTAAGAAAATGAGAAATATTGGTTAAAGAGGAGAAGAAGTTGATCATTTACTTTCAAATGTCACTCCTCACTTTGCAAACTTAAAGACTAACACTTTAACCCCTTAACTCCCACCTGAACCGAGCACATTTTCTCCAGTTTGGGTTTACCCCAGTCCAAAAGCTTCTGGAAAAAAGGTGTGAAAATAGCGACTGAACTGAGACGAAAACAATGATGAAGATGTGACGAAAAAATGACAAAAAAGTGACGAAAAAATAACAATAAATGTGACAAAAAAAGACAAAAAAATGACAAAGAAATGACAAAAAAGTAACGAAAAAATGACAATAAATGTGACAAAAAAAGACAAAAAATGACAAAAAATATGACCAAGCTGAAATCCATAACATTGGCATTGAATTTGTGCTTTAGACAGTCAATCCGCACTCCAGCGAAAACTACAGCAGCCAAACGGGGTCAAAAGTCAAACTAACTGGTTCTGTTGTCCATGTTCAGCCGGGAAAGAACAAGACTTGAACCATGTGCCGTGGCCTTTGAAAAGCCTGTAGTGCAGCCGTGTGTTCTGTCCTCGTGTTCAGGTGGAGTTCTTACCGGTGACGGAGAGCTCGGTGGTCTTGCGCACCACGAAGCTGCCCAGCTGTAGTTCACAGGTGTAGTTCCCCGTGTCCTCCTCTCGCACCTCGCGGATGTACAGGGAGTCCTTGGTCTCGATGGTCGGCCTCCACTGCTGCGGCCGGCACTCCTGTGTTTGGACACCACAGACATCACTATCATGTCAAAACCCAAGCCTTAACCAGGTAAGAATTTGATATTAAAACATTACTCCACAAAGCTACGGGTTTAGAGGTTAAAGGGACTATACGGAGTTTAAAAATGTTAAAATTATGTATTTTCCTCCCCTACATGTTCCAGCCTTATCCTGATGTGTAGAATGAGCTCAGACCTGTTCAGCAAAACTGTCAAAAAGGTGTTAATTCGGGTCCGAAGTGCCGTCATGCAGGAGCTTCATATAGAAGCTGCAGTTACACGTATGACCTGAGGTGGCAGTAGTGAGTGTAAAATGGCCAATTTGCATTTTTTTTTTTTATTACCATAATGCTCACTCCAGCCACTAGGGGACAGATTAAGAATAAAAGGAAAGAATTCCACAGGTGTCCAGCAGAGGGCACTGACATAATAAGAAATCAGAATATAAACAACACATTGTGTGACCTGCAAGTGGGAAATGGACAGTCTGCCCCTGGGCAGCTGTGGCTACAATAGTAACTTACTACCACAGAGTGTGGAGTGAATGAATATTGACTACAATGTAGCAGAGACTTGTGACACAGGCTGGTAAAGTGCAATAAGTGTGAGTCGTTTTTATGAGGCTACAGTCCTGCCAGGCTAATTATTATTCATTTATTGAAAAAAAGTCCTCGATGTATTTTCCCAATCAAAACATTTTTTTATTTTGCAGCTTTTGTTTATGGACCTGGCGATACACTCCCCATATATTATACTTATATCCCGATATAAGTTTGAGTTATTGTTGGTGCGGCTCTGACTCAATTCATTCTTCTCATGTGGCCCCTTATGAATATTAATTGCCCACGCCTGATGAAAGGCACCGTCTCGCCTAAATGGGAAAAAAGCAAAGCAAAACTAAACCTCGTCGTATTTATTTAAACTTCTCTCTTGTTGTTTGAGTAACACCGGCTGATTAATTTACCATCAGAGTGAACTGACGGACTGCTCTCAGTAATGGGCACCGTTGGGTTTTACATTGCGATTGCTTTCAGCTCGACTGAAAAGGAGCCATACTTTTCCCTTCTATACTTCTAATTAGCCGCAACATAAGGTTTTTCCCGAGCCTTATCTTCAAGTGTGTGGGACGGCGAGCGGGATCCACGGAGGCCTTTGAGTCGAAACACAATGTCATTAACCAGAGTAGTGTCTCTTTCAAAGCCACGCAGAGATATTAGGAGGAACTTATCTGTGTTCAACCATTCGGGCGCGTTTGTGTAAAGTCTCTCTGAGGAGGAGGAACGCGAGGCAGTGGAAGTATCAGAAAGCTTAAAAGAGACATATCATGCTAAATCGATAGTTTTAAAGTTTGTTTTTACTCAGTTATTCCCACTGCTGCCTGCAGGGGGAGCTTCAACTATAAGCACAGAAGAACCTTGATTTAAGATGGACAACTCCTGTACGACTGAGAGCCTACACAGACATTCTTGTAATATGTAAATATGATGGATTGGTGGTAGTTTTAATAGGGAAAGTACTTAGTAATACACTGGTGTACTTTAGTTTTACCAACACCGAGTTCAGCTTATCTCCACATGTTTGAAAAAGACAGTGAATTAAAACATGACACCAGCTCCCTGACAGCCTGGTGGATGAAGCTGTTCCTGAAAGCAGCGCCTTGAAGAGATTCTGTGAGGAGAGCGTGGGATTACCAGTGATTCTGAGGGCTTTGAGACGGGTGCAGTAAATGTAGTAATGACAGTAGCAGTAGTACTACTTATGTACAGTATACTGTATTTAATCAAATGTAGCAAATCTCTGCAGTAAATGTGGCGCACATGGAGCTGAAGTTTGAGGACTCTCGTTGCAGTGGTGGTGGTGGGGCCGCCCGAGGAGCTTAGCCTAGTGTATAATCTACTGTATATGTCCTCACTTCACCTTTTACTCAAACAAAAGTTACTTTCAAACAGAGCAAAGAGGAGAAAGTTGTTGGCGTGTCTAAAAGTCAATATCTTTGGCTCAGAAATAACTTCACCGATGGGAATAAGGATTATGTTTAATAAAAGTTGTTTCTCAATTTTAGCAACGACAGACGATAAACTTTTATGAACGTTCAAACGATGCCTGTGTCACTTTAACACTTTACTTTTTAAGTTCTTTTTACTTTCCAAACTTCTATTCTCAAAGCGGACACATCGAGCATAATTTACCTTTCATTTAATTAACAGACTGAGCTGCTGGTCAGGATTTCCAATTGACCTTTCGCTAAACCCCGCCCCCAAACGGTAATTGTCCAATCAGAGATCCTAGCAACCGTTACTATGAAGCCAGGTCCGTCATATCGCAGACCTCCAATGCAAAACAATGGGACATACCAGCAATGAGCACTGAGCAGATGCACTTTATCGCTAACCACCAAAAAGGCATGCTAGGCTAACACCTTAGCATGCTAACACCTAGCTACCGACAGTCACATGACGTTACACAAAGTGGCACTGGATATGCGGAGTTATTGCTCCAAAACTGGTCACTGACACGCGCACCCGTCATGTTTGACCATTAATGTAGGGCGTAGCAACAGTAACTAAGGGGGGCGGGGCTCGGCGAAAGGTCAATTGGCCTGGAGCGCTCTCTACAGGCAACGGTGGGAATAACACTTTTCAAAACCGACAAAACGAGCTTAAACTTTATGGTGTCGTGAAGAAACCAGAATATGCACGATGGATTACGGGCTTTAACCTCTTAACCCCCCAAAATATGACTCCACATTTTGGGATAAGGTAATGTTATAACAAGCTCAAGGCAGTTTATTTTGCATGATGACACCTTTACTGTATTATTGTCGGGTGATCTTTGTCAAACCAGTGTAAATGCTAAGCTACATGTTAAGTCGTACTGTTGTTTGGTATTTGAGGGCGGAGAATCCCTTCAGGCTGTGAGCAAATTGGGGCCAGTGCGTGTAGCCCCCCTCCCTAAAAAAGCGGCGTATCCCCCTCTGACGAACAGGAACCAATAAGCCCGAGGGTTCGCCGTCGTTTAGGTCTTTATGTCGCGTTTAATTCCGTTGAGCGCGACGCCGTTGGAGACGTGGACGGCTTTGATGGATGGGGTCCCGAACGTCGCCGAACAGCTTCATCAATGTCCACTCCTGGTGCGCTGGGAGACGGAGGCGAGGAAGGTCCCGGGCCTGCTCCATATTCATAGGTTTCAACAGCAACTTTTTACAACTGTATAACAAGGGGGACGGGACGAGCGGGCGGGACGAGCGGAGGCCTTCACATGAGTGTCTGTCGGTGACTTTGAGACCCGCGTACCTTATACCACGTGATCTCCGGCTCCGTGCCCGGCTGCGTGTACTCCTCGATCCCCGGGCAGGAGATGTTTTTGGACTTGCTCAGCTCGGCCTTCTCGTAGAACCTCATCTTGGAGTTGTAGCAGACGTCCGTGTCGTTCTCCGCCACGTTCAGGGACATGGACACCTTCATGCAGTACGTGGAGTTTCTGGAAGACAGAGACAATCGCCGCAAAGTCAGGACAATATTCACAGCAAAGGAATCAGTTTTAGATAGAACAGCCAGGGTTAGAGCTTAGAGTAACTTTCGATACGCGATCAAACCATTTCAACACGATATGTAAGGGTAAAATTGAACTAAATTAGTCTCTTAACCCCGCCTTCATGCAGCTAAAATCTGGAACAGTCTTCATGAGGATGTGAGACAGGCCTCAACTCAAACAATTTTCAAAACCAGGCTGAAAACAGTTCTTTTTGCCCGTGCATATGACTGAAAGTATTTTATCTGCACTCTTGCCTTTTACTGTAATTGATTAATTATATGTTGATGGTTTTATTGATTCTATTTGCTTTCTTGTATTTATGCAACTGTGAAGCACTTTGAATTGCCTTGTGTATGAATTGTGCTCTACAAATAAACTCGCCTTGCCTTAATCGAGCACATTTTCTCCAGTTCGGCTTTACCCACATCTAAAAGCTTCTTATAGCCTATAGAAAATCAGCTAGAGCTAGGCAGGGGTAAAGAGGTTAACTAAAACGGAACTTTTACACATTTTCAAAGCAGTGCTAAGTAACTCATGCCCCTAGAGGCCATAAGCGCAACTGCCGGTGTCGTAGCATGTTACGTTTTTTTACTCATTAATTGTCTGTGAGAGTAAATACTACACTGACAGAAAAGACAAAGGGAGAGAGAGATATTATACATCCAATTACACAATGGAGATCATTTTATTCACTCAAACTTGGCTGTATATACTGTTTAAGTGGTGCTAGCCCGCAGTTAGCTTCGCCCGTTAGCCTGTTAGCTTCTTCTTCATGATTCCATTCGTGTGGTTTTCTGGCCAGTGACACCAGGGGGAGATGAAAGACCCCACAATCATCACATTAAGACTACGGAAAGGATTTGTTAAGGTAAACAAGTTACTTAGTTCTGCGATCTGAGTCCGATGAAGACTTTAGTGATGTTGCGATGTATTGTGGCTTCCATATTGCATCAACTAATATCGCGCTACTATGTTTTTTTTTGTCCAGTGTTATTCCTTACATTCCTTACACAGTCAGACAACTTCAAAGTCAACTTTCAGGCAAGACATGACTTTAGGTTGATACACAAAAACAAAAGTACAATTTAAAGATATTCATTTGATGTTTTATTTAGTCTAGAGCAACTAAAGGCCTCACGAACCTTTTCTGCTGATAATCTGTATATCTGATGATTAATTTAATAAAACATTCTCAACTCAATTTAGTCTATTAGGAGGAAATTGAGCAATTTCATATCCCGTATCTGGAATGAGTTCGAGTAACTCCACAAAATGATTGTCTAAAACATGTTCAGCTGCAGTTTTGGGTGAAATTGACCACATTTCTTTGCTCAAAAGTTTCCCCTTTTGCCCAATTCTCTGTCTCTCTCAATAAACTCAATAAATCAGGCTTAGAATTTTCTGTTAACAAATCACTGATGCAGAGAACAATGTTGATATAGCGTAATAGAAACATTTGAACACGTCCCTCCTCTCCCGCTGCTCCGCTGCTGCTGTAGACTGACTTACAGCACTATGCATAAGCTTACAAAGACGAGAACGCCTCGGCGCCGATACGCCACGCTGCTCCGGCAAATAAAACATTTGCAGCGGCCGTGAATGTCTCTCCCCTTAGACCTTGGCAAAAGCATGTACTCCCCGACATTACAGTCACCTTCCATTGATTCACAGCGGGTTGTAAATCCCCCCCCTTTTCTTTGCGCGGTATATATGATCAGAGTCTGTTGTAGCAGGTCATTCTCCAAGAGCCGTAGCCACAAATCCGGCCGCCGCGTGGAAGCGAGAGACGCCCGATCGATCCCATGTCGACGCCGAGCGCTTCCAAGGCTGCATTAAAGGCAGATCGTATCTAACGCGAGAAAAGAAAACTCAGATTCTATAATGACGAAAAGTGTTTGGCATCGACACACACTTTCATCGTAGTTATCGAATATTTATTTAAGAAGGAAGGAAGGATGAAGGAAAGGACGGATGGAAGGAAGGAAGGATGGAAGGAAGGGAGGAAGGAAGGAAGGAAGGAAGACAGAAATGAAGGAAGGAAGGATGGATGGATGGAAGGAAGGAAGGATGGATGGAAGGAAGGATGGATGGATGGAAGGAAGGAAGGAAGGAAGGATGGAGGAAAGGAAGGATGGATGGAAGGAAGGATGGATGGATGGATGGATGGAAGGAAGGAAGAAAGGAAGGATGAACGAAAGGAAGGATGGAAGGATGAAAAGAAGGAAGGAAGAAAGGATGAACGAAAGGAAGGATGGAAGGATGAAAGGAAGGATGGAAGGAAGGAGAGAAGGAAGGAAGGATGGATGAAAGGATGGATGAAAGGAAGGAGAGAAGGAAGGAAGGATGGAAGAAAGGATGGATGAAAGGAAGGAAGGAAGGAAGGATGGAAGAAAGGATGGATGAAAGGAAGGAAGGAAGAAAGGAAGGAAGGAAGAAAGGATGGAAGGAAGGATGGATGAAAGGAAGGAAGGATGGAAGGAAGGATGGATGAAAGGAAGGAAGGATGGATGAAAGGAAGGAAGGATGGATGAAAGGAAGGAAGGAAGGACAAAAGGAAGGAAGCAAGGATGAAAGGAAAAGAAAACTCAAATTCCATAATGACATAATGAGTGTTTGGCGTGGACACACTTTCATCATAGTTCTCAAACTTTTATAAAGGTTTGAATCCATTGTACAGCTTCCATTCATCTCCCATGATGGAGAAAAGTACATCTATACGAGTGGCTTATTTAAAGAAAAGTACATCTATACGAGTGGCTTATTTAAAGAAAAGTACATCTATACGAGTGGCTTATTTAAAGAAAAGTACATCTATACGAGTGGCTTATTTAAAGAAAAGTACATCTATACGAGTGGCTTATTTAAAGAAAAGTATCTGGAACATTCTTTATACGAGACATGACAGTGGAACATGTATAACTTACAGAGAAGAGCGCGTTCAACAAGAATAGCCGTTATTCTGGTCCACAAGGCCACAGGCTCGCGCGAGGTTGACTGATAATAACAGACACAAGCGATGGCGGATCAGAGAGGAATGTTATACAAGGCACATAATGGTATTTTTATCCTTGAAGAAGTTTGGTAAGTTGTTATAAAAATGTAGGATTTCCTTGACCTCTTCTCTTCGTCCTCGTCATCGCTCCTGCCTCCTCGATTGTTCCCAGATAGAAACATGTTTTGCTACACTGCAAAGTAGAGCTCGACAGATACGGGGGTTTCTAAGGTTTGACACCAATTTTGGGGGATTTTCAACCGATGTTTTTGGTCGATTTTTCCAAATGTCTGGGTCGATGATCCTTAAAAACAAATACTTAACCGCTCCAGCAGTGGTCGATTATATTTCATTACTTTAGGTCATGGGTGTCCAAACTATCTTCATCGAGGGCCGCATATTAGAGAGTATATGGTGTGAGGTCAATGCGGTGGAAACTTCAACTGAGAGTATTTCGCCGGGTTTTAAAGTTTTATTTGAATAGGGACAAGTTCGTCACATAAGCTCATGTTACTACAACATTTGAGCCAAAGCTAATTCCCAATGTCCGTCCCTATAGTTGGGCCTTTACATAAAAATGAAACAATACATCATCATAATAATCCAGTACAACACAATATAAACACAGCAGAGCAGAAGGTCAGGGGTCGCCTTTCTGACCTCGGATTAAAGAGGCTTTAAGTTTGTGTTTGGAACCTTCAAACCAGCTCCACAATAAAAGGGGTGTAATTGTGTAGAACAATGAAACCTGTCGTACAAGGAAGGATGAAAGGAAGGAAGGATGGATGAAAGGAAGGATGGATGAAAGGAAGGAAGGATGAAAGGAAGGATGGATGAAAGGAAGGAAGGAAGGAAGGAAGGAAGGAAGGATGGATGAAAGGAAGGAAGGAGGGAAGGAAGGAAGGAAGGAAGGAAGGAAGGAAGGAAGGATGGATGAAAGGAAAGATGGATGGAAAGAAGGAATGTAGGAAGGAATTAGGTTAGCACGTCCATGTTGACTTATTCTTATTCTTATTCTTTATTAGGATCCCCATTAGCGCCCAAAAGTGGTTGCTAGTCTTCCTGGGGTCCTGACACAATATAAAATTACAAAACAATTAAAATAGAATACATGAATGTTACACATTTCATATAATCATACAACCTTATAGGACACATATAACACACAGTGACTATGCTCACATGTACTGAGCTAATTGACTTTTTACCTTCAGCTTAAAGTGTGGTTTACTCTTAGTATTTCTGATGTTAAAAGGAAACGAGTTCCAGGCGTTTGCTCCTCTGTACAGAACAGTTCTTTTCATTGAGTTACTTTTGGGTCTGGGAACAACCATAGAGTTTGTCGTCACTTGGCGAGTCACATATCTATGACCAAACCCGCTGAATAAGAGTTTGTTGAACAAAAAACTGGGCTGTTTGTCCATCACAACTTTGTGCATGAAAATGAGGAGACTGGCCTTTAGTTTGGCCTCAACCGTTAACCAAGACAGTCTCTTGTGCATCTCACGGACATTAGTGTGGAAAGGACAGTGAAGCACAACTCGAGCTGCTCTGTTCTGAGCAATTTGAAGTCTCTGAAGATGCTTTTGTGCAGCATTGGACCACACTATAGGGCAGTAATGTAGGTGAGACAATACTATGCTTTGGACAACAGTTTTCAGAACAGGAGTTGGGCAGTAAGCAGAACATTTCTTTGCCATAGCTATACCTTTGCCCATCATACCAACAATATGATTAATTTGATCGGACCAAGGTTGCTAGGTTTAGTGAACTGAGGTTTAGTGAAACTTGTCGCTAACCAATTCTCATCATGATATTTCTGCCCCCCTCAGGCCCAGGGAGTTGTGGGAGGACTTTTAAAGCCCCGACTCAGCTCTTTCCAACGCAAACAACGGGAAGTTATCACTTTTGGTCCCAGAGATATCGGCCAATATTGTAAAATCCAAAAACATCATCGGTCGACCTCTACTGGAAAGCTTCATTCTGCATAATTGCCACACGTATAAACTTACAACATCAAATGAAGAAGCTCATCAAACATCCAAACAATCTGTCCGCTCAGTCACAAACAGCTGGGTTTAGTGGATCTACAGCAGGCGCTTCACTTCAGAAAACGGATGGTTTAAGATGTTTCTCTAAGGACGTCGTCTTCCCCTAAATGTAGCAACTACAGACTCGACATTTTAACGAACACAAAAGTTTGTTCTCCTCTGGGATTTAAACTAATTCGTGGACTCATTTTTTGAGCCTTTAATCCCCCTCCAAAACCAGGCAAAATGTTTCGTCCGGATCCCTTTCAAAATGAAATCTGAAGTATTTTTTTTCCCTCTGTTTGTGGCATTAACCCGTTTAAAGTCGTCCGTACCCACACTTGAGAACCGCTGAACCAGATGGAAGGTTTTCTGCGAGGTCTGAATACTTTTGTCACTATGAAATGTGTTTTTATATCTACATTTCGAACCCTTGTGCCTTTCCCACGGCCGGATTTCGCGAAACACCGCGGGGGCATATGGCGTTGACTGTTTGCCAGGGACCAGCGCGTTTGAGCTAATCCGCTAACGGCTAATGCGGCGGCAATTATGTGCGGATTTAGCCGTGTTTGTGATTGTCTGTTGGCTCAGCTCGATTTGTGTGTCCAGCTTTGAGAAATTAGCGGGGCCCGATTGCGCTAAACAGTGCCCGTTTGTTTGTCGAGGGAGGGGGGGGGGATTTTTTTTGAGTGAATTGTGGCAGTCTTGTTTGCCCATTTGGCCGCGAAAAGAAAGGATCGATCGGCGAGAGGACCTGCGCTTCTTTTGTGCCTCGTTCCAGTAACAGTCGTCTCACAACGAATCGATGGCTGTGTCGACGATCACGTTCTGTCCGGGATCAGGCGGGCGGAAGATGGAAACATGTGACTGCTGGTTTAACAGTACCCAGCCCCACTCACGACCCACTGAGAATGGTTCCCTGACCCACTTTTGGGTCCTGACCCACCAGTTGAGAATCACTGCTCTAGTTCACTCATAAAAGTTTAGGTCGGGGGTAAATTCCTAAGCGAATGGGTTAGGCTCAAATCCATTGGTTGGATGAGTTTTACATTTGTCCATGCGCTTTATGTGATATAAATTAACAGGATGGATGGAAGGACGGACGGACGGACGGACGGATGATGGATGGATGGAAGGAAGGAAGGCTGAAAGGAAGGAAGGAAGGAAGGAAGGAAGGAAGGAAGGAAGGAAGGAAGGAAGGAAGGAAGGAAGGAAGGAAGGAAGGAAGGAAGGAAGGAAGGAAGGAAGGAAGGAAGGAAGGAAGGATGTAAGAAGGAAGGAAGGAAGAATGGAGTGAAGGAAGGAAGGAAGGAAGGAAGGAAGGATGGATGTAAGAAGGAAGGAAGGAAGAATGGAGTGAAGGAAGGAAGGAAGGAAGGAAGGATGAAGTGAAGGAGTAAAGGAAGGTTGGAAGGATGGATAAAAGGAAGGAAGGAAGGAAGGAAGGATGGAAGGAAGGAAGGAAGGAAGGAAGGAAGGAAGGATGGAAGGAAGGAAGGATGGAAGGAAGGAAGGAAGGAAGGAAGGAAGGATGGAAGGAAGGAAGGAAGGATGGAAGGAAGGATGGAAGGAAGGAAGGAAGGATGGAAGGAAGGAAGGAAGGATGGAAGGAAGGAAGGAAGGAAGGAAGGAAGGAAGGAAGGAAGGAAGGAAGAAAAGGAAGGAAGGAAGGAGTAAAGGAAGGTTGGAAGGATGGAAGGGTGGAAGGAAGGAAGGAAGGAAGGAAGGAAGGAAGGGTGGAAGGAAGGATGGAAGGATGAAGTGAAGGAAGGAAGGTTGGAAGGATAAAAGGAAGGAAGGAAGGAAGGAAGGAAGGAAGGAAGGATAAAAGGAAGGAAAGAAGGATGGATGGATGGATGGATGAAGGAAGGAATCTAAACGTTTCTCTGGAGCTTTTTTGTGGCTCTTTTTTAAATCCTGTTTTTCCCTCTCTTTTGTTGTTTTTTGGGGTCTTTTTTTGTTGTATTTTTATCCTCCCTTACGTCACTGGATGTTTTGTTGAAACTGCTTTCAGACTGAGCATAAACGGAGGGGCGCGCTGTCTCCTGACGCCTCCCTCCCCTGACGTTACTGTTAGCTCAAAGCTAGCTCTAATGGCTAATCAGAAATTGTTCCGTAATCACATTTCTATTAGAGAGGAGCGATTTTAATTAAGACATCCATTATGTGCGTTCATTAATTTCCCCACAGGTGCCGCTCTGCTCCCGAGGGGGAAAATCAGATCAATCCGCCTGCCTGTTATTTAATATGTGAGCGACCAAGTTAAAGGGCACGCTCGATCAATATACAGTCAATCCAAACACTGTTGAGCGTTATCACACATTACACAACACTGCTGCACTTAAAATCAATGTGTTTCAGAAAAAGAAAAAGAAAATCGCAATTAGCTGCATGCCCTTTTCCCTCAGACTCTGGGAAAAGACTAAAATGATCCCAGGCCAGCGCTCCAGACTGCAGCGATAACAAGCAGCTGAGTATGTGGCATTAATAGGCATGTCTGTCAGTCAGAGATGCCGGGACAGAGGGATACGAGCTCGTCTCCGCGGTGAGAAGTGGCAGCTGGAGCGCACAGCTGGAGGGCAGGCGCAGGAGTCGCCCACAATGCACTCGGCGTGTTTGGCAATAGGTGGAAACAGGTAAGACGTTGTTTTCGGGACATGATAGGACTTTGTTACTCATTATTATGTTTGTTCAGGAAGGGTGATGTGCACCGCAGATATGTTTTGTCTATAATCCTGTGTGTGTTGATTCCAAACTGTAAAATGTGCCAGTGGGGGCGCTGTATGATGGGCCATAGGGCTGATTTACTCATTAATGTTTATTAGATACATTAGATTGAGCTTAGTTTAAAGATGGGCTCAACAGAACAAAATAAAAGTCTACAAAATAAAATAAAATAAAATATATATTGATATGTAGAAAAAAAGGCAGGAGACTTTGCACTTTGATACACCTGGGTGCGTAGGATAAAGGCTAAAGCCAAACAGTTGCAGAAAGGAAGTCCCGCACACCATCAATCTTGGCATAATGTGTATTTATAAAATGTAATGTTTCGCAAATCCTTTTCTGTAACATTAAATAAATAAAATTCGATCCGAGTTAAACAAACTTGTGACAGACTTTCATTGCGATGTTTGTCAAAAAACGCTTGAACAGATTATCAGCATTAAATTGGCCAATAGCCAGTATCGTGTCATACCCAAATATCGATCGATATATCGGCCGGCTATTCCAAAGTCAGGTTATTATCTTTGAGACTGGACTATATTCTATATAGACTATATACATACACAATAACTAAGATGATCTCACTTTTATCCTAGACAAGACTCATAGCTAAGCCACACATGTCCTCTATTGTCCTGGTTCATGAACGTTCGCTGGAGAATAAAACAGATTAAATGCTAAGCTCTTCCTAGAAGATGGTGAAAAACTTGTGGAGTGCAGGGAGCTGAGGAAGAGGAGGAGGTGGAGCTGATCAGTGCAGGACACCACGCTCTGAAACAGGGACAAGCCCAGGAGACGCTGCACCGTTTCAGACGATCAGAGGAGACTGAAGCCAGGTTTCCTCCGGGTGTAAAGCACTTACTCAATAAAAATGTCAGTGATTTGACTTCTGACTGCCTTTTTTTTCACCAATCAAAACATAATTGAATAGTATTTTTTTGCAGTGATATGTTACTATGGCTAAAGTTATGCCAAGGGAAGAGTAAAGTATTATTACAATCAAAGTCAAAGTCTGCCCTTGGTTTACAAAGTTGAGAAAGTAGTCCACTGTAGCCGACGCTGTCCAAAGAAGCGCTCTCCCTGTGTGAACTCTGTATGGGAGGATAAGCCGGTCCCGCTGCCCCTAAATCACTGTTTTACGGCCGTGCCATATTTACGACAGGGGTGCGAAGGTCGGCGAGAGGAGGGAGGAGCGCCGCTGCTACCTGTGGCTCCCACTCATAACTCTGCTGTCAGCTCGTCCACAACCCCCGTCCCGCCATGATTAAAGAGGCCGGAGTCAGAGAGCAGACCGCGGCCCCGTCCCCGGCTGTACCGAGAGCTGCCAACTCTGAAACAATGCACCCCTTACGTAACAATCCGCCCAGCGTGTCCTTGTGCCGGCAGAGCGGTGCCATGTGAGCTTTTTGTCTTGTGTCTTGTGAACATGACATTGGAGGTAAAGGAAGAGAAATGTACGACTATAGACACTCAGGCCTTTCATCAAACGGTTCACTGTATAAAACTATATACAGTGATTTCAGAAAATACTGTGGCTCAATGTTCAGGCCTGATTCAGTAGATGAAACCGTCTGATTAATACACTGATCAAAAAGACTCACAGCGAAGGAAGGAAGGAAGGAAGGAAGGAAGGAAGGAAGGAAGGAAGGAAGGAAGGAAGGACGAAAGAAAGGACGAAAGAAAGAAAGGACGAAAGAAAGGACGAAAGAAAGAAAGAAAGGACGAAAGAAAGAAAGAAAGGACGAAAGAAAGAAAGGACGAAAGAAAGAAAGAAAGGACGAAAGAAAGAAAGAAAGGACGAAAGAAAGAAAGGACGAAAGAAATGACAAAAGAAATGACGAAAGAAATGACGAAAGAAAGAAAGAAAGAACGAAAGGACAAAAGAAAGGACGAAAGAAAGGACGAAAGAAAGAAAGAAAGAAAGAAAGAACGAAAGGACAAAAGAAAGGACGAAAGAAAGGACGAAAGAAAGGACGAAAGGACGAAAGAAAGGACGAAAGGACAAAAGAAAGGACGAAAGGACGAAAGAAAGGACGAAAGGACAAAAGAAAGGACGAAAGGACAAAAGAAAGGACGAAAGAAAGGACGAAAGGACGAAAGGACAAAAGAAAGGACGAAAGGACAAAAGAAAGGACGAAAGGACAAAAAAAAGGACGAAAGAAAGGACGAAAGGACAAAAGAAAGGACAAAAGAAAGGACGAAAGAAAGAAAGGACGAAAGAAAGGACGAAAGGACGAAAGAAAGGACAAAAGAAAGGACGAAAGGACAAAAGAAAGGACGAAAGGACAAAAAAAAGGACGAAAGAAAGGACGAAAGAAAGAAAGGACGAAAGAAAGAAAGGACGAAAGAAAGAAAGGACGAAAGGACGAAAGAAAGGACGAAAGAAAGGACGAAAGAAAGGACGAAAGAAAGAAAGGAAGAAAGAAAGAAAGAAAGAAAGAAAGAAAGAAAGAAAGAAAGAAAGAAAGAAAGAAAGAAAGAAAGAAAGAAAGAAAGAAAGAAAGAAAGAAAGAAAGAAAGAAAGAAAGAAAGAAAGAAAGAAAGAAAGAAAGAAAGAGAAAAGGATGGATGGATGACTCAAACATCTCCAACTTCAATCCTGTTTTTGATTAGGGAACAAGGCTATAACATGGTACACAACTCTCTCAAATACTTTTTCATATTCCATCTCCTTTGAATATACAAAAGATTTCTCCCGGGATGACCGGCTGAAAGCATCAGGCCTCCAACCCCACGGTCACCGATTCAAAACATACAAAAAGGCCAAACATTTCCCTCACAATGCCCTCTCCAGTTCAAGAAGCTCCCTTCTTTTTCACATTCATCAACGGTTTCAACTTAGCAGCGCGAGAAAAGCCTTGGGAAACGTTATAGGTCACAGAGGACGTTATGAAACACCAGCCGCCATCTTGCCTTGTTATCGAACTGGGTTAACTACTGAAGCTAATTCCCATGTAGCATCGCGCCTTATAGCTTTTACCCCCCTGAGTAGCCGAGCGTCGCCGGTAACTTTGTGCAATCACTTTCTCGGTCCGTGCCTTTGGGGGATATCTACAGTGGCGCACTCTGCTCATCTCCATGCTGCCAACCTGATTTCACAAAACAAGCGTAAACAATTTGTCGGCGTTGTCGTCTCCCCCCCTCTCTCCGTCCTGACCTCATTCTCTGGTCCTATAGCCCCGTGGCAGTAATGTATATGAGGCGTCCCGCTGTGCATATCCAATGAGTTTTTAAAGTGACAATGCGCAGGAGAGGCGAGGAGAGATGAGCTGTAAAAGCCTCCTGCTCGACATC
Source organism: Gobius niger (assembly GCF_951799975.1). Lineage (NCBI taxonomy): Eukaryota > Metazoa > Chordata > Actinopteri > Gobiiformes > Gobiidae > Gobius > Gobius niger. The sequence goes on from NC_136874.1 coordinate 5,563,772, forward strand.
CAATTCAAAAGGGATTGAAAATACGAAATTCTTAATCCCGCTGCACTTGGATGTGTAATGTCTTTGATCGCCTGTACTTTCAAGAAGCTGACAAACAATTGGGAATATTTTGTTGCCAGAAGAAGAGCTGAAACTCGAGGTGGTCAAAACAAGCATGACAGGCTTTTTGACATCTCAGGGTTGATATGTTGTAACGAGGGCTGGGCGATATTGACAAAAAGTGAATATAATAATATATGAGGCATGCTATGGCACCGTGATGGATTAGAGGCGGTTTTGTGTTCGCTCTATGATGCAATAAGATCCAGGAAATACTCATCGGAAACAGCATAACTGCGTAAATAAAGCAAAAGTGCTACTCCAGATCTGTTTTTTGACAACTTTGTGATATGTCTCCGTTAAATATAGGCTCAAAAATAGATGCTCTGTGAGTTGCCATAGTAAGGGAAAGGGTTCGGCATCTCATAAGCATATGCTGCGTTCATGTGGACTGGGGAGCTTGTATTCCCGAGATGTTCATGTGCTTTTTATGTGGGAAAGAGATTTTTTTTTTTTATCTAGTTGTTAGAATCTTAAAAGGTAAACAGTACTTTGTGAGTTTTGAAAATGATCACGTATATTCACTTTTTGCCAGCGTTGGTGTCAGGCATTTCACTCGCAATTTTGTTACTCCAAGGATGACAAAAGCATCCATTCTTCTTTCATCCATCCTTCTTTCTGTCCTTCCTTCATCCATCCTTCTTTCTGTCCTTCCTTCATCCATCCTTCTTTCTGTCCTTCCTTCATCCATCCTTCTTTCCATCCATCCTTCCTTCTTTCCATCCATCCTTCCTTCATCCATCCTTCTTTCCTTCCTTCCTTCATCCTTCCTTCCTTCTTTCCATCCTTCCTTCATCCATCCTTCCTTCTTTCCATCCTTCTTTCCGTCCTTCCTTCATCCTTCCTTCTTTCCGTCCTTCCTTCTTTCCACCCATCCTTCCTTCATCCATCCATCCTTCCTTCATCCATCCTTCTTTCTGTCCATCCTTCTTTCCATCCTTCCTTCATCCTTCCTTCTTTCCGTCCTTCCTTCTCCTTCTTTCCACCCATCCTTCCTTCATCCATCCTTCCTTCATCCATCCTTCCTTCATCCATCCTTCTTTCCGTCCTTCCTTCTTTCCTTCCATCCTTCCTTCATCCTTCCTTCTTTCCGTCCTTCCTTCTTTCCTTCCATCCTTCCTTCATCCATCCTTCTTTCCGTCCTTCCTTCTTTCCTTCCATCCTTCCTTCATCCTTCCTTCTTTCCGTCCTTCCTTCTTTCCGTCCGTCCTTCTTTCCTTCCATCCTTCTTTCCTTCCTTCATCCATCCTTTCTTCTTTCCTTCATCCTTCCTTCTTTCCGTCCTTCCTTCCCTCCCTTTATTGGTGAGTGTATTAATGAACATGGCAACAGTCATGGCCTGAGCAAGAAGCGAATCACTATGTCCTTATTTATGAATAACAAATGATTAGGAAGGCTTTTTACACATGTATAGATGATCAATGAAGTCTTCACCAAAGCTTTATAGCATGAATTATAAAGCCACCACTATTTTCCTCAATATTAACCTAATTTGAATTGACTTCATAGAAAAAAAAACAGCACAAACCTGGACAATTTAAAACCCATTTATCGCTAAGCTCTCATCATATCTGAAAATGTATCAAATTATTCATGTGAGCCACGGCCGACTCTGGTTTAAAACAGTAAAAAATAATGCACTGTTATTTCAGCGCTGCAGCCTCAGCTTTCACACAGCCGAGGGAGACTTCTGAAAAATAAATGCAGCTCCTTCTTAGAGTGCTTTAAATATAGTATAAATCTTCTCTGCGGCTGAGGAGAGCTAAAATGAAGTTTGTGCCCCGAGTCTCTCCGTCTGTCGGTCTGTCTGTCTGTCTGTCTGTCTATCCCGGGCTGCGTGCAACTTCTCCACCCGTATCAGCGCGTGAGTGACAGGCGCGGCGCTGCAGATGTCTAGGCCTCCAATCTGGGAGTCGGAAAAGGGAAGGAGGGAAGGAGGCGGAATATTAGGTAAGCAAAACTGGTGCCAAGATATATTTACCCCACTCAATTCAGCTGCAATGATAATCTGTGATGTTTACTTCACTTGTCAGAGGTCATAAAGTCAAGACTGGCGTGGATCTAGATATGGATGTGCTGCTTTTTCCAGTTTAAGGGGAGATTTGTCACCATCTCCTGCCATTTTGTAAAGAAACAACCGCGTGTGCGCAAAATGAGTTTAGGCAGAGACGACGCGAGCCCACTCACAGGCCAGGGAATTGTGGGTAAGGAGGGAAAAAAAAGTTGGTGCCAAAATGATTGCGCCGTGGGAGTGGTGTTTCTGACATTTGTGCGGGAGATAAAAAAACAAGCATCAGATATGAGCAGGAGAAGGTCAGTGTCGTCTGATCCGATAGCACCGGGCCGGCGTCGTGTTTGATGCTTCCTTTAGTGCGCGGCGGCAAAAGGAGCTACAAGAGAGAAGATGCAGCAAAAATTGACTCTATTATTATGTATAAGTTAGGGGGGCGAGGGTAATCATAAAAAACATATCACCAATCACCAATCACAGAACGAGGAGGGACGGCAAGATGATGACGCGCTATTCGATATACGGAAGCTTGTAGTTTATTTACCATGGATCTTACGGACAAAAATGAAAAAGTTTATTCACGGATCCAACATGACAGCAGCAGACGCGAGGGTATTTTTCAATCAAGCTTTAGACCTTGTTGTTCTACAGCGCTGACGTACCTACGTCATACGTCATCTCATACGATGATACGATTGGCTATGGCTACGTGCAGACACATGATGGACATTCATAGCGCCCAATAAACGGCTATGGACGATCGTAAACCACACCTCTCCTACGCGAATATGAACTGGTGGTCCCCAGACTAAATATCACTTGTGATTTTAGTCTGGTGTTAGCCAGGCTAATACCGTATAACAACTTAGAATAAAATACAAGCATCTATTTCAGTACAGGTGTTTATAGGTGAAAAATACACCCCAAAAAAGCACTGAGCGTCTATTCTCAGCATTTTGGTATCGTAGTTTGTTAGAGTCAAGTATGGACCACATTGTGTTAAACATTCTATACTCCTTTATATATCAAAAAGCTATAAGCTATTATTTCTAAGAACCCCATACAATTTGAAATCAGATAGCTCAGTATAAAGCATTATTTTCTGTAACCTACAGTGCACCACAAGGCAGTGTACTGGGTCCACAACTGTTTTTGTCAATTTTATAATAATTTCTTCAAATTAAATGTTATCGGACAACACATTCGGATTAAATAAATAATGAAAACTCTATAGTATAGCTAAGGAGCTATTGTTGCAATCTACCTTTAAAACAGAAGTTTTCCCAGATATAAAGCCATACCGTATAACAACTTAGTTAATAAATAGAACAAAACACAAGCATCTATTTCCGTACAGGTGTTTATAGGTGAAAAATACACCCCAAAAAGCACTGAAGATCTTTTCTTTACAGCAGTATTTTCTATAACTTACGGTTTACCACAAGGCAGCGTACTGGGTCCACAACAGTTTTTGTCAACTTTATCATAATTACTTACAATTTTGATGCCATTGGACAATATATTGATAAGATATATAATAAAAACTCCATCTACAGTATAGGGAAGAAGCTATTGTTGCAGCCTACCTTCAAAACAGGAATGTTAAAAGCTTAAAGCTACACAACATACCTAATAAATAAAATAAAATCATCTATTTCACGACAGGCGAATGAAAAATACTTAGAAAAACAGCACTGAAGGTATCGTCGGCATCCATCCACGACAAACCTGGAATGTTCCTCAGTGTGGCTCTAAGTGGATTCTTCAAGCATTGTTACATATATTCGCGAGACGCTTGGGAGAAAAACACAAGGTTTCATGTGCCTTCACTTGCCCTCACCTTCCCTCCTGCGTAAAGCAGCATTGGCAGCCTTTTCTCAAGTCTAATGCTTGACCTTCTGTCGGGCCGCTGCGATTGGTGGAGCCCGTGCTGACATCACACTCCGGTCCAGAGGTCTCCGGATTGCCGCGAGCCATTCCAGCCGGGCTTAATCAAACGGAAACTACCAATCGCAACCGAGTCAAGGGCAGGACGGGAAATTGGCTGGAGATTTTTTGTGTGTATATTTTAAGCATGCGAGCGAAGTATTACGGCGCTCAGAATCCGTCTATCGAATGTGGGAGATGGAAATAGGCAGGGGGTGATTAAATGCAAACATGTGGGGATTGCTTGTGTTCCCATGACATAATCTCAGAGAGCCTACAGAGGGGGAAGACAGGCGAGCACAGGTCTTAACAATGAGCTGTTGAAATTCTGATACTGGACATTACTACACACAAACCTGCACACAAGTCCTCGCAAAATATACTCTGTCCCTTAAGTCTCCGAAGCAGGTGGACCAGAGGGGTTGCCAAGTTCTTTGGGAGGAAAAAAAAAAGGATTAAATTACTTTTATGAGGGCACTGAGGCTGTCCCTGTGTCCACTACATTAGTGCCAGGTGCAAAAGTTTACGCAACAGTGTCATCTGTGCTGGCAAATATAGGAAAGTCCCTCCACTGACGGACCAAGGACAAACTGGAGGAGGAGGAGTTCGATGAAAAATGGTGCTGAGCTGGGAAGCAACGTTCTTCCAAAACCCAATCATGGGAGATTGCCAGATACAGTGATACGAACTTTTCTTCTTCTTCTTGTAGACAGTTTTCTTTTACAGACATAAAGGCCTTGGATCATGTCAGGTTTGCGGACCCATCCAAAAACAGTGAGCCGTCATTGAGTTCTATAGGCCCCCGTTCCTAATCATCAAATTCTAGACATCGTGAAGGCAACCTATTGAACAGAATATCAATGTGTGCGGGATCTCAGTAAAAGTCAATGTTAGGTCTTCTTAACCCTGACAGCATCGCCAATAAGTGCGTCTGGTTGCAAATGATGGCGTTAAATGACAATCGATATGAGTGAGTGAGCGTTTGTCGTCCTGCATACTAAATATTTGAATGTACGGACGAAGTGTGAGTAGGCAAGAGATGGATATCGGGTAGATACAGACACGCGTCATACAAGGGGGCGTGGCCTAGCCGAGGGGAAGAAAACCTTGCATGGAATCACAATTTTTCACTCTTTTTAGCCGTTTTCTTAGATATATATAACACACAAATAAAGTCAAGCCAAAATCAGGTCCATATGGATGTTTTTTCATGGTAAATTTGCTGCGTTCATGTGGACTGGGCTAGTTTTCCCGAGATGTGATGTCATTGTCCCCAGTTGGTTTGTGTTCATGTGGGGGTCACGGTGGGGCTTTTCATGACACCAAATAGAAACAATCTTTCATCAACCCATTAGCGCTTAACAGAGCTAACCATTTAAATGTGATGTTAGCATTGTCAAAAGCAAAACTATGGTTTGCTAATTTTATAAAATCCATCCATCCATTTTCTTCTGCTTTATCCAGGGCTGGTTCGCGGAGGCAGTAGTCGCTCAGCAGAGATGCCCAGACTTCCTGATCCACGCACACCTCCTCCAGCTGTTCTGTTGGACCCCGAGGCAACACCAGGCCAGCTCAGAGACATAGTCCCTCCAACGTGTCCTGGGTCTTCCACGAGGCCTCCTCCCAATAGGACATGCCCGGAACACCTCCCAAGGTATGATTATATAATATCATGTGAATTTTCTTTTTGCTAACATTAATGCCAGGCATTTCTCTCTCACTTATGTCACTGTGAAAGCCAACGGCAGCTCACACTAGAGTCAAGAAAGTAGCAGAGTTTAACTCAAAAGCTCACAATAGACGATAAATGAACAAATCAGCTGATTTCCTGTCATTTTCCCCAGTTGAGCGAACGTTCATGTGCATTTTCCAACTGGAGAAAAGGACCACATGAATGCAGCGATTGTTCAGTAGAAGCGAAAAGCAGCCCTCTTAGCTAACGGTAGAATATGTAGCATGAAGCTAACGTTAGCTTCCTAGTTAGCATTGTCAGTTTTTTAAGTATTTATGGGCTGTTGAACCACTTTGGTGTTTTTGTCACTTTTTTGTTGTTTTATGACTCCATGTCTCTGTATCTTTATTCCATCCATCCATTTTCTTCCACTTGTCCATTGCCGGGTCGTGGGGGCAGCCGTTGGAGCTGCCCAAATCACATTGCACCAGCCCCTATGGCTCCTCCTGCAGGTGGTGGGTCCACGGCCTCATGGTTCTAAACGGGCCTGTTGGTCTCTCATAAGAAGCTTCTGAACCGCTCTCTGTCTGACCCGTCACCTTGGACCTGTTTGCCCTGGGAGACCCTACCAGGGGCACGAAGCCCCCGACAACAGAGCTCCCAGGATCATTCGGGCGCTCAAACCCCTCCACCTTAACGTTAAGGTGGCGGTTCAAGGAGGGGTCTGTATCTTTATTTAGTAGAAAAATAATTCAGTATTTGTTAACGTAATGGTGGGGAAATGGGAGAAAGTAGATCTTTTTCTCGTCTTTGTTGCCTCTGGCTGCTTCGAACACGACCATATACGGGCGACTCCAAAGCCGCCGTCTGTATCCATCCCTCCAGGTATTTCCCAGTCCCCGCTTCCATCCATAACAGTGGCAGCTCGCGGCCCTCCTCTCTTGCCCTCGCTGATTGGCTGTGACAGCTGTCGGATCGATGGGACAGTCCCGTAGTGCCGGCGCCGAATGACAGAGCAAAGTCCAAACTCTCATTTTAGCTGCCACTGCTTTGAGGAATAGCCCCGCACTCGCCTGGCATGAATACCAATGCGGACGCGGGGGAAACAGAGACGGCTTCTGCTGCGAGAAAACAGAAGTTTTAAGAAACAAACATGTGGCGTCTCTGTCTCACTTTCAGTTCCCAGGGGTTCGCGGGTCTCTCCAACTGTTCACTCGTCCACGTGTGTCCCATGTGTGTGGTATCGCCGACCGTAGAGGTAAAAGTACAGACATGAGAGCGCGCTTGCTTGGCTGTAGCTTTCGCACGCACATTAGCCGGCTGTCAGAGTTGGAGGTTCCCTGGGGACGAGTGCCCTGACATACCGGAGTGTGGGGAGAAGTGTGGGGAGAAGTGTGGAGGGACTGTCGCACGCCGTTTGGCTGTTATTCCCGCTCTCTCTCTCTCTCTCTCCACCTCCAGCAGCTCTGTTTAGTTATATGTGGTACGCAGATAGGTGTAAATATTTGTTGTGGCTTTTATCTCTTTTGTTGTAATTAGCAACAAGGTGTAGCGCAATTAATGGGAAATGCTTTTTGAAAGACGGAAATAAATGTTTAGTTAAATACCGTGAATGGAATAAAAATGTGTCTTTCTGTGTCATTATCTCTGCCTTTTCATTGTTTTTCTCTTTGTTCTTTTATGTCAGACACATCAGTAAGCATTGACCTTGACATGTTGCTGATCATCTGCCGCCTTGTCTTGTCTTTTTTAGTGTTTTCTGTCTGACTGTGGATATCGTGTATTCAACCTTTACACGTTCATTCACAAAAGGCAATTTAGACCCGGTTTCCAGACTATGTCAATGTCTAATTCATTTAAAGTGACATTTACTGCCTTAAAGGGACGATACAGAGTTTAAAAATGTAAACATTTTGTATTTTTCTCATCCTTCATGTTCCAGCAACGTCACCTACTCACCACAACTGCCTCTAAAATCCTGCACTGTCACTCAAATAGGTTTTAATTCGGGTCTGAAGTGCCGCCATGCACGAGCTGAATATAGAACCTGCAATTACACCTAAGACCTGAAGTGGCAGTAGCGAGTTTAAAATTGCTAACTTGCATCCAGTCCCTTTAAAGTGGACATGTCATGCATATGGAGTCTAAAAATAGACTTTGTATTGTATTGTATTGACCTTTATTTAACCAGGATAGTCCCACTGAGATTAACAATCTCTTTCACAGGGGACTCCTGGCCCCAGGGGGGAACCTCTTGTGCATGTTTTTAGTGGTAGGGGAAACCGGAGCACCCGGAGGAAACCTACGCAGACACGGGGAGAACACGCAAACTCCACACAGAAAGGCCCCGTTCTGGTGGGAATCGAACCCGGGACCTTCTAGCTGTGAGGCACGAGCGCTAACCGCTGCTCTACCATGCTGACCACCTGACTTAAATACCTTATTTTAATATTTTATAATTCGAAAATCTGTCTCTGTAAGAATTAAAGCAGTACTAAGTAACTTGTTTACCTTAATAAATCCTTTTCGTAGTCCATATGGGGGTAATGTAAGTGTTAATGGGCCAGTTAATGTCTCTGGTCAGAAAACCACAATTGCAACTTTCCTGCCTCTGTGTTGGAGCCACCAGTACACACTAATAGAACCATGAAGAAGAAGCTAACAGGCTAACGGGCAAGGCTAGCTGTGGGCTAGCGCCACTTAAGCACTATTTACAGCCAAGTTTGAGTGAAAACAATGATCTCCATTGAGTAATTGGATGAACAATATCCCTCTGTCCCTTTGTCTTTTCTGTCAGTGTAGTATTTACTCTCACAGACAATTAATGAGTAACAAAATGCAACATACTACGACATCTGCAGGGACGCTTATGGCCTCTAGGGGCACGAGTTACTTAGCTCTGCTTTGAATAGTAACAATGAAATGGGAAAGAACTGGTGAAAATCTTGACTGGGGCTCCGCCTGTTGGCAGCTATAGGAATCATTTTCGCAAAAAATAACTTCCAGGTTGGATACAGATCAGAAAGTACAGAACGAGGCGCTGACACTGTAGAAGAAGAAACAGCTCAATTTCACAGCTTTGCCCGAGGATTAACTCAAAACTGGATGTTGTGAATGTTTTTGGTACCTGTACATTGGTATGTAATGTTTTAATGTTGGATTATGACTTAATAATGCGGGGGACAGTCTTGTGTTTTCCCTATGGCGCAATACAACCCGGGAAGTACAGATCAGAGCTTCAACAGTCAAAGAAGAAAACCCCAAATTGTGTGTTTGTCTAAAGGCAGAGCAGAGAAAATGTTTGAATATGTCCCTGTATCCTAAAACGGGAGATTACGGGCTCCTATAGGGCTGTAATACCCCGTCATGTGTGTGCAAAACGTATAGCGTGATTCATGAGCTTTTCTTGTGCAGAGTGGCCTAATTCTCACATTCCCTTCATGTCTGCAGCCTTCTCTCTCCCTCCCTCTCATGTACAGGCTGCCAAGAGGCTAATCCAAGAGTGGCACGTTAACATACGCTCTCGCTCTGATCCTATGGCGCCCCGGACAAAAGACGAAGGGCATCTGAAGACTTCGAAACCGAGACGTGCCCGACAACACGCGTGAAGATGTAACTGCAAGTAGAGAGATGATAGATTTATGATAGGGGGAAATGTCGCGGCGATCGGAGCGGGGTTTTATTCAAATTGCCGGAGCAGATGGTGCTCTGAGCCAAACAATGACGGAGGAAAAAGAGATTAGAATGAGCTAAATTTGTAACACGGTGCAATTCTGAATAGATTTAGCAAAAAAGAAAAAGGGCAAGTGGGTATGGGCTGGAATGTGAAGCAAGGAAGCAGAAATGAACAAGGGGAATTGGGTTCATTCATTTTACAAAACACTATAATTACCTTATATGGGGAAAAAAACATTGGTTTCTTTGTTTATGGGGTTTTGTCTTTTAATTAGCTCTATATTTACTCGTCAATCTACATTCCTACTTTCATCTATGGTCATGAGCTTTGGGTCAGGGAGCTGGATTCGGCCACAGGTAAAGCGGAAGAAAATGGATGTTTTCTACTCTTAACCCCCACCTTAACGGAGCACATTTTCTCTAGTTATTATCCAGGCCTTACCCAAATCTAAAAGCTTCTGGAGAAGAGCGTCAAATTAGCCCCGAAAATGAGACGTAAAGAAAGATGAAAATGCAACAAGAAGAGAAAAAAGTGATGAAAAAGAAACAACAAATACGACCACGAAAAAGTGATGATACCTTTTAGATTTGGGTAAAGCCGAACTAGAGAAAACCCGCTTGGTGAAGGCGGGGGTTGAGAGGTTAACTTCCAGGCGCACACGGCGACAGGAAGTGTATTGCCCAGAACACAATGACAGTAACCCTCTAGTTGTACTTTATGAATCGATAAACGATACATGACTCACGATACTGTTAACCTCACAATATGGCAATACTGTAATAATCGATATATCGCACAAACAGAACCGACGATACATCACCATTTTCAGTTTTTTTACATACTGCATATCATTCATGATTTATATTTGTTTTTATGTGCTTCATTTTTCTTGAATAAATAAATAAGTGAATGAATGATCCCTGACTTATCATTCAATGGGTCTATTGATCATTTACATTTAAACAAAAATAATCCACACTCCTATACCTGTGTCTCTTCTCTTCTGACTGAATTCTTGATCATTAGTGGCCTATTTTGACTAGAGCACGGCTGCCTCATTAATATGCAGGCGTCATCAAAAGTATCGAGATAAAAAGTATCTGTTAATCACGATTACTTCCCCCATATTGATCAATCTCGATTTTTTTGTTTTAAAGAAAAAAATAAATCAATAAACAGCAAGCAAAAACAAACTCCACACTTCCCACAGTACAACATCCCCATGTCAGACTTAAAATCACCGGGTCCTCTCCTCTGGCCGCCGCATGTATCATCCGTGCTTCCTGTTTGTTTGGGCCGAGTGTTTCCCTGGGATTGACCTGACAGGCGCTGCAGCATTGTGCTGTCCATATTTTCTTCCAGAAAGTGACAGGACTGACCGATTCTCCTGTCGATTAAAACGCACCACGATTGCCCAGCTCTAGTATCTGTATCGTATTGCTCCGCAAAACATCACGATATATAACAAAATCGATACATTGTCACTGCTCTAGTTGAGGGATAAGGATGTTCTTTATTTGGGGGATTTCTGTGGATGGCCATCATTTCTATAACCCAGAGGAAGGCAACGTCAGGCCCGGGGGCCAAATCCATCCCTCCAGCACAGAACCTCTGGCCCCCAAGATGATTTTTAGAAATATTATTATGCAAATAATGGATCAAATACCTGTTAAAGTACTCTAAAAATGTGAGAAATAGTGTCTTTTTATAGTGTATTTTTAAATGTCCTTGCAGAACATCCCACAATGATTCTCAACTGGTGGGTCGCAAGGCTATAGGAAACTTTTTTCAATATTTTCCGTCTGAAACTACACGGAAACACACTGGAGTCTGTTCAAATTAATATTATTGGGTTGTTTTGATCATAATTTCAGTCTTGAAAGCAAATCTAAGGCTTGTTCAATAAAACATGTGGTAAATACAATATTTTATACGATATATGACAAATGACAGTTTTATTTGGGTCGCAGCTCGTCATTAAGGTAAAGGCAGGTCTCGGAGCCGGACCACTTTAGAACCTCTGATGTAAAACTTTGGCATTTGCAGAAAATGGTTCTTAACTTTAGGCCACACTGGTGAGGTTCGGCCAGGTTTAGGTGACACAAACTTGCCGACCTCTGCTATAACCCCTGCCCTCCATCTAGAATTATAACATCAAGTTCAACTATCTATATGTTTTCCAAGATATATACTCCAGCTCTCTCCTTATATGAACATTTCGCGCCCAAACGACACCGTGTAAGCCTTGTAGTGGTGTATTGTCCTCTCTCAGCTCAGTCCCAGCCGCCGTGTTATTTTGGCCTCCACAATCCCCCGTGTTGGCGCCCCCTCCCCTCGCCACTGTTCGCCGAATAGAAACATGCCAAACCCGTGCGCCAACAGTGCCCCCGCTCCGTGACGCTGGCAGAGTTTGGCTTTTTTTTTTTTCTTTTCTTTTCTGTTTTGTTTTGGACCTAAACAATCGCGGCGCCTCAGACTTATTGTGTAATCGCGCGGAAAGTGGCGCCGTGAGATTCGATTTTTGGACGAGCGGCGTCGCGTTTGCGGCCAGTCGCTCTCAATTCACGGGCAAATTAAGGGGGTAGCACTTAGCCGGAGCGGCGGAGAGAGAAAAGAACAATGGCTGTCAGTGCATAGGCGTTTGCGAGCAATTTGGTGCATTCTCGCGGTTGATTCGTCTGGCTGTGTGTAACGCTCGCTCCCATTGCATTTTAAGCATTTGCAACTGACGGCCAGAAACTGCAGGTAAATAAGAAAAAAAAAAAAATTAAGAGATGTCAGTGTGAAACTTTTGCTGCAGATTATTGACATGAATGTGAGAAAAGTGCAATTTTGGAAAGACTGGAATGTTTGGAGTCTGTATGAGATACTATAGAGGAGATATTGTTGCAAGGCTGAAATAAAATGGTAAAAATGGTAAATGGTCTCAACTTATATAGCGCTTTTCCACCTACATTAGGCACTCAAAGCGCTTTACAGCAAGGATCCACTCACCCATTCATACTCTCATTCATACACCAATGTACGCAGACACTGGGGGCAATGTGGGTGAAGTGTCTTGCCCAAGGACACAACGACAGTGTACACTTTCAGGAGGTGGGAATCGAACCCCTGATCTTCCGATCATGAGACGACCTGCTCTACCATCTGCGCCACCGTCGCCCCGAACAGTTTGTAATTTTGGGAAAACGGTCCTAAAGTAACTTATTTACCTCTTAATAAATCATTTTCGTAGTCCCTCTGGGGGCGATACAAGCTTTAATGGAATAACCTTTCATCTCTGGCCAGAAAACCACACTTTCCCTGCCTCCGACCCGGCAGCCCCAATACACACTAATGGAAAACATCTCTCTCGATGCTCTCAGTTGTCAACAAAATGACTTTTTGCTCACATTTCTGAGGTTTAAGACATGGTACAGGTAAGTCCTGACTGTATTCAGCTACAGGTTTGGCTAACAGGCTAACGGGCAAAGCTAACTGTGGGCTAACACTACTTTAGCAGTATTTACAGCCAAGTTTGAGCGGGAAAAACAATATCTCCATTGTGTAATTGGGTTGTGGCACAACGTACAATATCCCTCTCTCCCTTTGTCTTTAATGTCAGTGTAGTATTTAATCTCACGGACAATTAAATAAAAAAATGGAGTAAAAAAAACAACATGCCACAACAGCTTATAGCCTCCAGGGGCAAAAGTTACTAAGTTCTCCTTTAACATCTATACCAGGGGCGTCAAACATACGGCTCAAACATACTGAGATAATTTTGCCCTGTAGAGCATATATTCCAGAGTATGTAAAAAAAAAAAAAAAAAGTAAGTCTCTAGCCCATTCTTGTGTGGAGTTATGAATTTTTAAAGAATAACCACAATGTTCATTCTAGCCACTAGGGGGCATTACATTTAAATAAAGAAAATAGTTCCACACGTGTCCAGCAGAGGGCACTGACATAAGAGATCAGGATATAAACAACACATTATTGCCATGTGGTATATGGAGAGTCTGCCCCCGGTCTCAGTCGCTTTTCATGCTACACGACACGTGGATACCAAACATGTCAATATTTGTGAATGACTAATTGTGAGAAACCGTCCGGAAACCCAACACGTTCTCCCTTTTAAGTTTGTACGAGAGTAAAAAGGACTTAAACTCCGCCCCAGGCAAGTTCCTGGTGAGTCTTACCTCAGCACGCAGGAGTAGTATCCCACGTCCTCGAGCTCGGCCGGTCTGAACCAGATGGCGTCCTCCTCTTTGCTCATGCGCGTCCCGTCGAAGCTGATGGGCTCCTCGAAGTCCCCGTGGCCGGCGCTCTTGTACCACATGAGGCTGAGGCCGGCGCCCTGGGCCAGGCTGTAGTTGGCCCGGATGTAGCCGTAAAACAGGGCGCAGCGGATCCGCACGGGCTCCCCCAGCAGCGCCTGGTACTTCTTATAGTCCACCGACCAGTCCGTGCAGCCCTCCACTGCAACAACAGAGAGAGACAAGGGGTTGTTAAATCACAGAAGAAGAAATGAAACAGCGGCTCTCAGAGGGTCTCACAGGGCTGTGCAAATGGAACAAGTTTTAATGTGATTCTGATTGATCTGGTCAATCTCGGTTCTTGGTGCTTTTTAATGGACACGTCTACTGTACTGTACACTCCTGAGGCAGAAACAGCTCATTCTTCAGAGCACGGAAAGCACTGGAAACTGTTTTGTTCTGTCTGACTATCGAACTGTCTGTATTCATATATCCATCCAGATCGAGCACGACGAGAACAAAAATGCTCATCCTTAAAATGATATATGAGCGGGTCGTCACATGATTGGAAGGTCACTACTACTACAACTACTTTAAAGGGACTATATGGAGTATAAAAATGTTAAAATTATGTATTTTCCTCCCCCGACATGTTCCAGCCATGTCCTAATAGAATGAGCTCAGACCTGTTCACCACAACTGCCTCTAAAATCCTGCACTGTCACTCAAAAAGATGTTAACTTGGGTCCGAAGTGCCGTCATGCATGAGCTTAATATAGAAGCTGCAGTTACGCGTATGACCAGAGGTGGCAGTAGTGAGTATAAAATGACCAACTTGCATCTAGTCCCTTTAACAAATGCTGAATTATGAATATATTTTTAAAGACACAAAGACATGGAGAGGAGCAAAGTGATTCAACAGCCCTTATAGAGAACGCTAACATGATGCTACGACTGCCATTTTTCCGTTTCTATTGAACAATCATCCATATGGACCCAATTTAGACTTGACTTTATTTGTATGTGATAAATACGTTTATATATTGCCAGAAAATGGCTAAAAAGAGTGAAAAACTGTTTCCCAAAAGATTTAGTTTTCCACCTTCTATGACGCGATGCCGTGTGTATCTATAAACTAATGAAGGTAAAATACTGGAGTTATTGTTCACATTAAAACACTTGCACACCACAGTGTATTTATTAGATGTATTTACCAGTAGTAGCTCAACAGCTTGTTCCACAGGTTTTTTCTCCACTTTTTATACTGTTTTTAGCTAATGCATGCTAACAGCACCAAAGATGTCGTTTATGTCACATTTTTGAAGCATATTTGTTGTGTTTTCATCTCGCTTTTTAATTGTGTTATTGTTGCTTTTCTGGCACCTTTAGTGTTGCTTTTTTGAGACTTAGTTTTTTGCTTTTTCATCAGTTTATTGTATTTTTGTTGCTCTTTTTTCCACTTTTTTTGCTGTATTTTCATCCCCGTTTCTGTCGCTGTTTTGACACTTTGTTCAAGAAGCTTTTACATTTGGGTAAAGCCAAACTGGAGAACATGGGCTCGGTACATGTACATGTTTTTAGTGGAAACCTTCCCAGACAAAGGGAAAACTCTACAAACTCTACAGAAACCCAGCGCTTTTGGCCTTATTTCAAATCTCTACATATGTCGAGCAAATCTGCGAGACTTAAACCTTCATAAAGATTGCTGTAGTATATTTGTTTTGCCTGTTTTCTCGGTCCTTGAGGGGACACTTGTTAACTGTGGATGTAAAGCTTGGGAGATCTGCTTATTGTGCTAAAACAATAACAAGACAGTGAGAGCTTTGATTGTACAGGATTTACACAAGAGGCAGAGAAAACACAGGCTCACATGAGACACACGTATTACAAGCCACTCGCAGTGTTGCATGATTTGTATGCATTACATCGCTAACACTTGAATAATTAACTTTTAGCTTATCGTCTATAAATCATCCCCAGACCTGTTCTGAGCACTTCTTTAAGCTCTTAAGTGTTGATAAATCCCAGTGCTGCCTGCAGAGGGCGCTCCAACTTCACATCAAGATAAGTGAGTAATCAAAGAATTTAAATCTCATATTTGGCTGCCTTTAGTCAATGTCTCCATGGAAACGAGCTGGAGCAAAGCAAACAGGAAGTGGAGTGAACCAATCAGCGAAGGCCGGTCAGTGGCGTTATTAGTGGTTTTAATATTCAAACAGAATTATGAATCACAAAACTCACTAAGTGCTGATGTGTTTTTGGTCATTTACCGCTGATAGAAATTAGAAAAAAGTCTCGGCTCGTAGAAGGTTATCGAGGGGACTCGGTGTTACCCAATTCTAAAAGTTTCTTTAGCTTTACGCCTCATTTGAAAGCTAAGACCAATCAAACTGATGTAAACTTATCTTTTTCCTCACGTCGCTGCCATGGTGTGTCACATTTTAACCACTTTTTCCATTGCTTTTTTGTGGCTTTTTTTCGGTCATTTTTCATCACGCTTTTGTTGCTTTTTTGTTATGTTTTCATCGCATTTTCACCACTTTTTCCATCACTTTCTTTGACATTATTTTGCTGCCCTTTTGTTGCTTTTTTATTGCATTTTTGTCACTTTATCCATCGCTTTTTTGTAATTTTTTCGTCACTTTTTTGTTGCTCTTTTGTTGCCCTATTGTGGCTTTGTTATTGTGTTTTTTCCATATTTTTGTCACTTTATCCATTGCTTTTTTGTCATGTTTTCCTCGCTTTCTCATCACATTTTTGCCACTTTTTCTATTGCTTCCTTTGTGGCTTTTTTATTGCGTTTTCGTCATTATTTTGTCACTTTTTCCATCACTTTTTTTTAATTTTTTCATCACTTTTTTGTAATTTTTTCATCACTTTTTTGTTGCCCTATTGTGGCTTTGTTATTACGTTTTTGCCATATTTTTGTCACTTTATCCATTGCTTTTTTGTAATTTTTTCGCTGCTCTTTTGTCACTTTTTTGATGTCTTTTTGCTGCGTTTTCATCCTCATTATTGTCTCATTTGTTCTGCTTTCTCAAGAAGCTTTTAGATCCGGGTCTAGTGTAACAAACTGGAGAACGATCTCCCCCAAGACTTATCATTGGAGACTAAGCCTGGACCTCACTCTGCCCAAACCTGAACTCTCCCCTTCCCTCCTCCCCCGTCCCGTGTTTACAAGTCTGCATCAATATCCCTCGCAGTGACAGTGACGGCGCCGCTACATTTGACCTCGGAAAATTACACGCTTTACTCACTCCCCGAAAGCCATAAAAACATCCGGCGTCTCCCTCACAGTCAGCGCCGCCGACACTCAAATGACCAACAATAAACACAAATGCATAACTCACGGAGGGAAAGGTTGGGGAGGTGTGGGTTGCCAGATAAAAAATTCAACTTGAAAACACACTCAGCGCGGCCGTCAAACCCGGTATTAATTAGAAAAGCTGTGTCGACAAAAGTAAAAAGGCCGATGTGAAGTGTCTGTGCGGCTGAAATGTAAATGAGCTTTTGTTTTATAGCGAACGCGCATAAACTGGAGCTTTTCTGTCGTAGCGTTTCCTTCCAGGTGTGAGGGAAAGAGACGAGCAACACCAGATGGAGTCTTTTCGGGTTTTTACGATGGAGTTTGTGGATCTGCCCCGACGTACAGTCTCCGTAAGTCTCAGGAAATGCTCAAGTTAATTTTAGAACGACGACGATGCTTGTAAATTTCACACGACGACATTACCGTCTGTCTGTCGCTTTGTTGTCCCACTAATACGGTTTTGTCGGCTGTGGCTTGATTTCCCGTGGATCGACATTGGTTTTTCCCAAAGCCTGTGCGATCTTTGTGATGTTTTCTTTTATGGCATCGTATACGAAAAGCTATACAGAGGGACTATACAGAGTTTAAAAATGTTAAAATTAAGTCCTTTTTTTTGTTGTTATTCATGCAGTTCTTATATTTGAAGAGTGGAGTGGCGCTAGGCTAGTGCAAGGCTAGTGCATTTCTATGGTATCAGCTAGCCTGCATTAAAAACAGTGTGACCCGCTCCACAGAGCACCTGAGGCAAATCACTTATAACACCAGACTAAATATGAATATCTGTGTTGATAGAGTATTTTTTTAGAATATAACTGACCTTCCATCACATGAATGATCGCGTTTTGAGTCCACTGCTCATTGTAAGTTAACGTAAGGCAGGGGTGTCCAAACGTTTTTCCTGTGGGGCCGCATACTGAAGCGTACACAGGGTGAAGGGCCATAGATCGGTGGTTAGTGCCGCAAAACCTTTGACTAGCAGAGGTTTAAATTGTGCCCCACACCTTTATTTCTGCTTAAAACCTTCATGCCAGCTCAGTCTCACAGTAAAAGGTTCGTTGTTTGGTTAGAATTGTGTGGAATTATTACATTTCAAATAAAAAGGACTATCTCTGATGATGTGTCCCGATTCAGCAAAAAGGCAGAGGGCCACCAAAATTGGTCTGAGGGCCGCATTTGGCCCCCGGGCTGCACTTTGGACACCCCTGACGTAAGGGAACCATGACTCGCTAAAGCAGCAGCAGGATGGGCCACAGAGCACTGGTGGAGAGATGATGTAACTGCATCATCAAAATCATTAGGAAGACTGTGTATATCAAGTGTTTACCGCAGGCTTCAGAATAACGGGTTGGTTCATGGGGGCCCTGGACTGTTGGGGGTCTTATGGCAAGCTCCGCCCCTGACAACAGCAACAACTGGCAGGAAAATTGTGGATGGAAAGAGAAACCAAGAGATAACTTCAGCTGAAATACAAGACTCTAAAAAAGAAATGGCGGCGAGTAAAATGGGCTGCATGGCAGAGTCGCCAGCTTTACCATCGGAGGAAATACAGAGGCTCATCCACAACTACCACAGAAGAATCAAAGCTGTCATTAATGTTAAACACAGAGTATTAAGATCATGTAAACTTTTCATCAGGGTCATTTTTGGTACTTTCATTTATCCTTATCCACTAACCATGAGTGGAAAAAGCTTTTTGTGTTATCTTTCCTATTCAAATAAAAAATTCTGCCAGGGTTTGTTCACTTTCGAGCACAGCTTTACGTTATAAGCCATATTTACATGAAAACAGAAACGTTCTCCTACAGCAAATGCTTCAAATCGATCTCTCCATACTTATTAAATCCCTGCTCCCCTGCCCTGTCTCGCCTTGATACAGTCTGTATTTATGTTCATATCCATCCAAGTTCACGTTCTTCACATTCTCCATTTATAAACAACAATTCCCGAGTCAATCTCTGCCGTAATAGCCGACTCTTCATCCGGCGTTTCATCAGCGCGGCTTCATAAATGTATGAAATGTCTCTGTTCTGATCAGTCGGTGTGGAAAATAGCACCGCTTTGATGCTAACAAACCTTTTAATATCTCCCGTTCTCCCATCGTTTTGGTTTCACAGGAGGGAAAACAAGCTTCAAAACACACGTCTGGAGATCTTCTGGACTCCCCGCTTCTCACGGCGGCTTTGAGAACAGCTGGGGGACGCAGATGCTAATGGACTCAGCTCTTTATTTTCCCAAAATTATACTGGCAGTGCTTTTGTTTCATTTCTTCACATCTCTTTTGACCCAAATTGAGTGCGTTATTGAAGATATAATTATATGTACATTTAGAACAGGAAATTACCATGAGTTATATTTTGAAGTGAGTTTCAGTGATATAAAGTTGTCTTCAATGAGGTTTTTTGCTCTATTTTCCCACCTCCATACATCACATCAGTGGAGTAGCCAAAATATATATAATAGTAGAAGTCGCACCAGCCAAAAAATGCATAAGGAAGAAGAAAAAGCCCATTCCTGTTTGGAGTTATGATTTTTTTAAGGAGATAAACAGTGTGCTCATTCAACTTCAATTTAAAGAAAGGAAAGGATTCCACACGTGTCCAGCAGAGGGCACAGTAAAATATAGGATATAAAAAAACACATTGTAGCACACAGAGTGGAGATACTTCAACATTTCCAACTCAAATGAGATTACACAAATCATTCTTTAGATAAGATACAAGATTTACTCATGGTGTAAAGAGTCGCTAATGTAGTGGAGGTCGAGTCAAACAGTCCAAACCACAAATAAATCTCACAAACTCAACTTTCTCCCATTTCTTTACTGCTTTAAATGCTGAACTATGAATGTATTTTCCTTCTAAATAAAGATACAGAGACATTAACCTCTTACCTCTCTTACCTCTCTTTTGGCTGTGTAACACCTCATTTGAACGCTAAGACCCACAAAGCTGATCTTTTTCCTCACGTTGTTGCTGTGTTGTGTCACCTTTTGTACGTTTTTTTCTCTTTTTTTTCATTTTTGTCACATTTTTGTTGAGTTTTGTCACTCTTTGGTTGAGTTTTTTGTCACTTTTTGTTGAATTTTTGTTGAGTTTTTGTCACTTTTTGTTGAATTTTTGTCACATTTTTGTTGAATTTTTGTCACATTTTTGTTGAGTTTTTTGTCACTTTTTGTTGAATTTTTGTCACTCTTTGGTTGAGTTTTTGTCACATTTTTGTCACATCTTTGTCACATTTTCCTTACGTTTACATCCTTGTTTTCTTCTCATTTTTTGTGGCTATTTTGGTGTTTTTTTCTCTAAGAATCTTTTTGATTAGGGTAAAGCCAAACTGGAGAAAATGGGATCCGTTCAGGTGGGAGTTAAGAGGTTAAGAAGAGCAAAGTGCTTCAACAGGCCATAAATACTTTGAAAAAAGGGACAATGCTAACCAGGAAGCTAACGTTAAAGCTTCATATGCTAACATGAGCTACAGGGGCGTTTTTTTGCTTCTCCTGAACAATTTGCTGTGAAAAAACATCCGTATGGAAACAATATTGACTTGACTTTACTTTGTACGTGATAAATGTTTACAGTCTGCCAGAAAACGGTTACAAAAGTGATAAATTGTGATTCCCAAAATGTACTTCCTTCCCTCTCAGCTAGG
The DNA here is from genome assembly GCF_951799975.1 of Gobius niger. Lineage (NCBI taxonomy): Eukaryota > Metazoa > Chordata > Actinopteri > Gobiiformes > Gobiidae > Gobius > Gobius niger. The sequence continues at coordinate 5,584,344 of NC_136874.1, forward strand.
CCACGCCCCCTTCTATGTCGACTGTACAATTCACAACCAAACCTTCTGTTTTTTCTAGTCTACCAAAGCTTCCGAGTAGGTTTTCTGTTCTTAACTTGCTCTAGATTGGCTTGAAAGTATTGTTTTAAGTGGTGCTTTCGACGCCGGTTTGACAATTAAAAAGAATTCTTCCTCTCAGATCCGTTTCCTTTGGTGCGTTTTGAAACGTTACCTCTGCCTCGCTCCTCTCAACAATATATGTAGATTAAACAAAGGACACACTCAGAATCAAGCTCTCCACTCTGTTTCTCATTTGGCTAATTAGCTTAGAACAGAATAGTAGAAAAAAGGGGGGGTTTCTACGGCAACAGCACATATCAACAAACTCTCTCATTATCTCGTCTTCATCGCTTTGTAGTACACGCAAGAAATGTAAAAAAATGTGGTAAAAATTTAGAAAAATGTAGTGATTGTGATTCGTCCTTAAAGTACAACATTTAGACTTGTGTTTTATGTTAAAAAAAAAGAAAATAGAAGAATCGGTTCACAGAGCGTATTCTAAAACACGTGCCGGAGCCTAAACTAATCGAGACTAAGTCGATCCGTTACCGAAGAGGCGGGGAAGGTCACTTGGCGGAGATTATATTGGTAGAAGTGTGCTTGACGGAGACAAGGACGCACTTACAGGGGATGGTAAAAGGATGCTATAGACGGCACATAGGGACAAATAGGAAAACAATCCGGTATCGCAGCGGAGAGGCAGGAGAGCTTTTTGGAGAGGCACTTGACAGGAGAGTTTATTTGTGCTTGAGCTTGATAAGTGTGGTTCGCCGACAAAAAAACAGACCCACGTCCAATTTTATAGAGTTGAAGAGTTTGTTATACAATGCAGGCTGGGAATGTCAACACAGGCGGGGGGTGATGGGGGGGTGTTTCTGAGCAGGGTGTCGTGTTGGGAACAGTGGAAAGTAAGGCTGGATGGAGTACGGTAGTTGCACTAAGGTTTGAGATTTATGCTCATATTCTCATTTTCTGAACTTCGATCTCACCCAAATCTAAAAGCTTCTTGGAAAAAAGTGCCAAAATAGCGACGAAAACGAGGATGAAAAGGCAACAAAAGAGCGACAAAAACATGATAAAAAAAAGTGATGAAAAAGTGACAAAAACATGACAAGAAATCAATGAGAAAAACACCAAAGTGACAGCAACAGTTTGAGTTTTGTAGGCCTTAGCTTTCAAATGAGGCATTACTCTGGCCTATAGGCTGTAAGCTTTTAGATTTGGCTAAAACTGAACTGGAGATAATGCTCGGTTAAGATGGGGGTGACGCGTTCAGGGAGGACTGGGCCTTGTGTGTGGAGTTTGCCTGTTCTTTTCCTCTGGGTACTCTGGTTTCCCCTACCACTAAAAACATGTACAATAGGTCAGGATGAATGAGAGTGTGATTGAGAGTGCCCATGTCTGCTCATTAACATGCACTGTCCCGAACAAATAAACCAATGAATAAATACAAATAAACAAGGAGGCTGTAACTGTGATCTATGATCTTGATCTTTGATGAAGCGCCAGAATCACAGGCATTTGGAAAGCATTGATTGACAGTGTGCGATATAATAGAGCTTAAACTCATTGACTTTCTGGTCAGTTTGGGGTTTCTACCAACTAAGCTTTGTTAGGGTAATGAATTACAAAAGAAATGAGCTACGAAATATAACATATTACTGAAACAAAATATGGGAATATTAACTCAAGTTGCATTTAAAGCAGTACTAAGTAACTCTTCCCCCTAGAGGCCATAAGCAGAACTGCAGGTGTAGTAGCAAGTTACGTTTTTTTAACTTATTAATTGTCTTGGAGAGTAAATACTACGCTGACAGGAAAGGCGAAGGGAGAGAGGGTTACTGTGCATCCAATTATACAATGGAAATATTTTTTTTCACTCAAACCTGGCTGTAAATACTGTTTAAAGTGACGTTAGCCCGCAGTTAGCTTTGCCCGTTAGCATGTTAGCCTCTTCTTCGTGATTACATTAGTGTGTATTGCTTTCTCCGGACCGGTGACAGTCAAGTTGCAAACATGGTTTTCTGTCCAGAGACACCAGGGGGAGATGAAAGACCCTCCAATCATCCCATAAACACTTGTATTACCTCCACAGGGACTACGGAAAGGATTTATTAAGGTAAACACGTTACTTAGTACTGCTTTAAATGTAAGAACAAAAAAATGCCCCCAAATAAAATGCATCACCAAATCAGGTTAGACACTAGTGTATAAGATCTGCAGTTGTGTGTAGTTAATGTCGTCAAAACAAAACACAACAGAATGATTATAAAGGAAAAGGAAATCGTTGACTGCACTTTTGCTCGGTGGCATTAGTATTTTCAGTTTATATTTTGCCAAAAGTAACTCAAAGTAGTGTAACTCAACTACATTTCTGAAACAGTCATGTGCAATACAAACATACTACAATTTTAAAGCTGTACTTCTGATATAGAATATAGTACAATTTTAAACTTGCAATGCAACAATGCAACTAAGCAACGACCAAGTTTCATCGAACATAGACTCACATTTTAATAATTCTTTTTTTTGTCCAGTTTCTTGTGTTGAATCAGAAGAAACTGATTCAACTTTAAATGAATTGCCAACAAACAAAAATCCCCTGCATGACCTTGGCGTTGCAGTCAGCAGCAGAGCAGGACTCCCACAACGCCTTGCAGCAATTAAATGCAAACCCTGTACTGTATTCTGTGTATCGGGGGCTGTATGTCCCCAACAGGCACTTTCTTCAGCTAATTTAACAGTTGCTCGCGTGGCTAAGGGCTTGTTAACCTTTCTCCTGCTGCTCTGGGAAGACGCCGTGCTCTTTAGGATTTAGGGATGCCATAAGTCTGAACATTTTCACCAACAGAACTAGCGTGTAGTGAAATAAAGCTATCGTGTGAGTGCTGTGGTGGGGCCAAACATGTACAGAAGGTCAATGGACATTCACACTGGCCCCGCCCCCGCCTGCTAACGGGACATCAGCCCATTCCTCCGCTCTAATCTAGTGGAGCCGCTGCTGGGACTGAGGGCTAATGCAGTTAACATTGGCCATTGTGACGGTTCTAATGGACAGAGCGGCTTCAGACCGGCCCATACGCCATGATGATGACCCTGTAAATAAAGTCCAGAGCCCGGGTTTTCATGTTTGCGGGAAAGAAAAATGTGGCTGGCGTTGGCCGGCGAGAGCGCCCGGCCAAATGATCGCAGCAAATGTTTACACGGCGCGGCACAATGGGACATTAACATGGAGGCAGAGAGGGCAAGCACGCGGAGTCTGACAGAGCAAAGACGGCCATGTTTACACGCTTCATAATTATTATTTAGTTCACTGGATAGTAGGAATCAGAGTTTTACTCCGGTGAGGAGGCACAGGTTCACAATAATGTAAAATAAATGTAGCTTCTTAAAGGGGAAGTACCGCACCATTGGTTTATAGGGCTGGGTACTGTTGGTTAAGTGGTTTTAAAGTACCGGTATCTACAAAACTGTTTCTCTAATTCAGCTGTACCCAAATCCATAAGATCACAGCTAAGACCTAAAAAAATCAGCTTTTTGACTTTTTTCCCCCCATTTGCTTTTGTATTGGGTTTTCATCATATTTTTGCCACATTTTCATTGCTTTTTGTCATTTTTTGGTTGCTCTTTTATGGCTATTTTTGTTGCCATACTTGCAATAGCAATACTTGGTTTGCGATACCGATACCTGAACGATACCGATACTAAAATATGTGTCGACTACAACCAGAAAACAGAGCAATAATGTTTATTTATCTCAAGGGTGTCCAAACTATGGCCCGCGGACCGACTGCGACCCGTGGCCCACTTTTAATTTTTTTTTACTTAATCTATATATATATGAAATAAATGAAAATCCATTCATAGAAAGCTGTGATGAAGTTTTAAGCATATTCAATTGAAAAGCATATTTTAATGAATTTGCTCACTTTAATACAATAAAGGTGAAGTTGTATATCTGACCTCTACTGAATGTGGCCCAGTTATTATATTTTTCTGTATGTGGCCCTCTGTGAAAATAGTTTGGACACCCATTTTTTCGGTACCTGGTTTCTTTTATACTTTTGTTTTCTTTATACCAGTAGTACCTTAACTTTATTTTACCCAGCCCTATTGGCTCGTGGCTCAAAGTCTGGTTAAAGTGCCCTCCGCTGGCAGAAAGGGGAATCAAACATGCTAAAAACAACATACGAGCCTTCGTTATACTTTGTTAACAGCATGTTAGCAAATCACTGGCACCACGAGTAATGCTTTTTGAATGTTTTTTTCCCCCATAACAATCTGCGTGGTCTACCTGCCCTCTTTATGGACCCATTTATCCCAGCTTTGAATTGCTTCCACTTAATCATTTCACAACTCGCACACTCACCATAAAACCAAGATGGCGTCGTCCTCCCTGCCTTATAAAACAGAACGGTTCGCGTATTGGCCTATAGCTCACCTCATGGCTACTGCCGCCGCCATTTTCTTTATTAATGTTAGTAAAATGCTTACACGTGAAACAGTAGCGGTCTATATATGTCTAAATGCCGTGGTATTAAACCATAAATCGTGCGGTGGCAGGTGCGTGGCCGTAATGGAGACGGAGAACATGCTTGTAAATGCTGCGCGCCACTAAAAGATACATGTTCAGTCGCAAAGGCCAATTTACAATAAACCGACGCAAACCCGGCTGGCGCCCGGATCATAAATGGGCTTAGTGGTCGTCTCAAGGCTAATCGTATGCAGATTGAGTCGGGTCACGGCGCCGAAGAATGTTTTTTTTGTCACATATAAGAGCGTGATGGCAGTGGGGTTGGAGGAGGGGGGGGGGATTTCTCTCTATAAAAGTAACACGCTAACTCAATCAGGAAGCCGAGCGCACTGGGATTTGATTGGAGGGGACACTCGACAGCCGGGAGAGAAACCGAGTCTGAGGGCCATTTTAGCGAGTGACAAGACTGCATGAGAGCCAGGCCGTATACATTAAACTACTGTCTTTCATTTTATATATATATATCCATCCAGGACCACCTTGATCCACTCACTCCGGACAAATTAAACAGTGACCTCTACAAATGAAAACACAGCTTAAAAATGCACCACCATTGGAGACAGAACAAAAAATAGCTGCTATGTAAATTTAGGACATTGTGAGGAAAACCATGTCAAAGGTTAGTTCTGAAATGAATGAAAAGCCTTTTCTTATAAAGGCTTCTTTGTAGACCACAATTCATACACAAGGCAAAGTGCTTCACAGTTCCTTATCGGCTATTTAAAATTAGGGACACACAAATCCAACACTGGCGGTGGATATCGGAGCTGATTGGGTATCGATTCCAGCTTACTATACTAACTACCATTTTAAGTAAGCAAGTAATACGAAATAGTGTTCAGGTGTTAGTCCTGAGCTGCTGCGACTGAGCCGCGCCGCCACTGTGGGCCAATCTGACCAGAAACACAGCTTTCACTAACTAAATCTACAGTGCATGAATATGGGTCAGGCTGGATGTCATTTTGAAGCTCAGAACCTGGGGAATTTAACCGACGTATCTTTGATCACAGCGCACAACGCCACCGCTAGCAGCAGCATGCTAATGCTAGTGACGGCTGATCAAGGCTGGAACAGAAACAGGGCCACCTTAAAGAGGCTAGATGCAAGTTAGTCATTTTATGCTCACTACTGCCACCTCAGGTCTTATGTGTAACTGCAGCTTCTATATTAAGCTCGTGCATGACGGCACTTCGGACCGAATTAACACCTTTTTGAGTGACAGTGCAGGATTTTAGAGGCAGTTGTGGTGAACAGGTCTGGGCTCATTTTACACATTAGGACATGGCTGGAACATGTAGGGGGAGGAAAATACTTAGTTTTAACATTTTTAAACTCCATATAGCCCCTTTAAGGTACCCATAGGCCCCGGGGCTTAAACAGAATTGTAGGCTATCAGCAAAAACACTAACCCTAAATCCCACAATACCCTAACCCTCCTACATGGATCCCTCTGGGCCAGGCAGGGCGGGGCAACTCCAGGTACAGACACAGGAGCGCAGCACTATCACCACATACGGTCAGTCATGCCATAAAGTAAAGTGATTGACATGAAAATCAATTCTGATAGGCCCTTGACTATGGTAGGCCCCTGGGCTCCAGCCCCTGCTAGCCCATTGGACAAGGTGGTCCTGAACAGAAACTATGATTGGATCACCTAAATAGTAACACAATAGTAATACAATACTATTGACCACTGCTGGAGTGGCCAAGTGATGGTATTTTAGTATATAAAATGTTGTTAAAGAATAACTGATCTAACATATTTGTTATGCACAAGTTGTAATAATCAAATCACTCTGAGTTAGTGCAACCTAAAGCCTGTCCTGTAGCCGAGGATACGTAGTGTAGAAAAGTCCTTGGAGCCTTCTTTGATGTTTTTCCTTTAGTTTATCAATAGATATAATTGATAATTGATATGTAAAATCTGCAAACTATCATTTTTGTGTATTCGATGAACTTATAGAGTAAACACAGTCACGAAATGCCAAGAAAAGTAGATTTAATGCCAGTTTGTATCCTATGTATCGCTTTTTGATGACATTTAAGGACGTCTCTTGATATCGGCAAACCCCCAGGAAGCACAATAAAGCTGGATCTCTATTTAAAATGACCCACAGTTCTAGCCTTACTATTACCAGACATGTGTGTAAACTTTTAGAACTCACCTACATGATAAACGCATGGCCAAACGCACACTTCCCGGGAGAGATCTGACCCTGTGAGCTCAGGGCTGGAGGGCCTGGAGGTGGAGGGGTTGGAAAAACTGTCTCCAAATCGTGACCCGCCATTTCGTGTCTGGAGAAAACGCTGTGGCAGCAGAGAGGGGCTCAATTAGGGGGAAAGTAGCGGATAGATGTGGGAAACTGCGGCTGTCGCTGTAAGGAGGAGAGATTAGCCCGATGATTGAAGCCTGGCCAGCGCTTTGAAACAAGACTTGGCCGACTGAGCAAAGGACAAACAGTTGAAAGAGGAAATCGGGGCTGGAGGCTGAAGACGTGGACTGATCGGTATCGCGACAATAGGAAGCCGAGATTTGTCTTTTAGTATCTACTTCTCGTCCCTTGATAATCATGCTTCTTTCCATAAATCGAGCTTCCATCAACAATATTGAACCACTTTGAGTTTTTATTTTGTTCTCCCGAGTGCACAGCGTGTTCTTTAATCACGCAGAAAGGCCACTCGTAAAACCCATTCAGCATAAATTAGCATAACCTCCCTCTGTTTTCCTGCTAAAGCGCCATGTCAGGATCAGGGGTTTGATATTTCTTTGCTTGTTGACTGCGACGGCCGCGCTGTCGCCTGATTGTGGTGACATTTGCGCGAAAAAGCTCATCTGCTGAATCGGAATGTACTCGGAAATTCACAAGTAATGGAACAGTATCCAGAGACCATCAACACTTCGATTGAAAAAGTCATTCAATTGTGGAAAAGTTTCTCCTTTTACTGTAACATCCTCGAGGCGAGAGAGAGAATTAAGTAAGAACCAGAAATGTATAGAATGAAAAAAATCGATGGGAATTAGACAAAGTTTGATGACCTTTTGTTCATCCCAGTGCTGTATTGACATGTTTGTCCTTAACCATAAATCTATACATGAAGTCAACTCAAATTAAAGTTTATTTGCATCAACCTTTCTGAGCTTTTAACCTTTTATAATGTTGTCCCTCATAAGAAAATATACCATTCCAAAGTTTGGGAACAGTATTTTATGTGTTGGTTTTACTTCTGTTTCAAAACTATTTACATTGAATGAATACATATGAATTGTTACTGCTTTGGACACTTTCTCAATGAGCTTCATATTGTAGAACCACTAATGGTTTTGACTTCACAGTCTGTTTCAGGGACGACATTATGAAGCTCATTGAGAAAATGCCAACAATGTTTCCTCCATAATTCCATGAGTTCAGTCATGGTTTAACGCCTTCACTGAGGATCGTGCAATATTAATAGTGTTGCGAATAAAGAAAAGCCAAAACATTAAAACTTTTCACCAGTACTGTATGTTTTTGCTTCATTCACAGTTTCCAGCTATTCTGTTCACTTTTATTAAAAGGGATTATATGGAGTTTAAAAATGTTAAAATTAAGTATTTTCATCCCCCTACATGTTCCGACAATGTCCTTATGTGTAGAATGAGCCCAGACCTGTTCACCACAACTGCCTCTAAAATCCTGCACTGTCACTCAGAAAGGTGTTACTTCGGGTGCAAAGTACCGTCATGCACGAGCTTAATATAGAAGGTGCAGTTACACGTGTGACCTGAGGTGGCAGTAGTGAGTATAAAATGGCTAAATTGCATCTAGCCCCTTTAACTACACTTTCTACCAAGCACTTGACATACAGAAGATCAGAGTCTAGCTAAGATAAGCTGAGAGTTTTGTGCGTCCTTTAAGTAATTAAGTAAATGCTTTATTTGTGATTGTATAACGAAATCGCATTCAGGTGTTGGTTTAGTCTTGAGAAACTGGCCACATCGCCTTTGCTCTGCCTGATCCCATCAGATCTCTGAAGCTAAGCAGGAAGAGCCTGGTCGGTACTTGGATGGGAAACCGTTTGGGAAACACCAGGAAGCCTGAGTGAATGTAGTGAGTGAGTGGTTGGTGGTGGTCGGAGCGGCTGATGGCACAGACTGGTTGCCTCGCTTCCATCAGTCTACCCCAGGGCAGCTGTGGCTACAATAGCAGCTCCGCACCACCAGGTATGGAGTGAATGAATAATGACAACAGTAATACAGTAAAGACAATTGTAAGGCATTATTATTATTAACTGTGGGAGGTCGGGGGAACCCGGAGTACTGCCTTCACTACTGAAATGATGCACCTCCTCTCGGGTTATTCCCTGTTTCAGAGCGTGGTGTCCTGCACAGGTCAGCTCCTCCACCTCCTCTTCCTTCTGCACAGCTCCCTCTGCTCCACAACGGTTTTTCCTTTTTTGTTTCCTGTAGCGCCTCTTGTTAGCCTCTGCAGGTGCGTGGGGCTCTTGGTGCCTCTTCAGTGTTTCAGAAGAAGACATTTGTAGGTCTCAAACGTGTTTAGCTCATAAGCTGTTTGTTTACTTTACAAAAGTAAACAAACAGCTTATACGGACTCTCTGCAGTAATAAAAGATCTCCTGAACCTCACAAAAACACAGCAAAGATGTACAAAAACGTACCCCGATCTCTACTATCTGAATTTTTTTGCGTCGTGGAAAGAAAACAAAATCGTCCCGCACCTAATCCATCGCAAGTGAGGTCATCATGATGCTATCGATTTGCTAGCATGCATGTAACGTTTCGTCCCAATTACTGCCTGCCGAGGGCGCTCCAGGCCAATTATAGTCATCCCACTATTCACTGTCTCCTCTTTACACAGACATTTCCAAACCAAAGCCGAGGTCCAGCAGACTGTTAGTTATGTCCACTTTAGATTGATATATTACTACAGTATGTAAATGATCAAATAGCTTCACATAAATTGCCCTTAAGTTTCGGGGGGGGAAAAAAGTCAAAAGTCTTGGCAACTGATTAAGCAACTTTTAATGAGAAAACTCTGCTGATGACTGCTGAAATGTGGCCAAACGAAGGCGAGAAATATGAGTGGTGGTCAATGAAGTTTCAATGTCAAACGCGAGGCGCCGGAATACTTTATGAAGCACCGTGTCTGTGGGAAAAAACGGCTTTCTGTACGAGCGCATGCAAATGTACGGGATTTCTTGTGCCGTTGTTTTGCATATAAAGTGGGAAACTGCTTATAGTACGCAAAAAAAAACTCTCCCTTCAAAGCGCCGGGCAAATCGGGCCGTAAACAATTAGGTTTTTTCCCGATAAGACTCATTGTTAGCGCCGATGTGTGACGCGTCCATCGCTGTCCGACTTCCTTTTTTTCCTTCTTCTCCTTTCTTGACGGATTGCGAGACAAATTAGCGTTGATATTTGGAAAGCGGTGATTACGCTTCGGAAACGGCCCGGGCGCAGACGTCTGGGCCACACCGCCACAATTTGTTCTCCCCTTATTTTCGACAAACACGACGGCGTATGCTGAGCTGATAAAGATACAGCGGCGCCGTCCTCTCTCTCGGTGTAATGACGGGATCGCCCCCCCTTCCCCATCCGCCCCCCCACCCCCCTTGTTCCCAATGGTGTCGGTAATCCGCGCATCTAGCAAACAGGCTGGGAGGCACACAGACACAAAAACAATAGGAGAGGATAGACTGGTGCATTGCAGACAGCAGCAGGAACAAGATGAGGTCTCCGAGATTGTCACATTTGCAATTTCGTTGGTGGTAAGCAGCAAATGACAAAGGCTGCAGCTATTTAGGCAGTACAAATATCCTCACCTACTTCAGACCCATTTAGATTTCATGTATTATTAGTTTAGCGCTTCAATAGTGGGATTTTGTGGCGTTGTCGGTAACTTTGCGTTGTCGTTTTGAGGACTAGAAGTCAAAATGGAATGCAAAGAGGCCAGTAGAACAATTCAAAGCAAAGTTAAGCCAGGACTAAGTCAGGTTCACACAAGACCACGACCGAAAATGAAATCCTGGAAACAACAGGACGTAAAACCAATGTTCACCTCGTACCACCTTAAAAAAACACATTTGAGACCTACAAATGTGTTCTTCTGAGACACTGAAGAGGCACCGAGAGCCCCCACACCTGCAGCACAGTGGAGGCGCCACAAGAGGAGCTACAGGAAACAAGGAAGGGACAAACGAGGAGGTAACCGGGCGAGACTCGCAGCTAAGCCACACATGCCTTCTGTTGTTCTGGCTTATGGACGTTCACTGGAGAATAAAACAGATGAACTGCAAAGATCTTCCCAGAAGATGGTGAAAGACTGTTGTGGAGCGGAGGGAGCTGAGCAGGAGGAGGTGGAGGAGTTGAACAGTGCAGGACACCACGCTGCACCGTTTCAGAGGATCAGAGGAGACTAAAGGCAGCCAGCCAGGTTTCCTCCGAGTACTACGGTTTCCCTGACCTCCGGGTCTTACTTATAGGCCAGTGTAATGCCTCATTTGAAAGCTAAGACCAACAAAATTGATTGAAACTGATCTTTTTCCTTGCGTTGGTGCCGTGTTGTCACCTTTTCGTTGCTCTTTTGTCATTTTTTAGTCAACATTTGGGTAATGACAAACTAGAGAAAATGTGCTTTGTTTCAGGTGGGGGTTACGATGCTTACTATTAACATTTTCTTTAATCAGAGCAGTGCGGGTTTTTCCCAGGTGTGTGAAAGCAATAAAGCCCCCTCATCCCGGTTGACTGTCCGGGGGCACATTTGTGAATTGCCTCCTTATTCCAGGGCCGGTGTTTGTTGTCATCTTCCCTGATGATTTTAGCTCTGTCCCGGTCCATAACATGGTTTTCTCCTTTTGCAATGGTCAGAAATGGACTTGCCATCTCCCTCTCCTATGCTGTTCTATATCTTTTTTTCTGAGTACTGAAAGCTCGAACACCTGGGACGCTGCATAAACAGTACAACTGGGCCACTATTGGTTTCTCTGGGTCTCTATAGGCTCCGTTGTGTAACTCTCCGTTGCCAAAGCTACTATATTTTGGGGTCTTCATACACAGAGAGGTCATGCGATTGCTCCTTTTCCACCAGACTCTTGCGTTCTGAGTGTTTCTACCCTTTGAAACGGCTCTGAATGTGCATATGTGAGCCGTGAGTCACGCCGAGAGCTCAGAGCATGTGTTCTTTTTGTCCCTGTGTGGGTGAAAGCGGCAGGAATAGCTTAGTCAATCCGAAAGGGCAGGGGAAAACAAAGCAAAGGGGTTAACGCTGATGGAGAGTTCGGCTCCATTACCCCCCAAAAAAAAAAAAAAAAAAAACGAGATTCGGAATTCACAAACTCCCGAGACACACGCACAGCCCCCCCAAAACGTTTCACCACAAAGCAATCTTTAATCTCGCCGGCTTCTTTTCAATCCCCCACCAAAAAAAAAACTAATTTCAACATTTTTCCCACACTTTTAACTCCCTCCTCATCTTCCCTTTTCCACCACTTTTTGTCTGCGCTATCTCCCATTCAAACAGCAGGCGGGTTAGTTCAAAGACGAGGGGGAAATTATGACATCGGGATGATTCAAGGGGAGGCGGCGGAGGGAGCAAGGACACTGGGGCTTTGGAAACGAAAGAGAGCGAGCGCGAGAGAGAGAGAGGAGCTATAAATCACGCAGCGCTGTCAGATAAGTCTAACACTAGTCATTTGTGATGGGCAGCCTGTCAAAGTCACGCCCCGGCTCAGCTGTCCGGGAAATGGATGGGACCTGCTCGGATAAAATGGTTAGACGAAAAAGAGACATTGGGGTATAGATTTCTTGAAGTACCTAATGTTGCACGTGTTGGTGACCTCTCTGTTCTTGAAGGTTTTTGGAGAATTTAATGTTCAACAACTTAAAATATGAAAAGGTGAAACAGTCTAGGGTTTAGATATACTGAAGTTGGCCATAGTTGCCCCACATGGCAATCTGCGAAAGGTGTCTATAGGAAGGAAGCTGAACCAGTGGCACCAGTACAAAAAGGACTAACTGTGATGGTCAGGGGTGTCCAAAGGTTTTCCATTGTATGTTCAGCCACTCCATGGGCCAGATCTTGTGGCGGCGCACGGGGCGGCAAATTATTTTCCGAGTGGCGGCGCTATATGTGCCATTCGCCTCCGCCACCTGTGAGGGGGCGTCACAAGAGGAGGTGACTGCACTGATGGAAACACGGCTGACATTCACTTCCTCGTTTACATTGCGCTGTCTTGTGTTCTTTCTTAAGCCTTAGGCTCTCACAGGTCAAACTAAAAACTTTATTTACCCCATCGTGAGCTCAACGATGTTCACGTCTCGAGAGAAAAAGAGCTACAGCGTCCGCTGTGGCGCGGATCGGCCGCGCTTGGCGTGAACGTGAAGCAAAACAAAAGCACATGTTCACCCCACACAACCACACAACCTCTCCTGGACGCGGAGTCGATCTGGTTGGAGGAAAATCTGTGTCTCCACCCACTTAAATGCGCTAAGTCTGGAGTGGCAAGATCACAAAGTGCGCTCCTACTGAACGCAAAATGTCACGCTATCGTCTCTGTTTTGATGCACAAGATTGGGCCCCATGTTTTTAAGCCTGGAGCCTTAATGCCAGCTCTGTTCACATTTAAAAGTTAGTTATTGAGGTAGAATATTAAACGCGCAGTAAAAAGTACCTTCTCTGGAATTGTGTGCCAACTCAGAGTCAGGAAGAAATTGGTCTGAGGTCGTCACAAAGACAAATTTGTAGTTCGATATATTGAGGCGGGAAAGTATCACGATAAACGAAAATATTGACTCTAACGATGCTAGATACTGTCAAAGCAATCAAAGTTTTACAACCATGGTGAGCCGGGTCAGCAGTTATCCAACCTCCACAACCTCAGGGTCCTGGAGGTGAACAGGTCCTGGAGAGATGGGAGCCGATCAACCATCTCAGCAGCAGGCGATGCCCCCAAGCCTCACTCGGCGCAACCCTGATCCAAGATGTCAATGGCACAATAGGTTGCCAGTGCTGTAAGTTTGCCCCAGGCAGCTATGGCTACAGATATGGATCACCACAACAACATAAACCAGGGTATAATCCTTTGTTATATTATTCTTCCCTCAACTTAAGTATAATTCACGCTTCTTCGAATGTCCCACAGCAACTATTTAAGCCAAGGCTAGATGTTTGTGGTTCAGGTCAGAGCTGAGCTGTTGATGCTAAATGCTAAATGCTAACCGGTAGCAAGCTAACATCTTGAGCAGCTTAAACACTGACTCACTGGTTTCTTCACATAAACGTGCATCTCTGGGGGCATGTTTTTACTGTTATCTTCTTGAGCAATGATTACGAGTACAAAAGAATGCCACTGTCAATCAGAGATATTGTTACATGTTGTAGTACTGCTTAATTCTATATCGGTATTCAAAATGGCCGCCAAAACAACAAAGGTCACATGACAGAAAAGCATGTATAAGCTACTGATCTAAATATGTCATGTATGTATCACCAAATGTTACAAAAGAGCACAATACCCTGCTTTAAATTTTATAGACAGACCTGTTAGTATTTAAGTAAACTATCGCTACCTCATTTTCAATTACACAAATCTAGCCATAAATCAAATGAAAGAGGACCATTTGTTTTCCCGTATTAAGCAGCAGCAATAATTACAAGCACACACCACGGCTCAGGGAGATGCATCTAGGCCGGCCAATTTCAGCTCACAAACTCATTTAATTGAAAAGTCGGTCATTTGGAGACGTTACGATATTTAACAACACATTCACAGCCACTCCACGCAGGCAATCCGGCCGAATCCCAGCTAATAACGCTAAATAAGTCATGCTATCGGCCCAATTAGACGCTTAGCAAGATTTCCATTTGTGCACTTTGGGTCCGTGGAGGAAAGCGTGGTCAAAAAATATATATATTTCTTTAGCTTGTGTCAGCAAATCGGGAGCTGTAACACAAATTGAATATCTACTAAATCCAGGTTTCGAGGGAGGAAGGCGAGGATCGGGGCAGCGGAGAAATCCGAATATGCATAATTGATTAAAAAGGTAACCGTTTTGTCAGACTGATGGGCGCAGAAGAGCAATGGAAGACGATCTCAACTCGATTTATTACCGCGACCCAAAGGTAAAAAAGCAGCAAATTTATGATGATTAGGATGTTAGAAATGCGGATTAGCCTAGCCACGTTTAGCATCGAGTACCTTGGGAATCTAATTGTTTCTTAGCAAAGGCGAACGCGACTGTCGAAGGGTAAAGAGTCCCAGAAGTGTGGTAGAGGAATGAAAAGGTAAGTAAAAGAAAAAGAAGTAAAGGAAGAGAGATAAAGCATGTATTTAAATATTAATATTAAAACCTGCTTTGGTGGGAAAACATGGCAACAGGTTTTACTTAAAAGGTGATGCAGTCTATATAAAAACAAGTTTTGTCTTGGAATCCGTCTGCTTTCAAACCAAAGCGTGCTCAAGAGTTTTAAAACCTTTCTCTAAAAGTTCCTCGGTAAAAAGCAGGAGCAGGAATATGAAAAAGTGGTACTATCTGTTTACAAGGGGAAAGTTCAATTCAGTACTTTATGAGATCCCCGAGGGGCTGCCTGCGAGCACTTGCAGCCAGCAGGTACATACAAAACACAACCATACAGTCGACAGTGGAATACAGAGCAAATAGAAACGATAAAAGACAAGAATTTATAATCAAGGCACAGCGGGTGAATAGGGGAAAACATTCAATTTAGAGCCATCATAATGAAACCTGAAAGGAGAAATATAATATGTTTTGATCTTAGACAGTACATAATAATTGACATTGTTTGCTTACTCCTCCCCTTTTGCCATAATGACAATGTTTGAAAGGGAATCTATGGCGGATTTACAGACTCCTCCTACCCTGCGGTGACAGAGCATGTTCCGAAAAAGGGCATAAGGGCGGGATCTTCACTGTTATAGACGGACAGAAGGTTTATGCACAACAGCAGCCTCTGGAGGTTCCTACACCTTGATGTTCGGAGGCTCCAGAGGCACCAGTGGCTTCAAATACCTGTTTTTATAGCAGCTGTTCTATTAATCTGATGTATTTGTCTGGCAGAAAGCGTCCTCATTGTGCCTTTATCTGCACAAACCTGTGTGTGCTCTGAATCTGCCACAAATCTCTTACGATGATTACACTTAATCTTTCATGAAATATCAAAGGTTTTCATACCTAGACCAAGGCATTCAACTATTTCACGCTTTTCATCAGCAGAGAGATCCTTTTTCTTTCCCTTATTGCTTGAAAATGATGATCTGCTGAATAATGTGGAACGTCCTTTTCAGTCGTTTATCCCTTAACTGGGCTAAACCTGAAAACTAATCACAGGCCAAACAAGCAAAGAACAGAGAAAGTGAGGACCGACTCAAAACAATTATAAAACATCAAATACTGGTTCAGTTTTAAACAGTCCGGGCGAGATGACTACTTGCAACAACAAAATGTACATATTTCACTCAAAGTCATCAGTTCAAACATGAATAGAACTGAACTAAAGTGAAGAAAAGGAGATCATGTAAGTGCGGGAATAGCCTCAGCATTGGGTCAATATCAGAAGACATCGCAGCTCATTCTAAGTGGAAATCTTCGCTACGGCTCTTTCTTCACCGAGCTGTTTTTTTTCTTCCCGAGGTGCGCGCCGAAACAAGGTCGCGCGGTGCTTGAAGGAACCGTCTGTTCTTGTTCTCCAATTTTCCCTCCGCTAAAAAAGAATGAATAAAAAGCCCTCGCCGTCACTTGCACTGGGGTTTCAAGGCCCAGCAAGTGTTTGTTGATTTCTCCCTGTTTCTTTCTTTCTTTGCTTTGACGACGCGACAGGAAGCTCCACCTCGTCGAAGCGAATGAAAAGTTTCTTAGACCAATACGAATATAGCACAACTCGATGACATTGGGCAGTATAGCCACAATATAACGATTTGCTATCACGAGGTTTTCAAAGTGGACCAAATCGACTAGGCTTTTGACCTTTGCCAGGGTTCGTTTTTCAATCAATGGAGCATTTACACCTGAATTAGCAATCCTGCGACGTCTGCGCACCATTAACATCGCAGGACAGGGTCACGTTTCGTCCTATTTAAATTTGTACCACTCTCTTGACTCGCTTAATTTCTGCTAAAAATATCAAAGAGGCAGTGACCTTCATTGCTCCAAAAATGTGCTGCTCGGAAATTGAAACAAAAACGTTATTCCCTGGTGGCAATAAAAGGGTGTCGCTGTGAGATTGAAAAGTCTTAAATGTCCTGGTAGATCACCCGGTTTGACCCAGGTCTTCCCAATAAAATGGCACCCATGTTTTTCAGCGCGGATATCAAGTCTGGAGAACCTGCCTCCTTCGTCTCTCAGTGGAGCGAATTTGAATTTCGAATGCAGCGTCAGGATTTTAAGGAGGGCAACTGTCTTCTTTTGTGCGCAACTTCTTTTTTTTCTTTTTTCCAGGCTGGAAACTTTTGCAAACCGCTGTCAGATTCACAAGTACGAGCCGACTCCGGGTTTTTGGACTAATGGGACGGCTCACTGCAGGCTGTTACCTCTGCGTGACTCCGCACATCGGAGCGCTGCGCCGGGGCGAGGGAAGCCAGGGCCTCGGATCAGGCCTCTGTTCAGGGGGTTCAGTCACTTCTCCCTCACACGGACGCCAATTTGAAGACTTTGAAGACGCATTTTTAATTGCTGGTTGTCTGGATTTGTAAACTAATGCTTCACTAAACTTCTCTAAAGCCACATTAACAATGAGGCAGAAACAACTAATTCATAATTGAAAGATATGTTTTTGTAATCGATTAAAGCAGTACTAAGTAACTCATGCCCCTAGAGGCCATAAGCGCCACTGCAGTTGTCATAGCATGCTACGTTTTTTTACTCATTAATTGTCCGTGAGAGTAAATACGACACTGACAGAAAAGACAAAGGGACAGAGGGATATCGTTCATCCAATTACACAATGGAGATTCTGTAAATACTGTTTAAGTGGCGCTAGCCCGCAGTTAGCTTTGCCCGTTAGCCTGTTAGCTTCTTCTTCGTGATTCCATTAGTGTGTATAGGGAGACTACGAAAAGGACTTATTAAGGTAAACAAGTTACTTAGTACTGTTTTAATGGTTTTCTGGTAAACACAGACTCAAAAAGAACCAAAACGTTTTTATTTTTAAGAAAAACAACTTTGTTTCTAAGAGAGGGGGCTCCACTCTTATTGCTTAGTTTAAACCACTTTGGAAATGAACATAAAATTACTCTGTCACTTCCTCAATCAGTCAGAGCCAGTGCAGCCTCCAGTCGTTAAAGCTCAGTGGCTGAAACTGGCGGTTCTTAGCTTTCAAATGAGCAATGAGAAACTTGTGTTCATGCGCAACCATGTTCAGTAGTATGAATCACGGTGCCACAAATGTAACCCAACAATCTTTCTCCGTTCTTCGCATATTACTAACATACAAAACATATATAATGTGAGCTAAACTAGTGCTGACAGTTTGCTATACTGTGTCTCCAACCTTCCAACCAGACCAAACAAAAAAAGATAAATCAAGCATTAAGACTGTAATCTATGCCATTTGTCAACGTTCATATACCCACAATGCATCTCTGTCTGTCTGCACCACAGCTTACAGTCTATGTCTTATTAAATAATATCCAAAAGCAAAAATAATATAACCTTAAAAACCCATTTGTCTGCCAAGTCTGAATGAAATAATACATTCTGTGGCTAAATGGATAGGAGGGCGAAATATGGCTGCCAGTAATGCACAAAGTATGAAAGGGAAGAGGAAGACACTGAATAATAATGCGGAAATCCAGCCGCCAAGGTCGACGGAGATTACCAGGACCATGACTAAACTCGAGCCCGATATAAGCTCTCCTTTCTGGGATATACACAGCAACACGCCTTCCTCCTCTTGGCAAGATCATCGAGGAGTCTGGGCTGTATGTGAACACGGAAAATTAAATGGAAAGGTGTGATTGACAAGAGAGGAAACACGTACTCGTTTTGGCACAGGGACTTTTGCACCCATGTGTCCTTGCTAATTCTATACTATCAGTACTTCAGAGTTGGGAAATGTTGATCGTTCAAGTTCAGATATCAGTCATCCTCAATATTATGCTAAGAAACGTAGACTGGAGATCTTAAATTGTATGTTTCTATGAGTTAAAGTCTGTTGTGCCTATTTAAGTTGACGAATTCTGGCCATATTTGTACTAAACACTTCCATTGGGTTACCAGGCTGATCGGTGGCTAAAGACAGACAATAGACCAGCGCGTTCTCCTCTCCGATTGGTCCAAATGCTAGTTTATTTGCCGCCCACTCTTCCACATCTCCTGTCTCTCATCTGTACCGCCTGTGGAGCCCCCCGCTGGGCTGGGACTCTCCGGGAAGGGAGTCGGTGCGAGAATGGAGCAATAAAAGGGGTGTTGTTACATCATCACAAACACTGGTAGAAAGGATGTCCTGATCAGGATTCATGTATTCAGACAGAGGAGGGTGGGGGGTGGGGGGGGGGTTTATTTCGCCAACATGCCTTGAAAACTGCTAGCGACTTTGTGCTGCAAGCTGGAGAGAAATATCTGCAAGGGCACCATTTAAAAACACCTACTATTGTGAAATTACTCATTTACAAAGCGCATCTTCTCGACACAGCTTCCTCCAGCGCTTCAGAACGTGAAGCAGTCGCCGCCGCCGGATAAATCAAGTGATTTTATATTGATGTTCATAAACGTTTAGTGGCTGCCAGTGGCCTTTTAAAATGTCCTCCCATCCCCTGGTTGATTTTCCACTGAAGAACCCAAAATGATGAATTGGCGCCGAGAGAAATTACAGGCATTTTTCAACTTCAGAAACTCGTGAAGTAATGATGTAAGGTTTGCATTGTTTTTGAGGTATAATTAGTCAAAGTACCCCGAGGACAAATTAGGGAATCCATCTTCGAGTTGCTCGACAATTCTCCCAAAAAAAGGGGTGAAAAAGGCACTTGCGAGCAATGGGATCACGATCAATGCAAGGTTATCATACTGACATTAAGCTACAACCAAGGACACATACACTTTGTAGGACTTTACCTATTAAAATATGCAAGGTATTGGCCAAATGGTGTAGTTAGAAAGCTAAAGTTAGACACAAAAAGCTTCTTGCTAGTCGCTAAATTCCCTTTAAATTGAATGACATGGCATAGAAGTATAAAAAGTTTAGGAAAAAAGACAGGGATGCTCTCTGAGTCCTACTCTTTTTGCACCACATTTCATAACCACATTTCCTGGCACAAAGTCCGAGTGTGTCATAATCTTTCAGATCAAATAATAGATGTATTTGGATCCTGGGACAAGGTATTATTATGTAAAGTCTGTAAGTAAAACTAGTATTTTTTTTAAAGGGAAACAGAAATGCCATAATCGGGGTCGGATCATTTTAAGTGCAGGTATTCTTGGTACATGCGTTGATTTTGTTTTTTTTTGCTTTTCTGAAACAAAAGATCAGGACCGTGTAAACAGAAGTGAACCATTTTTATTTATTTTTTAAATCTCCACTGTGGGTCTATCAGGCCTATGTGAACCGCATTGATGGCCATATAAATAACATGATATTGGACTGCCCTACACTTTCCCCGAGCCTACAGGCGACAGGAGCAGTGTGTTTAAAGCTGCTTTGTCACATCTGAACCGCAGCCGTTTGTGACCGCTGAACTTTGTGAGGTCACTTCCTGCCCGAGGGGACTCATTTGTTACCACAGCGAGGAGCGGTGCCATATTGGACACCACTGCAGCATTTTGGAGGTATAAGAAACAATGGCGCCTTGCATTCTTTGTGATTATCAATGCCAAAAACGTGTACTTCAAGTGTTTTTTAATTGTTAGGCCCTACAGATGAAGAATGCTCTATAAAACCCATAAAATATAGATGAAAATGAAGCACCCTTTATAATTATTGTGATATATGACTTTCTAGATGCTTATTCCTCCCACATGGCACATTGATGTATTGACTGGAACACACAGCCCATGTTTAAAACAGTCTTTGGGCGTGTTTGATTTGGATTTCCTCTCGTCTGAGACCCGTAAAGCTCTCTACAGATCAGCACATCGACAAGCACAGCCTCCGCTAATGACTTTTCCCCTTTTTCTTTTTTTTTTTTTTTATTGGGATTAATCTGTTGCGCCCAATCTGTGAGCCAGATAATGAAGCGCTCCCATCATCTTCCTCCTAACTATCGTGTGTTCACCAACTGGCCCTAACCGAGCAAATCCAAATACATAATCTAAACAAGGTAAATGAGGTGAATGGATAGGTCACGTGTGCTTGCGTGATTAGCAAGACAGGCTAATCGTGTCAATTTATACTCAAAGTAGAGAGCAAACAAATGAGAATGAGTGGAAACATAAGGCCACGCAAACAGGGATAAGTTATAGCCTCCAAGCTGCAAGATCTTTGATGAGTAGCAGCTTGGATGATTGAGGATTAAAATCTTTGTATGGAAATAACTGGCCTGGTGCGCCCTCTGCAGGAAGTAGTTAATTTTATTATTAACAACATATCTATCATGTAAAGCCTTTCAGAATAAATGGAAATATGCAGGGGGCGGGACTTTTATCAGACTAACAGGAAGCATTCTGTTCCTATTAACATACTTGACACACAGGACTTCTTAAAGGGATATTTCAGGTATTTTGACATAGGGCCAGGTTATCTAAAGCAGTGGTTCTCAACCTTTTGGAGCCGCGACCCCCATTATAACAGTTAAAGGGGTTCGTGACCCCCCGCCCGGGTCACACCGTGAGAAATTGGAAGAAAAAAACAAATGGCTAAATTAAAATTCATCAAATTACGAACATATAATGGCACTCTGGTAAAATAGCACACACATGTGACAATAAAACGTATGTATATTTTATCTACATGATCTGGCGACCCCCCAAATTTGTCCCGCGACCCCCTTGGGGGTCCCGACCCCCAGGTTGAGAACCACTGATCTAGAGTGTTGTTGATTTCTGGAGATATTTTTTATTTCTATTCATGCAGTCCTTATATTTGATGAGATTAGTGGAGCTATGCTAATACTAGGCTAGTGCATGTCTATGGTAACTAGTAGCCTGCATTAAAAACAGTGCACCTGAGGCAAATCACTTATAACACCAGACTAACCATATAAATGTCTGTGTTTAACCATTTGCACTTATATTTGAGCAGCATCAGCTTCCTAGTTGTAGCTACGCAGCGGCGGAGTGATCTGCTCTGTTACCGGATCTTCAGTAGTTTGTTTACCTGCGGCCGCATTACTACACATGGAATTCACAAAGGAGCTTTCTGCAAATCAGATATGGCAACGTTTGGAGGACGACCCCATGATTTTAAAGAGGTTTTTAATGCAGGCTACTAGTTACCATAGACATGCACTAGCCTAGCACTAGCCTAAACTCTTCAAATATAAGGACTGGGTGAATTAAAATAAACTCTGGATAACCAGGAAATGAGGCCCTATGTCAAAAATCCTGAAATATTCCTTTAAGAAAGTTTCACTGTGCTTTTGGTTGAGGATGTAAAGTTTCCAAGACATGACTAAACAGGACATTTGTGAACACAGATAAAGAGACACAATAAACGGAGCCTCATTCTCCATGGGGGGAGCGAGTGTCTAACCGGGTGCTGACCGCTCTCTCTAGTGCTCAGTAAAGACGCACAGGATGGATCGACGGCTCACACCCAAACTCGCATAACCGTCCGTCACCGTGGATGATGAAAGTTCAGGGACAGAGGGCAGATTAGACCCAGTCTGCTCTCGATATTGCATCTCAGTGGCTTAACTTCAACACATTTGAGCCCATGGTCTGTTAAATATAGTGGGCCTACTGTTAACGGGCCATACTAATAATAATACATAATACTGTGAAGAAGGAGCTCTTTCTAACCTACTTTGGATGCACCTGTTCTTTTTTCTTACTTAATGATAATGTCACAAGGACAAATAAAATTCAGGAAGTAGAGGACAACAAATTCAAAACTGTGTGAATAAAGCTAAATACTCTTCTAAAATGTGCACTTTAAGGACATGTCATTGAGTTTCGCTCCTCTTACAAGACACTTTGTTCCTGCAAACTACGTCAAAGCCGTCCTTCATTATCCCTTTGAAAACACACTCCATTATACCGGGCGAACTGTAAACATGTTCTCAATAGTTTGTGAATTGAAGGTTGAAGTTTGTTGTTGTTTGATGAGGATGTAGCATTGTAATTTGGGTAAATGCTCATCAAAAGTAGGTATTATTATGTATAATCTAGACCCTTTGAAATGCTCTGTTGCCGCCATATAAAGAATAGAATAAAAATAATAGCAATCAAGTGTAATCAAATAGTAAAAACAGGGCTACAGCTCCTGCATGAGAAGCAGCTCGACTGAGAGTGACGAGATTAATTATGCTCTTGTTATCGTTCACATGGCCCTGAGCTTTTCTATAGTTAAACACGTCGGAGAGGCAGGGAGCAGACTTAGACGTATCAATCTGAGCAAACGTCGCCCCTTTTTTTTCCTTATGATCAGCATTCAGCGCGGAGGATCGGCGTGCGCTGAAAGATTTAGGCCTTCGCTAAATAAATGTAAACGCAGCTGCTCCCGGACAATCCATAATGTAAGCTCTTAGACTTAGGATTAGTCTATTAATGATGGGCTGCTGACGAATAGTGGTAGAGGTACTCGGGAAAGCAATCAGGTAGTACAAGTGGTATTAGTGGAAGTAAAACAAGCATTGCCGGCGTCGTTGTAGTAGGAAGTACAAGTAAAGTGGAAAGTTGTGGGTGGCAGGAGAAATGCTCAGGGAATTTCACCAATGAAAATCTTACTATTTGCTTAAATAACATTGTCTTGAGTGTAATTTGAAGCAGACATGCACCAATTCAGCTTTTTCATTTCCGGTGGGCAATTTTTCATCTGCAAGATAAAATCGAAATTGCTGTTTGGAAGATATGCAAATTTACAATCTCGAGTTCATCTCCGATGTCGAAGAAATGTGGAAAAATGGCAAAGAAAGTAATGGGGAAAAATAGGGGGGACATGGAAAAAAAGGGGAAATATTGTGAAGAAAAAAAAATATATATATCAAGGGAAAATTTGGGAAAAAATATAGAAAAAATGTGAAAAAAATTAGGGAAAATTGGGGTGAAAAAAAATGTTAAAGGGACTATACAGAGTTTAAAAATGTTAAAACTAAGTATTTTCCTCCACCTACATGTTCCAGCCATGTCCTAATGTGTAGAATGAGCCCAGACCTGCCTCTAAAATCCTGCACTGTCACTCAAAAGGTGTTACTTCGGGTCCAAAGTGCCGTCATGCATGAGCTTAATATAGAAGGTGCAGTTACGCGTATGACCTGAGGTGGCAGTAGTGAGTACAAAATGGCCAACTTGCATCTAGTCTCTTTAAAATGGAATTTTTTTTTAAAAAGATCTTGGAGAAGATAAATAAAATGGGGGAAAAAACAACTTCGAAAGTGTTTTTTCTGCCGTTTTGTAGTCTGTTTATCTGCACATTTTTGCATATTTCTAATGAGGCAAAAATATTGACTCGTTATCAGGAAAGTCACAGAAAATATTGAAACTTTTTGTCTATATCGCGCAGCCCTATAGCTGACACTCAATATCAACCCATAACTATGTAACTATGTAATTGTTGCTTAATCTGGGGCAGCAAAGTTCAAACATTATGTGACACAAAGGCATGTATCCAAACTCATATAGCAAATCCTCCTCTGTTTCCATGAGCTTTGATTGGATGTTGATTAGGTTTAATTAGACACATGGTACTGCAGGCTCGGTCCATGTACATGTTTTATTCCTCCCCGCGCTGTCACACACACTCTTCCGTCTTTTCTTCTCTCTTTCTCTCCCCCTTTTCTGTACAGTATTTCCATATCAGTGGTGGTGAAGCTGGCTCTCAGCGGCAGCCATTGTGGCCCCCCGGGGGTATTCTTGTCTGGCATCACAACACACGTGGCAGATGAGAGAGAGGCCCTCGCCGCACGCATCCCTCCTCCCCTTTAATCCTGCCTCCTCGCGCTCCCTCTGCTTCCTTTCCTTTGGGCTCGTGTTATCTGCAGCGTGGGAAACATGCAGCGATACAGTACACCGCCAAGTATTGATGAAGAGTAAAGACATAGTAGTCATCGTAGTAGCATTTTAGAGGATCTGTACTTTATTACAATACTCACGGCCGAACAGTAGGTGGCGTTGTGCAATTGTTCCATCTTTGCCAATGACTCACAACAAGTAAGAGATTTGTTCCTGCCGTGTTGCCGTACGGGGGATTAGCTTTGACACAATGTTCTTGTTTTTGAAGCCGCAATGTTATTTTTCAAAAACACTGATTTAAAATGCACTTTTTACTTTGAAGATTTCAATAATTGCGACACCGTTGTAGCGTCGAAGCACACACGGTGAGGAAACTGAGGCTGGCTCCGGAAGTTCCTGGCTCCTACGGACTTTCCATTCAAACTTTGTTGCTTCTTTAAGTCATTATTGAACACAGGCTGATCATTCTGACCTCCACATGTTTGTCTTAACATCGGCCTATTTTTACCCTTTCACCATTTTTCCCTATTTTTTTAATAATGCAGCTGGCTCCAAAATTAAAAGCCAAATTGCTAGCATTAACGGGCTTCAGCTAGCCCGCGACGAACGCACCCTCAATCCATTCTTAATTTTAGTCTATGAGTATTAGTATTAGTAGTAGTATTAGTGGTAGTAGCAGTAGCAGTGGCAGTGGTAGTGGTAGTAGGGCTGTGCTCAATATATTTTATATTGTTACAAAGTACGTGACAATACGCATATCATATCGAGGCTCCTGTATCGTCATGTAATATGTTTGTCTCACCATAGTCTTTAATCAGAGCGTATCACAACGAGCTCTAGCTACTCCAATAAAAGCTGAGCTTATTCAGCATAATTAAAACCTCCATTTCGTGCGCCTATAAGATCCATTTGTCTTAAAATAGAGAAAAAAACAGTATTTCAGACTCTCTTTTGCGATACACTTGAATCGTGAACTCTATATCAGGATATGGCCATATTTGGCCAGGCTGTCTTTGCTCTTCCTGATCCCGTCAGATCTCTGAAGCTAAGCAGGAAGGGCCTGGTCAGTACTTGGATGGGAGACTGTTTGGTAACATCAGGAAGCCTGGGTGAATGTCGTGAGTGAGTCAGTGGTTGGTGGTGGTCGGAGCGGCCGATGGCACAGACTGGTAGCAGTAGCTTACCACCACCGAGTATGGAGTGAATGAATAATGACTACAGTGAGAGAAACTTGGTAATAGTTGTGAAAGGCATTATTGTTATTATTATATTTATTGTATCGTGGAGCCAATGCTCATCCCTAGTAGTTGTAGTAGTAGTAACTTCGAAGTAGACGTGGCAGTTTGGTAATAGAGTAATAGTAATAGTAATAGTAATTGTAAGCAAGTGAAGTAGCATCTCTTCACATCTTTCCTTCTTGTAAATTACTTCAAAGTTACTGCGCCCCTTTACCGCTTGTGTACGTTTTTGGAGAACTTCTCCCACTGCTCCCCGTCCGACCCGCTCCCAGTTCCTATTTTTCTTCCATTTGCTCTCGCGCTTGTTTTGAAGGCGGCAAATCCAGGACACTGGTCTCTCGGGGGGAGCGCGGGCTTCTTACGTAACGTGATAAAAAATTCACACTTCTCATGTTGGAGATGAGGAGGGAGAATGCGTTTGATAATGGGAGAGGGGGGGGAGGCGCCATCGCAAATGAAAAAATATCTTATCAGTGCAGAGGAGATCGGATACAGAGAGGCCCCGGTGCAGTGTTTGGCCAAGTGGGAAGTCGGATTGTGCCAAAAAGCCAGCGGGAATCCAGCACTTTTTATAGATGGGTTTTGCAAGACTTTTCCGGGGCACGATCGACTGAGAAACAGAGAGAGAGAGAGAGATCTGCATAATTACATAATGAGGAATGGAAACAAGTTACAGTGGCTACAGTATGAAACGTGGTCAGATTGCTCGAGCTTTCTGCAGAAATGGGAGCAATTACAACGAGTGGGGCGAGTCGAAATCAAATTCATTCATTCATGAGCTGCTAACTCTGGAGTTTAGACCTCGACAAACGTGCCCTGATTTATTTAGCAGCTTTATTAAGGACACGGAATCATATTTTTGTAATAATATCTCTGTTCACTTTAGTCGTTTCTCGCTCGAGTGCTTCTACAATCTGGTGTTTCTGCATTTGTTGCGTCATGGAGGGAATTCAAAACTGTTCCATTTTTAAAGAAAGTGTTTAATCGCTGGATCTGGTCGAAACTGTTAAAAGGCTCAAAGTGCGTTGGACAGAGGGCGCTCCAGGACCATTTTAAACCCTCATCAGACGAGTTTCTCACAATATTGCCGGTACCCAAGCTTATAGGAAAAAGGATGTCGATTGAGGCGTGGTTTATTACAAGCTCTGCGCTCCTACAGATACAAACGGCATCTCTGGAATCGCCCATATATGGTCATGTTTGAAAACAGTTAAGGGGGAAAAATCAAAACTTTCTCTAATTATTCAAAAACTACTTTAACAAATGCTCAATTATGAATATGGTTTTCTACTCAATAAAGATACAAAGACATGGAGAGGAGCAAAGTGGTTCAACAGCCCATAAATACATCAATAGAGAGAATACTAACATGATGCTAAATGGTCTCAACTTTTCCACCTACATTAGGCCTAAAGCACTTTACAGCAAGGATCCACTCACCCATTCACTCTCTCATTCACACACAAATGTACGCAGACACTGGAGGCAAGGTGGGTGAAGTGTCTTGCCCAAGGACACAATGACAGTGTGCACCTTCAGGAGGCAGGATTGGAACCCCCGACTTTCTGATCATGAGACGACCCGCTCTACCATCTGTCGCTTCATGTTAGCATCGTGCTAACGCTAAAACTATCTAGCACTAACTCCGACTGCTGTTTTTTCACTTCTACTGAACAATCTGCTGTGAATAAACATCCGTATGGACCCGATTTAGACTTGACTTTATTTGTATGTGATAAATAAGTTTATATTTTGCCAGAAAATGGCTGAAAAGAGTGAACAATGTGTGACGACAACTGGCAGTAATTCTATGGCAGTAACGATGGTAACTGTGGTAACTGGCGAATTGCAGATTTTTTCTTCTTTATTACTGGGAGAATCCACATGAAACAAAAACTGTCTCAAAGTTCATTGGTGTATTGGTGTATTGCATAGAGGTGTATTGGCCCCGCCCTCCACCTGACATTATGACATCATCACAATCTAAATCTTGAACGCCACCTATTGCAGTGTATATGGTGCTGCTTCGTATTCTTCTCATGCAAAGCGTTTTGTGAATACGTCTGTGAAAATAAAGTCCTTATTCCTTGATACTTTTCCGTGACAAACAGAGCTATACAAAACCACTGATTGATTGAAACACGCGCTTAGACCATTGAACTGCACTCCTGTCACCTCAAGTAGGTGCATATAAAAAAAACTCCAAGCACCTAAAGACCACTTGAACTCTGCATAAAAAGCTCCCTCTTCTCCTCTACAGAATATCGCCACTTCTTATTTCTCCTGCATATTATTTTGTTACATCTGAGGCTTCTTCAGGAGCGGGTGGACGAAAAAAAAACAATACAATTACCACTAAATTGATGCCTGTCACCGCACGGCCCCATTTCCACACCATCCATCATCACCGCCGCGCTGGAGCTAGCTACCTGCCTAATGGTGCACCACTTTACAATAGCGGCGAGCACGTCAACAGACATGAGAGGTCTCCCGAGCGGATCTAGCAAATCCGAGCCTGCCATCCGCACAATCTTTTCTTTCCCCGCAACAACCAGGCGTCATCGGTCACCCGGCGTATCGCGCAGGCATGTAATACGGCCCGATTTAAAAGCCATAAAAGCGTGTTTACCAGCTATCATCTGCAGAGCATGCATAATTAATGGCGCGGAGTGTCTGGCGCGGCCTTCTTGTGGTTTAAAACACGCTCAATAATGTTGTGTGGCGCGTTAGTCATTACTCCGGGTACCTGAGCGCGGCCGCAGAGGAGAGGGAAGGGGAGCGTCGCTGTTATTAGCTTTGTACGGGCTTTATTTCCACACAACAGCGCTTCCATGAGTCATATCTCACACAGAGGAGGATACAACAAGCGACTGAGCCAGGATGTTTTAAAGCCACACTGCGGAAAATTCCAGGTTATGCACTGCAAAGTCACAAGGTCAAAAAAAAACGTCATAAAGAGGACTCAATGTTTTTCCCCCGAAACATCACCATGGAGACGAGTTGTTGATATCCCACATAGAAATCAAGGAAACGCCTTTAGCTATATGTTCCTACAGATGCATATTGTTTGCCACCGTTTGAATTGAGCTGTCTATTCCCATGCAAACGATTGGTAAAGCCAGGCCTTATACTAAAGTATGGTGAGGTATATTTACATCTTTAATTATTCAAAAACTACTGTAACAAACGCTGAATTATGAATGTAGCTTTCTACTAAATAAAGATACAAAGACATGGAGAGGAGCGAAGTGGTTCAACAGCCCATAAATACATAAATAACAGAGAATGCTAACTTGATGCTTTATGTTAGCATCAGGCTAATACTAACGGTTAGCTGGCGCTAGCTACAACTGCCGTTTTTTCACTTCTACTGAACAATCTGCTGTGAATAAATATCCATATGGACCCGATTTAGACTTGACTTTATTTGTGTGTGGCAAATAAGTTCATATTACACCAGAAAATGACTATAAAGAGTGAAAAATTGTGTTTAAAGATTCTATTTTCCCCCTTGGCAAAGCCACGCCCCCTTCTATGACGAGATGTCGTCTGTATCTATCCAAAGGTCTGCACATTCATTAAAGATTTCTTACTAGGCTTTGACCTCTTCCAAATGTAGCCGATGGTTGACAACAGCTGAAAACATCTGGATCATAATTATTTGGTTGCTAATGCTAACGGCCATAGGAAAAATAAACTGACTATGCTAGCAGACTATGAAAAGTCTCCTGGACTAGCCTACTTACTAAATGTCCACATGTGTTAGGATCTGGATCTTTCATAATTTGGTATGTTTGATGGCTAAATGCTTTCAACTTGAGGAATAATACATTTAACAAGCGTATGTTAGGATGGAATACTGCTTCTCCTTTTTATTTCTACGATGTTCCGCTTCGAGCAAAGCTAGGCTTGAGGAGACAAAAAAACGTAACCAAAAAAACAAGGGGAGTTTCTTTGTACAGCACAATTCACACACAAAGTGATTCAAAGAGCTTTACAGAAAAGGAATGTATATTAAGTAGGCAAGATGCCTCTTCAGGAAGACATGACCAAATTGCAATAATCACCATCATCCTGGTCTGACAGTAGCTTACAGACAGACCCATGATTACCCCTCATTTTGAAGTCTCCAGGGCGTTGCTCGGGCCACTGCCCGTTCTTTAAAGTGCACCAGGTCATGTTTGTTTCTCAGCGACGGAGCCCGCTGTGTGCAATGCTAATGAGGAATTATCAGAAATTAATTAAGATTAACAAAGGTCCCTGGGTGAAGGACTTGCTTATTACTGCGCCATGTAAATCTCCCATAATCCACGCGCACAAGAGGCAGGCCAAAACGCTGCCAAAAACGGAAAAGGCAACGGCGAGTCTGGAAGCCTGTCAATGCCCATTTCATTTTGTATAGATAATAATGCTGCATGATGTCGAACAAGCAGCTTTAGACCATTTAAATTGTGAGTTAGCATTAGCGTTAGCCATTATGTATTGTCAATTTCTGCGCGGTATAAAGCAATAGGCTAAGTAGCTAGTTGTTGACAAAACAAAGAAAAAAGTTTGCAGAAACTTTTCGTCTTTTAGCATCTTAACTTTATTTTCCCCTACAATGGACGCCTCTAGCAATAGCCATCATTTGGTGCTTATATTGTCAGTGTCTGTGCAGAAAACATCGTCATCAAATTGTATAAAACTATAGGCTATGCTACGCTAATAGCTGACAAAGAAAAAGAAAAAGTTAGCAAACTCTTGGAAACTCTTCATCTTTACTGTATTTTCCCTTATAGCCGTTAGCATTAGCCATCATGTGAAGCCCATATTGACAGTGTCTGTGCGGAAAACATCATATGGTATAAAGCTATAGGCTACATTATGCTAATTGAAAACAAAGCAAAGAAAAAGTTAGCAAACTCTAGAAAACTTTTCATATTTCTTTAGCATCTTCTGTATTTTCCCCTATAGCCAACGGCGTTAGCATTAGCCATCACGTGGCGCCAACGGCGTTAGCATTAGCCATCACGTGGCGCATATAGGCCTACTGACAGTGTCTCCGATAAAACATCATCATACTGTATTATAAAGCAATATGGTACGTTATGCTAACTGTTGATAAAGCAAAGACAAAGTAAGCAATCTCTAGGAAACGTTTCATCTTTCTTTAGCATCTTCTGTATTTTCCCCAACAGCCGACGCTGTTAGAATTAGCCATCATGTGACGCATATTGTCGGTTTCTGTTCAGAAACTATTATCATACGGTATAAAGATATAGGCTACGTTGCTGCTAACTGTTGACAAAGCAAAGAAAAAAGTTAGCAAACCTTCTTTCTTAAGCATCTTAACTGTATTTTCCCCTTTAGCTGTTATCATTAGCCATTAAATTTTGCAAAGATTGTTGAAGATCTTTTCTGCTGTTCCATCCAGATTTCATTTTTTATAATAGGCTAATTAGCGCTTAAAAATAACCTCTGTGCATAAGCTACCATTGTTAGGTTAGGTTTTCTGAGTTTGTGGGGTTGTATATCCATCTCTAAAACCTCCTTTTTTGATGTTAATGAAGGAGAACCATGTTATAAAATGGACATTCGATGCTTTTATATCGATTCGCTCCTCCTGCGTCCACTGCATGCTTTGATACGAGCGTGGAGCTTTCAGCGCCGCGTAGCTTCTACATAATTCAACGCTGAAGGGACCGACAGAGAAGCCACAAAGCGCCAACGCATAAGGAGCCGATATATACAAATGTCAATCAGTCAATCAAACAAAGACACTGAAGCGTTTTGTGAGGATGAGTCGAGCCTCAGCCGAGATCTTACGCACGAGCGGCCTGACGCAGCAACATCGAAGGCAATAAATAAGAAATGAGCGCATCTGGCTTTGGCCACGAATCGCTAAGTTCATCAAAGTCACCGCTGTCCTCCTTTTGCAAATATTCGTCTCAGCAAGGCCTGGTAATGGCAGTACAAAAATGCAAAACGATTTCCACTCCATTGTCGGATAAAACCGGATTCTGTAATGAACTTGCTCAACACAATTTGCAATGAATCTGTAAAAGCAGTTCAAGCTCGACTCTACAGACCCTTCCATGTTTCTGCCTCTTTTTAAAAGACTCTCCTGGACATTTTATTGGTGTCGACAGCTGGGGTAGGAGGTGTGCCCCACAGGGTGAGAAAAGGGTCTGTTTAATATCTAAAATATGTCCCGGCGCTGAGCACATCTCTGTCCCGATGTGAAAGAGACGAGATTAGATTCCTGACATTTCCAACACCCGCAAGGCTTTATTCAATATAAGCTAACTTAGGTATGAAGTTTAGTGGGTAATTCACTCACCGAGAAACTCGAGAAAGCCAGGCTGATTTGGTTTTAAACTTTTAGGAGGATTGTCGAAGACACACTTTGCAAAATAAGATAAGAAATGCCATCTTTGTCGACTAATTCAACACTGCCTCTGAAAGACATGTTGTCAGAGGACTCAAAATATCACTTAAGGCACTGCTTATCTTTCAAATATCTTGTAAACAAACACTTGAAATGGTCTTTTTTTCCTGCTTGTTCGTGCTTGACCTTATTGCGTGTGTTGTGAGGTTTCCCACATAACTATCCGCCGAAACCAACGTCTTCAAAACAGGATAAGTTGCGTAACAGCTCTGCCTCCCCCATCTCGCCCCGCTCCGATCGGGGGGAAATTTCACAGATTTTCCGAATGTTTTCCGGGCCCCGCTTTCAAAAAAATGCCCCGGGACAATAAAGACCCCATTATGAAAGGAAGTATTCTTACTAAGCACTGGGATTGGGGTTGGGAAAAGGGAGGAGGGGGGGGCATGGCGCACACAGCAAAGGCATTCGGGAGACTCTTTTAAAATGGCTGAACGAGATGTTTTCCCCCAGTCTATTTCGCCTTTAGTTCTGTTTTAGCGAGCGAGCCCTGTGTTTGAAAATTAGCATTCCTTTTTTTTTTTTTTTTTGCCCGGGTGTAGCCGTTAATTCGGGGGTGATTGCGGAAACCACGCCATTTGTTCCACCGCGCTGGCTTTTAATGCACCAGGGGAGAAGGCTTGTTGCACAGGGGAATGATAATCTTTCCCTTTCGTTCTTCTAAAGCAGTGGAAGCAGATTTTAGCATGGGGAGCGTGCGTGCATACCTGATATAACCCCAGTGTAATCGTTAGCTCGGCATCTTTGGGAAACGCGTCCTCATTTCCACTTATGAATAATAAAAATAGAGTTATTAGGGATGCAGGAGGCCCGACGGAAATGGATTTTGATGATTTAATACATAGTGATGGAGCCCGCGCAAATTATACTAATGATCGTCCCAATCAACCCAATTAAAGTGGATTTACCTTCTTGTCAGGTACGCTGGGGTCGGGGAGTGTTCACAGGCCTCTGTTCCAGTGGTTTTTCACATTTTCATGCCAAAGCACCACCTCATGAAATATATTTGACCTTCCAAGAACCACAAGGCCCAGATGAAGGTCAAAAATGGACTATACGCATGGTCTACTATGAAAGACATCGAAATTGGACTTAATTATGTCAAAACTAGGTCAGGTCTACGGCCCAGGTCCAGCCGACTGAAGGAACAGCTTCATCCACCAGGTCATCAAGGCGGTTGAACTCTCTCCCTCCCCCTGCTTCCACCTGCATTCACAAACTGTGGCCTATTCCAACTCCCTCTAGAGGCCATAAGCGCCACTGCAGGTGTCGTAATTTTTTTTTACTCATTAATCGTCCGTGAGAGTAAATACTACACTAACAGAAAAGACAAAGGGATATTGTTCATCCAATTACACAAGAGATAATTTTCCCTTAAACTTGGCTGTAAATACTGTTTAAGTGGCGCTAGTCCACAGTTAGCTTTGCCCGTTAGCCTGTTAGCTTCTTCTTCGTGATTCCATTAGTGTGTTTTGGTGACTCCGAGACACCAGGGGGAGATGAAAGACCCCCCAATTACCCTATTAACATTTGTATTACCCCAGAAGGACTACAGAAAGGGTTTAAGGTAAACATGTTACCTAGTTCTGCTTTAACAGCGGTGTAACACACAGCAATATTTTTGGGGAAACTAACACAAATGGCAGTCATTGGTGTAGCTATACCTGAAGCAGGTCAACTTTATTGCTTTTAAATGCCCAAATACTATAATTTTAATGCCGCAATTGCAAAAACTTAGAGGAATAAAGGGAAATTTCAACATTCAAAAGCAAATTGGACACAACGGGAAACTTTTTAGCAGGGCCTTACTTCTGGCACAGTTCAGTTATTACTTTCTAGTGCCCCGCGGAAACCCTGCTATACCCCATAAACTTTGAAAAACCTGGACGTAGCATCATTAGCTGCTGAAGCCTAATAGGAAATGAGGCAGGCTCCGGAGATGAGTAGCTCCTGTGGAATTTCCTTTAAACTCTTTTGCTTCTTTAAGTCATTATTGAATACAGATTGTCATTCTTACCTCCACGTGTTTGTCTTAACTCGTGCTATATTGTCTTATTCGAAATTTCACTGAGTCCGCTGCTCTTCTCCAGTCCATGCCATACCGTGGACTTAACGCTACTCAGCAAAGTGCACGCCTTAGAATTCCAACCACCCGTTTATCTTCGTGTCATCGCTGCAAAAGCAAAGCAGCAGCACGGCCACCCAGCGTCTGCACAACCCATTTTTTTAAACTTTCCCTGGGTCCAAAAATAGCTAAGGAAGCGCGTTTTTCTCTCTCCGCTCAAGCGCGCAAAGTGAATATTCTGTGTATAGGCGGCGAGCTATCAAAGAAACGCTGTATTGCGCGTTGTTTCATACAATATGGAGCGAGGCAAAGTGAGTAATGGTTCATTTTCGGCTCAAAGGGGGAAGAGAAAAGGTTTATTCGCGTTGCATATAGAGCAACGATAGGCTCTTTGAATGTGGTGGTAGACTGTAGGAATAGAGTTGTTTGAAGTAGTCTGTATTAACTTCCCAATGATGTTTAGCTCTCTATAGCAGGGGTAGGCCACGTCAGGCCCTCCAGCACAGAACCTCTGGCCCTCAAGATGATTTTGAGAAACATTATTACACAAATCAGAACGTGCTTTAACATTTTTGGGGTTAAATGGGAGAAATACTGTCAATGCACCCAATTATGTAATATTATGAACAACTCCGGCATTTGTAGAAAGTGCACTGGAAAAATAGTAATAATTTTAAGGAAGTAGTGACAGACCTGCTTGAATTAAGAGATTCAATCTAAAGTTTGAGTAGATTTGGTCTGGTGTTAGATCAGATAAAACATCTTATCGCTAATGGAACAAGTCATTATTCTCTCTTGTATCATTTCAAGTGAAAAACGAATCTTTTTAAAAGTAAAAGTCTGTCTGATTTCAAAGCGGGTTTTATGCTCGTTCCATTAGCATTTGTATCTTAGATTAGTCCAAACAGACTCAAATTCAACAAAGAACCTTTATTCAAGCAATTTTAAAGGGGGGGTATTATGCAAAATGGACTTTTTCAAGCTTTACATCATGTTATTATGTCATTCCCTCATTAAAAACATGCCTGAAGTGTTGCCTTGGCACATTCACGTATTTTTGAGTAATCTGTAAAAACTCTGATGGCGGCCATTTTAGGGATAGGTTTGCCTGAGTCCTCCTAGGAACGCCCCCACCTCCTGGAGACGCCTCCGAGCTTTTGTCACCAGCCCAGTAACCAACCACTGCTCCTCAGCAGAACCCCCTCCCCACTGATGCCACAGACAGCGTGTGGAGGGGGCGTGTCGGAAAGGCTCAGAGGTTCTTAAAGAGACAGAGGCCTATTTCAAGACATTCACTACAGCCATTTTGAGAGAGCAACTTATATACAAGGCAGTTATTCTAATTTACTGCATTTACAGACCAACAGAAGGTTTGGTCATCATTGCAGTGTGCAATAGACTGGTGCCATGTGATTGAAAAAAGCATAATAGCCCCTCTTTAAGTCATATATCTCATTTAAGATGATCATTTTTCCAGTGTGGTGCTTTACTTTGGCCTAAAACTGGCGGCTTCGGCCCTCGGTCTTTTAAAAATGAGGGCCGCTAAGAAAACTTGCCTACCCTTGCTCTATAGCATCAGCAGCAGCTCATGCATCATGGCTCTATAGAAATTAGGTTAGGTAAGTATTGAATTGAAGACATTAAGAGAGCCTTTTGACGTTCCTTTGGTCCTTTTTCTACTTGAACCCATGTAACTTCCAGCCTTCTTTCCCGTAACCATGGCGTTCTATGTTCCGTATCCATCTCCAAACCTTTCTAAAACAACAGAATCACTGAGTCGTAGCCACAGTAATGCCTCCGCAGCTTCCCCCCCCCCGACTTTATGTGCACAAAATGCTGCCGATCATGCGTGACTCTCCTCATTCCGGCGCTCTGAGAAGCCCGAATGTGTCCCGCGCACCTGCAGAGTTGGCACAAAGCGTTTGAGGAAGGAAAGGTTTTTTTTTTTTTTTTTGAATCAGCGTTTTTGATCTGCCGGAGCCCAAATCGCGTGTTTACGGATATGAGGCGTGTCGTCATGGCTACGCCGAGGGATTTCGCTCTATTTTTCCGCGAGCCACGATTCTATCCCATTTGTTTTAGTCACACTGTTACCTGGTGGCTTCCGAGACCGCACTCTTCAGCACTTTTCGAATGATGTTGGAATTGCCATTTTCATATATTGTTTTGCCTAGAGGTTATTGCAAAAGTTATTCTTAAAACGCTTGATTATGATATAGGAAGGATGTGGACTGTGAAATGTTTAAAATAAAGGCAAGCTAGGTGGATTTCCCTTTCATGTTTATTCAGTTTTTGGCTTTCTGGATCTGGCAACCCAAAACTCTTGACAATGGGCAGTGGGCTGAGCAAACGGCATACTGGTATATTTTAACGGTACCCAGCCCGTAGTTTTGAGTCAATTTAATTTACCGTATTTTTTGGACTATAAGTGGCACTTTTTTTCATAGTTTTTTTCATAGCCGGAAGAGGCTTGTCAACGGTGCAGTTACACCTTCATGCCCAGGTAGTTGCCAAGGCTGGTGCGACTTATACTCCTGAGCGACTTATGTCTGTTTTTTTCTACTTCATTATGCATTTTTTAGCTGGTGCGACTCATGTTTTTTCTTCTTCTTTTTTGTGCTGGTGCGACTCATGTTTTTCTCTTCTTCACAATGCATTTTTTAGCTGGTGCGACTTGTGCTCCAGAGAGACTTATATAGTTTTATTCTTCTTCATTATGCATTTTTATGGCTGGAGCGACTTATACTCCAGACCGACATTTTTTTTTTCCTTCCTCATTATGCATTTATTTGGCTGGTGTGACTTATAAAAGTTGCTCCGGAGTATAATTCGCACCAGCAAAGAAATGCATTATGAAGAAGAAAAAAACATATATAAGTCGCTCCGGAGCAACTTATATGTTTTTCTCTTCATTATGCATTTTTTGGCTGGAGCGACTTATACTCCGGAGCGGCTTATGTTTTTTTCTTCTTCTTTGTGCTGGTACGACTTATATGTGTTTTTTTCTTCTTCATTATGCATTTTTTTTGGGGGCTGGTGCGACTTATACTCCGGAGCAACTTATACCTGTTTTCCTTCTTCATTATGCTTTTATTTGGCTGGTGTGACGTATAAAAGTTGCTCCGGAGTACAAGTTTCAAGAAGAAGAAGAAGAAAAAAACATAGATAAGTCGCTATGGAGTAACTTGTATGATCCGGAGCAACTTATATGTTTTATTCTTCCTTATCATACATTTTTTTGGCTGGTGCGACTTATACCTCGGAGCGACTTATATGCTTTTTTTCTTCTTTTTTGTGCTGGTGCGACTCATGTATTTTGTTCTCTTCTTCATTATGCATTTTTTGGCTGGTGCAACTTATACCATAGAGCGACTTCTATGTTTTTTTCCTTCTTCATTATGCATTTTTTGGGCAGGTGCGACATACATAAGTTGCTTCGGAGTATAAGTCGCACCAGCAAAAACATATATAGGTTGCTCTGGGGTAACTTATATGATCCGAAGCAACTTATATGTTTTATTCTTCTTCATTATGCATTTTTTGGCTTGTGCGACTAATACTCCGGAACAACTTATAGTCCGGAAAATACGGCAAATTGATTTTTGGTGTTTTCCTCACATCGTGCCGCCCCCAGTGCATCACAACATGTTCAGATTCCTTCAGTGCGTATATACCGCTTCCTTCCTTGGCAACTGCTAATAATAATGCGATTTAGCTCGAGTTTCTCCCTCTTGAGCGTCTCCTTTCCTTACTGCGTGGGCGGATGGAGATGCAGCGCTAGCACAAGTGGAGGAGGACCCTTCCACTCTCGCCCGAGGCCAAGGTGAGAGAGGCCGCCGAGCGTTAGCCACACTCCAGGTCAGGCAGTGTCGTCCCTTTTGTTTTCGTGTCGGCTATTATTACAGAAAGCATCATGACACCGATCTGGCTCTGCGTTTGAGAGAGAGGAGAGAGAGGAGAGAGCGGAAAAGAGAGGGATCGGCTTAAATCCCTGGTGGCTATTTTGTAACTTTTCCACAACTTTGCTGACTGGAATGAAAAAAAAAAAAGAAAAAGATTGCGTGGGTTTAAAAATAGCAATCCATACCATAGGCAAAAGCTCGATTCCTGGATTTATGGGGCTGAAAGCGGCGTTTTTATAATCAGGAGTAGGAGGCAATTTGCTTTCGCTGGAGAAGATTATTAAGACGAAGGTGGCGGGGATTAGTAGTCTACGTCAAAATATAATCATTGACCATGTAAGGCGCAGGGAAAATATACGGCTAATTAATCCTGTGAATTAAGGATTATGTCTTGATCTGTAATGTATTTAAACGCCATTGACACTGCAGGTGAATAGGGGAACTTTTTAAATGTAGAGATATCGATTTGAAACTTCCGCTGGAGATTACTGACTTAAGTATGAGGGAAAAATGCATTGCAAGTTTTCTGTCATTTTATGTTTCCATTTAAAAAAATAAGGCCTTTTATGGCTTTATTTTGTGACATATTAGTTACAAACGCTTTTTCAGAGGGGATTGTGGATTTCTTATTGAACTTTAAAATAAGCCTTGTGTTTTCAAATTCAAAACTCAGGCGAGGAATTAGATATGAAAAAATACCTTAGTTAAAAACTAAACTAACTTTTGTTTGGTGGACGGGGGCTGGAACATTTTAAGTCTGTAGGAGCTTCTGAGGAGATATTGTCCCTTCAATTACGAAACATTGAATCATCATTTATTATAGACTTTTTCTTTGTTTCCAGGTGAAGGTTTATGTGTTAAGAGACCAAACCAGCCCAAAACCTTGAAAACCTGAAAAACCTAGGGCTGTGCAATTAATCGAAATTTGCATTATCGAAAAAAAAAAAGCAGACTTGCATTATTTCACAGCGCTGGGATCATCTTCCCTTCACATTTCACGTGCTATGGCTCATATGCTTTTGCCTGACATAAAAACAAACGGCGCTGTGTGATGATGTCATCAGGCTGCGCTGCTCGGTTTACTTGCGCAGGTGTGAGGGCTGGCCAGCAGGGGGCAGGTGTGAAACAGAGACCTCTCCTTAATCGAAATCATTTGTACTTTTATGATTGTTCAGAAAACAGAAAATATTCAGCATAGTTTTTTCTACTAATAAAAATAAAAAATACTTTTTTTTAAAGGAAAAAAATAATCGTGATTATTATTTTTTCAATAATCGAGCAGCCCTATCTTAACCCTCACCTGAACCGAGCACATTTTCTCCAGTTTGGCTTTACCCAAATCTAAAAGCTTCTTAAAAAAAGTGTCAAAATAGCGACGAAAACGAGACAAGAACGAGGATGAAAATGCAACAAAAGAGTGACACAAAAAGTGACAAAATGCAATGGATAAAAGCATCAAAGTGAGGAAAACGATCCATTTAGATAAGCTTTGTAGGTCTTAGCTTTCAAACAAGGTTAAAGCTCAGAAACTGCTTGTGTGATATGTCTCCTGCACAAATAGTCCGACATGTCTTTCTCTATGGATTTCTTGAGAACCGGCCGATGTTATGAAGCTGTAACCTGCCGCACATGCACCCACAGTCACTCTGTTGACTTGCCTTCCATTCAAGTCTTTGTAGAAATTATGAAAAGGGCCGTCCGTGTACGAGGAGCTGCCCCGGCGACTGTCAAGGCGAACGTCATCCATCCATCCGTCCATCCATCTTCTTTCATCTCCCTTCTGTAATCTATTCGGCCATTAGCCTTGGACACATGTAACAGAGCGAGGGGGCGATGGGACCGAGCGGGCCGAGGAGGCGAGCGGAAAAAGGTCATCCCCCCCGGTGATGAACTCGAGGCATCAGGCCGCATCAAACAGAGAATAGATCACACGGAGGGGGAGTATGGATTCTGCTAATGAAGCCACTCTGTCGGGATAATACCGGCATTTGTTTACCCGGGGCAATAACAGGGAGCGGGCAATTAGCTGAGGCAATGATACTCAAAAGTTTGGATATGGGGGATTAGAGGAGGACAGTGTTTAAAGCCACAGTGCAGGAACATGGGACTAAACCGGGATTAAGCGAACAAACTATTGGCTAAAGAGCAAAAGTAGCGCCTGAAATACAAGACTCAGGGCTTAGCAAAGACAGTGGTTTCTGTGTTTAATCCCACGGCCTTTTGTCTTCAAGTGGACACTTTGAAAGAAAAGACGTTTTCAATACTTCAGTGAGTCCAGCGCTTAAAAGGTGGGATTAAATTTTTGGACGTGAGCCAAGTTTAGCATTGTCATCAAGAATGGCTGTCACAACATTATTATGAACGTCTGTATTTTAAAATGTGTCAGTGTTGTACTGTGACAGCAGGGGGCGCTTTACCAGGAGCATAGGGCTGATTTATTTAGGGCTTTCATGTTTAGAGGAAGCTCGTCCGAAAGACAAAAATCAGCAGATTCCAAAACCAAAACGGTAAGTCTCTATCTCTTATGGTTCCTGAGATATCGGATATACATCAGATATCGGCCCGATAAATTTGGTCTTGACCTCTACATGAAACTGTTTTGCCATTCTCACAACTGCCTGTAGAGGGTGCTCCAGGCCGATTTGAAACCCTATTATCAATATCAAGCAGTGATTTAGCTGAAAGAATGCTCCACTTATGCGCTTCATCACTGTATCCGCCCGTGCTTAACGCTGCTCTTCTCTGCTATTGAAACGAGGCGTAGGTTTGCAATGACATGCAGCTCGTGGTGGAGGATCAAAGGAGGCCATTACGACCTGCTGCTGGCGGTTACAAACACAAGGTGGTCGCCGCGGGGGGGGGGGCAGACCCGAGCGGAGCGACGCAGCGGCCCTCAAAGGTACATACTGTGTCTTCTGAACAAGGAGATACAGGAGACGACAATGAAGGACATTTACTATAACACAAGCTCGCACTGACGGCCTGTTGATGCTTAATGTCCAAAGGGTTTTGTCCGGCTGTTCAAGGAGCGAGGGTGAAGGATGGATGTGTGTAAAAGGACAGACAGATGTGATACAATGTCAAAGATCCAGGGTTGTATTCATTCTACATCAAGATCACGTATTGATGATGGGAGAGTGTGACCAAAGCCGTCTCCAGCACATCCCAAAGGTTCACAAAGGAGTTTGACACCCCTGGTCTAGACCTAAACCCATCTTGGGTCAAGGGCCGAAATTCAGCTCCCGCGGTGGGTCGCGGGTGCATAAGAGACAGACATTTTTTCCAATAAATGAATAATAAGAAGCTGTGATTTGGTCAAAGCCCCAACCTGACTGTAGCTTCATTAATAACAACGGCTTACACTTGTATTGCACTTTACAAGCCTCTGTCACAAGTACTATATAGTAGTACTTCACTCCACACTCGGTGGTGGTAAGCTGTTATTGAAGCCACAGCCGCCCTAGGGCAGACTGTCCATTTAACACGTGGCTGTAATGTGTTGTTCATATCCTGAGCTCTTATGTCACTGCCCTCTGCTGGACACGTGTGGAACTCTTTCCTTTTTTTCAAATGTAATGTCCCCTAGTGGTGAGTATGAGCATTCATGGTTATTCTTTAAAAATTCATAACTCCACACAGGAATAGGCTAGAGCAGGGGTGTCAAACATCCGGCTCGCGGGCCTGATCCGGCCCGTGAGATGATTTAATCCGGCCCCTGCCCTGTAGAGCATAAATTATTTATGCTCTAAATGGCAGGGGCCGGATTAAATCATCTCGTGGGCCGGATCAGGCCCGTTGGCCGTATGTTTGACACCCCCGCTCGCAGAACGCAGCTGCACGCCTCCTAACAGGCATCAGGCGCTATGACCACATAACTCCTGTACTCCAGTCTCTTCATTGGCTCCCGGTGCCCTTCAGGATACAATTTAAAATCCTATTGTTGTTTTTTAAATCACTGAATGGCCTGGCTCCAGAGTATCTGTCTGAAATGTTGACTGTATTCTCCTGTGAGAGCCCTGCGGTCATGTGACCAACAGCTTTTAACCTGTCCCCGCTCTAAGAAAAAAACCCGAGGTGACAGAGCGTTTGCAGTAGCTGGACCCAAACTTTGGAACGAGCTCCCTTTGAACATTCGATCAGCCTCATCCATTGAGAGTTTTAAGTCACTCTTAAAAACACGCCTCTATACACTGGCTTTTAACACGAGCTGAGTTGAGCATTCCATGTTGTTATTTTGTACTCTCACTGAAACATGTACAGCACTTTGGGCAGTGTCAACTGTATTTTAACTGTGCTTTATAAATAAACTTTGACCTTGACCTTGACCTTGCTCTACACTGTGCGGTGGCCAATCCATGTGTGAAAAGTAAAATAAAGTAGTCAAAGCAGTGAA
The DNA here is from genome assembly GCF_951799975.1 of Gobius niger. NCBI lineage: Eukaryota > Metazoa > Chordata > Actinopteri > Gobiiformes > Gobiidae > Gobius > Gobius niger. The sequence continues at coordinate 5,626,994 of NC_136874.1, forward strand.
CAAAATAATCAAGTAAGAGTAAAAATGTACGTGGGGAAAAAGCCACTGTTTTAGTGTAAAAGTCTGAATCATGATTCAGGCATGACATACATGATGAGAAACAAAACATGAAATGCCGTAATAAAAAGTATTTTTCATTTTACATCTATTTTTTGTGGAAGCTTTACTCACTATTACTCAAGTAGAAGTAAAACAACTATACTCTTCTTCAAAAAGTGCATATACTTGGTTAATACGAGCACAGTCATCATGCAAAAAGAGGTATTTGTTTTGTACTGATGGCAATTTGAGCGCTGAAATGATGAGATCAAGGTGTATGAAGTTAAAAACATGGAGCATTGAACAGCTGTGATGCTAAACTATCCATCATTTTGTCATTCACCATCAATATCAAGCCACACACCACACGTTTCCACCGCAGAGCCACGTCTCGTAAACCTCGTGTAAATGTAGGTTAGTTGCAGCCGTTAAAACGCGATCCCCTTCAGGTAGGCATTAGATAATTACTGCCCCGCTCGTCTTTTTTAAATCACAGCAGACCTCTTTTGCATGTTAAACAGCTCCATACGTTTGAAAGCCCACAGTTATATCGCCAATCTTCAAAAGACACTCACATCTCCCCCCACCTGCCTCTTTGATCCAAAATCAGGTCAAACCGAAGTCGCTATGAATTCCCCATTCAAGTCATGCAGAAAAAAAAATCTAATGCCTGTGATGTACCGAGCAGGAGTACGGCCTGGGAATCCTAATGCTGTTGGTCTTGAGTCTAAATGGCGTGTTTAAAAGTCAGGTAGCGGCCGATTGCTGGAGCTTAGATGTTCGAAGCAAGTCTCAGGACAGCAAAATTATACAACCTGCTTTTATTCGGCGTTTTAGTGCTGCAAAAGTGCCGGGTTTTGGGGGAAATAGATGGAGAAAATGCTAAAATGTGGACAGTTTGCAATTCCGTTAGCCTGCTCAATGTATTTTTCCTATAGCGGTAAGCATTAGCCTCCAAACATTGCAATTTATGATGAACGATCGAGATGTTTTCAGCTGTTGTTTTCAGCCAAACAACCACATTTAGGTCTAAGCTTTATTAGAAATCATTAATGAATGCACAGACTTTTGGAGATTTTACTTTAGATGCAAATTGCCGAATAAAAGTGTTCTTGAAGCTAAATGCTAACTCAAATTCAGTTAAAGAGGGGGTATTATGCTTTTTCAATCACATGGCACCAGTCTGTACCACACTACAATGATGACGAAACCTTCTGTTGGTCTGTAAATGCAGTAAATTAGAATAACTGCCTTGTATAAAATTGCTCTCTCAAAATGGCTGTAGTGAATGTCTTGAAATAGGCCTCTGTCGCTTTAAGAACCTCTGACCCTTTCCGACACGCCCCCTCCACACGCTGTCTGTGGCATCAGTGGGGAGGGGGTTCTGCTGAGGAGCAGTGGTTGGTTACTCGGCTGGTGACGAAAGCTCGGAGGCGTCTCCAGGAGGTGGGGGCGTTCCTAGGAGGACTCAGGCAAACCTATCCCTAAAATGGCTGCCATCAGAGTTTTTACAGATTACTCAAAAATATGTGAATGTGCCAAGGCAACACTTCCCTTTAAGTTTCCAACATCATCTCACCTGTATAAGATGTTAATGGTAAAGAAACTATAGAAATTATATAAAAGCTTTGAAAACACTTTACCATACTTTAGTATAGGGTCTGGATTCACCATTCATTTGTATGGGGATGGAACATTCAATTTAAAGGAACAGGTCACCATTTTTACAGACAAATGTTCTTGCCTGAGCTTAGACGAGGAAGAACTACTGAAGAAGAACGTTCTTAAGCAGACCAGCATTTTTTTTAGCAATAAGGGAAAGAAAAAGGATCTGTCTGCAACTCCAGGTATGTATTTCTTGCTAAATTTTTGCACCAAATGAGCACTTTCCGCGTTCACATGAGTCGTGTAGAAAATGAAACGGGCCGATACGAGCTCGGAATTCTAATGCACCAATCTTGGGTCTAAATTGTGTCTTTTAAAGTCAGGTAGCTGGTGATTGCTCAAAGCTTAACTGTTCAAAGCAAATCTCCAAGCGGCGTGTCCTTGTATTCCGCTGCTTGGAAGTGTTCCCATCTTTAATGCATTAACCTCCGTGGGATTAAGCTAACGGGGTCACCGGCCCATTTACGCCGCGTGTGATTGCTGCGGTCCATGCCTCCGAGTCACAATTGTTCATTTCCAACCCCCCCCCCAAAAAAAAAAGAAACTCTGGCGCGGCTCGCTTTCGCCGGAGCGCGGGGGACGGCGCAGCTGCGGGCGCCCGATAAAATAAAGCACAGAGATGGGAGATAGAGCTAAAGAGCAGGAACACATGTGGATGTTCGGGGGCAGGAGGGGAGCAGACAGCGGCGATAACCTGTATGCACCGGCGGCAAGTGGAGACCAATCATGCAGTGACAATAGCAAGGCCAGAGTGGGGAGCCAGGAGCGGACTTTTATGATGAGTATGTAGCCTTAACTTATACTTTTATTTACTTTTATTAATTACTGTTGGCCTCATACGCAATATTGATCAAAAACAGCTGCAACAAAGCATCCAGTAGTTTCATTTCCCCGTAAGCCCCTTCCAGTTTCCCCAACTGTAGCAATTCTACGGTACAGCTACTGGTGAAGATCAAGTAATTACTCAAAGATGCGCTATAACGAATTGAAACACAGCTCCAGGTCTGTTTTTGATAAGAGAACAACTTGTAACATGGTAAAAAGCTGGAGAGAGTAAATATTGGACAATACCCCCATTTTACAAAGCCACTCATCAATCAGTTTAGTGTTAAAAATGAAGCAGCAGCAGAAGGAGAAGAAGCAGAAGAAGGAGAAGAAGCAGCAGCAGCAGAAGAAGCAGAAGAAGCAGCAGAAGAAGCAGCAGCAGCAGAAGAAATAGAAGAAGAAGCAGCAGAAGAATAAGAAGCAGAAGAAGCAGCAGAAGAAGCAGCAGCAGCAGAAGCAGAAGAAGCAGCAGAAGAAGCAGCAGCAGCAGAAGAAGAAGAAGCACCAGAAGAAGAAGAAGAAGCAGAAGAAGCAGCAGCAGAAGAAGAAGAAGCAGAAGAAGAAGCAGCAGAAGAAGAAGAAGCAGAAGAAGCAGAAGAAGCAGCAGCAGAAGAAGCAGAAGAAGCAGCAGCAGAAGAGGCAGAAGAAGCAGCAGAAGATATGGGGAGAACATGCAAACTCCACACAGAAAGGCCCTGTCCAGGTGGGACTCAGACCCGGGACCTTCTTGCTGTGAAGCACAAACACTAACCACTACGCTAGCCATTTAACCACAATTTTTCCAGAAAGAGTTCATCTTACTTTTTTCTTCAAATTGTCCAAAACATTACAACAAAGGTAAGTAATTCTTTTTACATGTAAACCAATAAAAGAGTACAATATGAAAACATATACATGCAAGTATCAACAACTTTTTCCATTTACTTACTACAACTACAATTATGAATACAACAACTACTACTACTACTACTACTGCAGCTCCTACTACACTGATGTAACAAACCATTTCTGGCTCCAGTTCTCCTCCTCCCGTCAAGCGTGCTCCAAAAATGTTTTTCTTCCCTTCTCTCCCGGTGACAGGAGCCGTTTTGTCGGCCATATTGGAGTGGGCGAGCGTGCTAGCATCTGACACAATGACACTTTTGAGCTCTCGGTGACAGTCGCACACTTCACACCTATTTGTTCTGGGACGGCACATGCATCGGGCTCGCCGGACTTTTATATCTATACTGCCACCTCTCATGTTCGCACCAGCGCACGGGTCTCGACGGGCCACTTCACAGTCTCGCGGATATGAACCTTTTACTTACACGTTAGCGTCTGGGCTATTCGCTTCAAAAACATCCCCAGACAAATCCCACAGAAGATTGCTATATCACTTTTTATGTGCTTACAGCCGCAACAGTTCAACTCAATTTTGACCGAGTGGTGGCTTCAAACGAACATCAAATCCCAACATCGACATTTTCAGGTTTAAATCATACTAAAGTAAATACCACCATTGTTTTCCATTGACTTCTAAAGGGGATTCTACCAGGTCATGGTTTTCAGCAATTCCTCTACTTTGTGCATGTTTAGCTTCAGCAAGTCGTCCTTTTCCAGAAAACTTACACCTTCTGCTGTTTTCCTTTTTTTTATCTATGGGATTGGGAATTTTGCCCATTCATTTCAATGGGACTTCAATTATAATGCATTAGTCTTTATTACTTTACATTACATGCAAGTCTTTCAGCAGTTTCTACGTGTTAAGTTTCCGCCATTTGACCTTTTACAAAATGATTCTGCCTTCCTTCTCCAAGTTCTGCTTTTAGGAATCAGAATTTTGCCCATTCATGTTAATAGAACATCAATAACATGTATATTTCTAAGCAATTTCTGCCATTTTTGCATGTTCAGTTATCGGCGTTTGCAGCAGTTCCAATTTCTGCGTTTGGAAGTGGAAATTCTGAGAAATATTGCTGCATTTTTTCATTTCATCCACTGAAAAAAGTTTTTAGTGAAAGTTATGAAATGTAAAATATGGAGCCTGAGGTGCGAAAAGCAGGTTTATGAGCCACAGTTATGCAGGACTTTTCCACTTCAAATAAAATTTCAATCTGTTGGGGGCGTAACTGATATCTTCTCAAATCCATCCCTATTGACTGTGCATAACTTCAAATCACAACAACGCCCCTCAAGAAGTGACTTCCTGTTTCGATCCATCAAAATAAAAGCGCACAGCTCGTCTCACTGATTAGTTCAGGAAGTAGTTGCAACATTACAAGAATATAATTAAATACACACATTTTAAGACCTATTAATAGTTTGGCAGAAAGAAAGTTGAACTAATTATTAAGATGGTGCTTTTATTTTGGCGTGCTGGATCGAAACAGGAAGTCACTTCTTGGGCAGCGTTGTTATAATTTGAAGTTACACAAAGAGTCAATTACCATAGATACAGACGGCATCTCGTCATAGAAGGGGGTGTGGCTTCGCCGAGGGGAAAAATAGAATCTACTGGGAAACACAGTTCGTCAGACTTTTTAGCCATTTTCTGGCGAAATATAAACTTTTTTATCACATACAAATAAAGTCAAGTCTAAATCGGGTCCACATGGATGTTTATATTATACAACGCTAACATGTAGCATCATGCCAGCTCCGTTTTTTAATGTAATTATGGGCTGTTGAACACTTTGATCCTCCCCATGTCTTTTTATCTTTTTCTCCAAATTGTTTCCCCTTAACGGTTTTCAAACATGACCATATATGGGAGATTCCAGAGATGCCGTCTGTATTGCTGGGTTGCAGGTTCTAGAATATGATGATGTCACCGGACCCAGCGGGGGGCAGGAGCCAGTTTTTCCTATTAACAGCATTACACTTTCTCAAGTCGTAGCTAAAAAGACAATGTATGGATTAGAAAAATGATCATTAATATCAGTCACTGGGTCCATGATCTCTCTGTACAAGCCAAAAATGTCCTCAAAGACAAAATAATGTTTCCTCTATATAATAGTATAGGCCTTTAGAATGCTGTGATGTCACCTGCAACCCAGCAATAGGGTAGAATTCTAAAATTCCTTTAATTGCATTAGTGGGTATAGATCTATTCTCCTCTCTATGAAGAAGAGGAAGATCTTTTTTTATATAGCGCCTTTCACAGACATGGTCACAAAGCGCTTTACATGAGACAATTGTACATTCCCTCCACACTCGGTGGTGGTAAACTACGTTTGTAGCTTCAGTTTCCCCTGGGGGAGACTGACAGAAGCGCTTCCGCGACTGCACACGTCTGCGCCAACAGACCCTCTGACACCACCATACATTCACTCAAACACATCATTCACCCTGGCCTATTGGGCATGTTTTTAGTGATAGGGGAAACTGGAGGAAACCTACGCAGACACGGGGAGAACATGCAAACTCCACACAGAAAGGCCCCGTCCAGGTGGGAATCGAACCCGGACCTTCTAGCTGTGAAGCGAGAGCACTAACCGCTGCGCTACCGTGCCGCGATGAAGAAGAAGAATAAACTTGAAAGACAAAGCACATTTTTAAAACTGTAATCGATATTCAAAGGCAATATCCTAATCTCAGAGGAAGAGTGTTGTGCTTTCTGTGGGATCATTGGAATCATCCAGAACTGTGGAAATGTCCTCCCTGTTGCATCAGCTCATTTTGTTAAACTCCTCCTTCAGCGTTTCAGGACATTAGCCAGGTTGCGCCCGCAGCCAAAATTATGAAGAAATCCGAGCGTCCTGAGACATTAGCATCAGTTTTTTTGTTTGTTCCGTGCTAATCCTCGACTCGAATCCTTTGTCTCTCAGTGGAAATGATAGCTCTATTTCGACCCAAAGGCATGCTAACAAATGGATGGTTTGACTTCACGAATGTCAAACCAGGGGAAACTAGGTACAATTCTTCGCTAAATTAAACCTAAACGAATGCACTAACTGCCTTTGATCCTGTATGTAATTTGTTTCTATCCGGGCCTATGCAGACTTTCCCGAGCGCTTTGGGGATTAGGGAAAGCTATAGCTCCATTAGCCTATCACCGGCCCGAACTCCATATTGCTTCTGCAGCCGACTGGAACCGCTCTGAGCCGTAGGAAGTCTGTCCCGAAGCGAGGAGTGGACTGTCTCACTTTCTTCGCAAACAGCAAAGCCTTTCTCTCGCAGAACTGCCCAAGATTACTGCCACTATATTCAAACATTTTCACATATAGAGGTCTGTTACGCCGCATTAAGTGAATACTGTTCCGGGATCAATTGTTCTGAGGGTTTCTGGTAGGTCTTCACTGCTGATTCAATCGTCTCCATGGTTACGCAAACATCCCATCCATTTACACAGTTTACTAACCATTGTTAACGTTAATAAGTATCTAAACTAGACAGTATAGCGGCAATGTGCACCATCTGAGAGTCTGGTTAAGGTCAGGGACAGGTTAAGGAAATCGGTTGGAAGCTTCTATAAAAGACTTGACTGAACAAAGGTAATCACTATTTAGCTGCTCATAAACGAGTGTAAATGTTTTAGAAACTATAAAATAATTAATGCTTTAATAGTGCATCATTCAATTATTGCGAACTGCTAATGAGGATGAGTGAAGGAAGTCGTGTTATAGACTTTAGTCAAACATGTACTTGATGAAATTGCCCCACGTTAGAACAATAAACAATCTACCAAAAAGTTGGTTTTATGTGGACCGCGCCCTCTTCTGGACTAGTTTCCCTCAGATTCAGAGTAGCACTGGGGGACAGCCACATGACTGGCATAAGTCTAGGATGGAATCACAGAGCATCTATCGAAACACTTTAGAATTTGCTTTAGGGAAACTCAGACCTTTATCTCTAAGAAAACCTCAGTGACTACGATGCAGGGGCCGCCATTAGCCGCCATTGGTGCTGTACCTCCATTTAGTGGCAGCACAACAAGCTAGTTTCGCATTAGAAATCATTGCTCTTTGCACACGTTTAAACAACTGTAAATTATGTTAAATCCTCCGCAGCTAGATATTCCTCCTGTGATAACACTGGGTTGAAACCAGGCGGGTTTTCGTAAGGTACATTTTGGAAATCTCGTATATTAATGAGGGCTGGACTGTGATTGACAGGCCATTAGCATTAGAGCTAGCGGCGCGGTTACGAGCAAACTACAGGGCCAAGTCTTAAGGGAAGATCCCGCCCTTATGCCCTTTTAAGGAACATGCTTGATCGGAGCAGGGTAGGAGGAGTCTATAAATTATAAATTCAACATGGATTCCCTGTTGAACGCGGTCATTAACGTAAACAGCGAGGAGAGAGGAGACACTGTCTATTTTTTTTTTAGAGCCTCCACTCTTGAGGTTAGGTTATTGCAGGAGTCAAAACCTCGGTTGCGATTCGAGAGCATTTTTACACAAAGAAGTGCACATTGGATTCCATTTTGAACTACATAATGCAGCTCTACAGTGTCATTTGTTAGTTGTCGTCATGGAGACATTTGTTGCAATAAGCACAAAACAAATGAGGAATGATCAATAAACAGCCTCGTCTTTGGTCTTTACTTAATCCTGACCATCTTATACATGATCAGAAGAGTTGAACCACTTTCCACCAACTTTTGTCGTCACGTCAGGAGGTTAAGCCTGATTTGGACTGATGTGATGGTGTTACTGGAGCAAAGGATTGGCCCCAATTTCCCAGGGTTACATCTCTGAGAAGTGAGTAAACTTTGAGGCTGTTGACGGCGCAAACATCCTCGCTGTAACCTTCTATATCGGCAGGTTCTGGTGGCAAAGCAAGTTGCAGTAATAGTATTTTTCCGAGTCAACAGTCCACGGCGCGGTAGTTAAACATTTTATAGCGTGGGAAGTACATAATGTTCCATGCAAACAATGCCACAAGAGCACGGAGTTCATAAAAACGGAATGGGCTGGTGAGTTATTGCGGAGCTTAGCCGCGAAACAGCAATCGGGAATGACATTTTGGAGATGGCAAAACGCTCCTCGTCGGAATATGACTCGCTCGTGTGGCTGTTCATTCATTCATGATGGAGTTACACTTTCTGTTGACTTGTTCAGATCATTTCAAGGTCATAATTGCCCTCTATACAACGTGATGCTCCGATTCGGCTGATGATTTGAGCTTTACTTTGATTCAATTGTAAAGAAATGGACTGCTATTAGACTGAACTAGCCTTGTAAATAACAGACAACAAAGGCATTTTCATCTCACTGATCTTTGCACATAAACTCCCCAGATGTGAAATGTAATTCCATTTCGCCCCCGGCCCAATAAATGTCTGTGAAAAGCAGGAAACAAATAAATCCCCCTCCCTTCAGCGTGTCCGCGGCATGTTTTGACCCGACATGGCGTTCCCCCTCCCATCTCCGTCCTGTCACTGCAAGTCATTTGTGGCCCATTGTTGCTGCGCTCGGTGGCAGCGGGCCGGAGCGATACCCCGGGCGTCTGCAGGTGTGCGTGTGAGGTTTGTAAATACGCCGGGCCGCTCGGCGCCACGTCGCTGCCCCGGCTCGGCCTCAGCCTGTCAGCCCCAATGAGAAAGTGTTGTTAGTCAAAGTGGCAGGTCCGGACAGTGGCAGCATGGAGGCATAGACTCTCCAATTCCAGTCTATTAGAAGGACTATACTATGAAGGTATGGAATAGGAAAGATCAGGATTTAAATGTGGTAAGTAATGGACTCACTTAAAAGAAATTTTATATCAAAACTATATAAAATTCAATGTTCTACACCAGCCATTCCCAAAGTCCAGGACATTGTGGCCCCTTAATGATCCAAAAATCTCTTGTGGCCCCCCAACAATAATATATCTACTCTAATGTTCGATTATTTTACAGGTTAAAGTAACATAAAAAGCAAGGTTAGGTTAAATACTGGTTTAATGTAAATAAATGTACATTTTAATGTGCAATTATGATTATTTCAATGAACTAGCTTTGTTGACAAGCCCCCCTGTAAGTGCCTCTGAGGACCCCGCCAAAAAACTGTATTTATGTTTGTAATGCTATCTTAGTGAGGACACTCATAGACGTCATGTATTACCCAGACCCTAACCCTGAACCCTAAGCCCTTAACCCTAATCTTAACCCAATTCTAACCCTAAAAACACATCATGACCTTCAAAGAAGTGAGGACCACCCAAAATGTCCTCACTTTCCAAAAATGTCCTCACTCTGTTGGTTAAAAACTCAAACTGGTCCTCACAATGACGTAATTACAAGAACACACACACACACACACACACGCACACACACACACACACACACACACCCAACCCATTAAAAAAAAACTGCTGACTGTAAACATATTTTAAATTGTAAATAAATACGATTTTTAAGCATCCAAATATAAAAAAATAAAAAATAAAGATGAAAATATTAATCAATTTTTTGCCCAGCCTTACCCCAGGGGCCACTTTGGGGACCACCTCTACACTTAAAAAATATCATCTTCAAATCTCTCTCTCTCACAACCAAAACTCAGTGTGGAGTCCCAACCCCACTTTTGGAACCCATGTACTACTATATCATTACTTCTAATGTGACCAAATACTACTACTGCATAGAGAGCAATTTCTACTAAAGCCACTGTGTCAAGGCTCTTCTTAAAAAGCCCAATGCTGCTTCAACAGCTGTAACTATAAGTCACTACTTTTTATGAGGCAAGTTTATTTGTAGAGGTCAGTTATGGAATAAAAGTAAAGGAAGGCAGATAAGACATTGTCAGAGCACTTTTTAAAAAAGAGCCTCACTGCTACGACATCCATCTACTTGCAGAAACATTCCTTTACAGTACAACGTCTGCGGTCGTAACAGATGCCCGTCCGTCCCTCCCCCCTGAAACCACCGGTGTCTGACACTCGCCATCAGGCCACTTACTGCCCTGACCTTCCGCGCCGCGTGCCCTTTCCCGCAGTATAAACACAGATAATGCGTGTTATAGCCTGGCGCTCCCCGGGCAAAACAAATAATACACGCCGCATGCTATTCCTCGCGAGGCGCACGCGTCCCGCCGATCCATCCGAGGAGAGGAGCGGGGCGGAGCGGGCGGGGGGGGGTGAGGGAGAGGAGAGGGGACAGCTGTGCAGAGCAGAAGGAGCCAGCACGCTTCAGAGATGACACTTTATTTATTTATTTATACATTTAGAGAGGGGTAATTTGATCGAGGGACGCAGGAATCAAAACAGAACAGCCGAGAGGTGCGTGATATTAGCGATATTAGCAATACTGCAGCATAGTAGTAGTAGTAGTAGCAGTAGTAGTAGTAGTTGTAGTAGTGGTGGTGGCGGCAGCAGCAATATTGTTGTATGAGGTTGAGACAATAACATTTTTATGGGTCAGTATAAATGGACCATACAAACCGACAGCATAGCGGCTTCCTTGTGCAGAGGTGACCTTTCCAAACAAACTACGCTGCACTCTTGGGTGTCACTCAGACTTATCGATGAACAAAGCTTAAACAATATTTGCAAAATCGACTTTTTCAGCTTTTAACCATGTAGTTCCCTTGAGTCATGTTGTTCACTTTGGTTGTTTGTTCTTCAGAGGCGCTCGGATCTGAGAGAACACGAAACTGTCCTGACCTGGACCATTTTAAAGCCCATACTGTGCGATTCATCACAGCACTGCAAAACTACTTCTTTATAATGTCACTCGCATTACTGCCGGTAGAGCACATGTGTCAAACACAAGGGGCCAGATCTTGTGACTGGCGCAGTCCGTGCGCAACTCTAAACGCAACGTGGTACACGCGCGATTTTGCATGTGGTGCAGGTTTTGCGCTAAAGGCTGCGCCACTAGAGAGGGCGGTATTTAAGAAAAAGAGGCCGACTGAGGCGTGGTTCATTACACATTATGTTCCTCTTTACATCGCACTGCCTTGTCTTCTTCAGTAGAATCGACGTCAAATTGAAAACAAAAGCGAAATTGCCTTGAAAAGTCTGTTTGAGCGTAGGTTACGCACGGGTTTACTTTGATACAGTAGATCAACGCACACACCCCCAACACCAAAACAACAACAGTTTTCCATAAATAAACCACACATGCCTTCAAGTGCTACAACACCAGGTCTAATCTGCCTTTAAAGCTGACATTTCCATCGCGTGTCAGTGTTTACCTCCTGATGATGCTCCTTGTGTAGCCACAGCTCTGTCCAAAAGAAAGAAGTGCATTTTACAGGGCGCATAGCAACTTTTTTTTTTTTCTCCAATTCAGCCGCTCCTGCTGCTGTAGCGCAAATGTTCCAATAAGCTACAGTTTTCTTGCAACTACTGCATGACTCTTTCCCCGCCCGCTCATCTTGGATCTGCAGCGAGTGGCTGCAGCAGCGGAGGGACAGTTTTATTTCTTTAATCTTTATTAAACATTGCCCGCTGCATCGTGCATGTTACGCGTTTACAGGAGATCATGATATAGGTCTACAGGATAATATAGCCACGTGGTAAAAGGTAAGTTTGCCTTACACTTTGAGAAACTTCTGACACAGGCTTGTAAAGTGCAATGCAAGTGTAATCCATTATTATATTTATTAGGCTATAGTCCTGTCGGGCTTTGGACCAAATCAGGACTCTTCTAAAATCGCCCCTGCTGTTCAAACCCTGACCAGCCCAGTCTCTAACTCCATGTTGTCTGTCCTTTACACAGACATTATTTCAAAGTTAAGCTAAGTCTACCCAAAATGCCAATTATTTATCCACTTTAACAAATCCGATCACATGAATACGCTGTTTGCCAAAGAAGGAAGCTCTTTTGTTTTCATCAGCACAAGGTAAAGCTAAGGTAAGCTAACTACACTGAACTATTGCCACAGACACGGGAAAAAGCTTGTTTTTCCCAAAGTTATAGTGGATGAGAGAAGCGTGATAGTTTGCGACAGGAGCACACTATCAATCTCTCTTCACGAAGGAGAGTTTATGGGATTGGTGAGAAAAGGCCTTTAGTCTACATAAGTCCAAATCATAGATATATTTTGTTGTCCGACTCCACAAAAGGAGCGGACGTACTTTTTTAAATCTCTCGCGGTCAGTATCTTGCCTGCCCTCAAATGGTATCTCTCTTTCCCTTTGTCCTGGGGCGCGGGCGCACATGCTCCACTTTCAAAAGAAAGGGTGTTCAAGAATTTATCAGAGGAGCCGGCCTTTGTTGTAGTTTGGATAAAAGAGGATAAAAGGGCAACAGTGTGGAGCATCCTGGACGGACAAGAAGGGATCTCAGCCTCGGTGAACTGCGAGGAAAAGGTCATCGGTACAAAAGGAAGATGAAACGGCCGGGATGGACACAGACTTTTAAAGAGGCTGTTGCCCAAACACCTTCATTGGGTCCCTGAGTAAAAGGCTTAACGCGGGAGTTCCTCAAGGACTGGACGGAATGTTCTGCGCTGAGATTGAAAAAACTGACAAGAGAAGCTACAAAAATCAAACGTCCATTCATAATCTGTCCACTCTTTTGCTTCATTTCAACATATTTCCAAAATCCTCCCTCCTCCGATAAACGTCGCACAGAGATTTCCATTTTGCCGGTACCAAAGTTTAAGAGAAAGAAGTGCGCCTAACGCCAGCAGAAGGCGTATGTATAAGCACTGCTTGCTTATACAAATGCGTGACTACATTTGTATAAGCAAGCAGCAACCCCCTTTTCTCTTGGTACAGTGGCGGTTTTTTCCTTTTCGTTCAGTGGAGTTTTTACTGCAGAGAGTCCGTACGCGCCATGAACATACCAGCGTTTTAAAAAAAGTAAACAAACAGCTAGCTTATGGGCTAAAGACATTTGAGACCTGCAAATTTCTCTTTCTGAAACACTAAAGGGGCATCAGGAGCCCCCCACACCTGCAGCACAGTGAAGGCGTCACAAGAGGCGCAACAGGAAACAAAAGAGGGACAAAAAAGGAGGTATCCAGGCAAGCGAAACCACACATGTCCTTACTCATGTTCTGGCTAATGTTAATTCGCTGGAAAATAAGACGTATTATGTTCATCTGCTCTGCTCTTCCCAGACGATGGTGAAAGACTGTTTGGGAGTGGAGGGAGCTGCGCAGGAGGAAGCTAAGATAAGCTAAGCTAAGATAAGCCTTTATTGATCTCACAATGGGGAAATTCACTTGTTACATTCAGCCCTCAAGAAAAACACTCAGGGTGTCCTAAATAGACAGGAAATGTGCAAACAATTAAATAGTAAATAGAGGTATCTTATATACAATACAATGAATACCAAAACTTTAGAAGGCAAGAAGTATACACAATAAGAGGGAGGAGGTGGACGAGCTGACCAGTGCAAGACACCACGCTCTGAAGCAGGGACAAACTCAGGAAGTGGTGCAATATAAAGCACTTACTTCCTTACTTAAAGTGCATATGACAGGTTTTAATGCTTAAAATATGATGTATTTACATGAATTAGATAATTAGAAATGTTGGGCAGAAAAGTTTAAGCTACTGACAGGAAGTGACATAGATAGAGGTTAAGTTCGCACTCATTTCCCATTGACATAACATGGTTGGCACGGCAACAGTTTAAAATAGTTTTCCTCACCGATGTCACTTCCTGTCTATGTCCAGTAAGGAAGTGAAACTATAAACGTCACAAAAATGGCCAAACTAAAGAAAACGGGGGAACATTTGTAGCAAAATCTAAAATATAATTGTGTCTAATGTGTCATATGTACTTTAAAGGGGCTGGAAGCAAATTCGCCATTTAATACTCACTACTGCCACCTCAGGCCATATGTGTAACTGCACCTTCTATATTAAGCTCGTGCATGACGGCAATTCGGGCCGAAGTGACACATTTTTGAGTGACCGTACAGGATTTTAGAGGCAGTTGTGGTGAACAGGTCTGAGCTCATTCTACACATTAGGACATGGCTGGAACATGTAGGGGGAGGAAAATACTTAGTTTTAACATTTTTAAACTCCTTATAGTCCCTTTAAGTAGATCAAAATGCAGTAGTTGTAGAATCTCTTTGGGCACACACTGCTGTATAGAAACATAGGGGTGGTATAGTTTGAAATCCCTGCCACTGCACACTTTCCATCCCTCTTCAAAACTGCCCCGTTTCCGACTCCACGCTGACGATCTGCTGACGCCTGCTCGTCTTATCCACATTGGAATCCTGCGGCTCGTGGATTTGCGATTCCTCCCGAGACTACAAACACGTGTTAATTTTTTTTTTTTCATCTCCATAAAAGAAGAGGCGCGTGTGGGCGGGAGGTGCACTGCTGCAGCACGGCCCCATCTTGATACGATTGTGGAGGAAAAACGCTGCACCTGTCCTTCTCCTCGCACAAAACAATCCAGCACCACGTCCTGTACACAGCAGGAACAAACCTGTCCGACCTTTGGGGAGCTTTTAATGATATTATTCCCTCACTGCAAACATGATTAAGACACTTTTACTTTTAAATCATTTCAAATTACAATGGGACTTACATGTTCGCTTTGTACCACAACAAGGGGCTGTTAAAACATAGTTCACACGATTAACCATATTTGTGATGTTTATAGTTTCACTTCCTTATTTTACACTGACAGGAAGTGACATAGAAGAAGGTAAACGATTTCAAACTATTGCCGTGCCAACCATGTAGAGTCAATAGATACAGATGGCATTGCGTCGTAGAAGGGGGCGTGGCCTCGCCGAAGGGAAAACAGAATCTTTCACTCTTTCTAGCCATTTTCTGGGGGAATATGGACTTATTTATTACATACAAATAAAGTCAAGTCTAAATCAGGTCCATATGGATGTTTATTCACAGCAGATTGTTCAGTAGAAGCGAAAAAACGGCAGTCATAGCTAGCGCTACCTAGCGTTAGCATTAGCACAAGGCTCTCTGCTATTTATGTATTTATGGGCTGTTGAACCACTTTGCTCCTCTCCATGTCTTTGTATCTTAATTGGGTAGAAAACTATATTGAAAACGAAGATGAAAATGCAACAAAATGTGACAAAAAAAGCGTCAGAAGAGTGATGAAAAAGCAATAAAAACTATGACAAAAATGTGATGAAAAACTGGCGTAAACATGACAAAAATGGTCAAAAAAGCAACAAAAGAAAAGATGAAACAGCAACAAAAACCCCAAAAACCTACGAAAACATGATAAAAAAAAGAGACAAAAAAGCTTCAAATGTGATACAAAACAAAAAAGACACAACAATGCAGCAAAAGAGTTTTGATCAGTTTTGTAGGTCTTACTGTAGCTTTCAAACTCTCAGAGCTTTCAGATTTGGGTAAAATTGGTTAAGATGGAGGCTTGTGTCGCCTGCCCCATTGTTAGGCTGATTCTTGTGTTCGCTTGCTGGAGTTTTGGGTAAAATTGATGAGAAAAAAGTTTCGGCTCTTTCGACAACTAAGCTCTGGCTCAAACCGTTCACCTTAAAGAGCCGTTCAAAAGAGCCGTACAGTCATGAACGTCACTAGATGCTGTTGCTGCCAAAGAAATGGCTGTACACCTGTCGAATATTGAGATTATTGAGATTATTGATCCTATGCTGAAGCAGTACAATTTGTATTTCCTGGATTGTGTCATCGGTGGAGCTCAAAACTCTCTGTTAAGCCCATAATGCATCAGCAAACCTGTCCTGAGCAGTTCTGTGGTGCCATTGATTTGCTAGGATGCCATTTTTCTGAAAGAGAAAGCTCGATTTCCCTGTTTTATAAGCTGTCGACTGCCTTTTCTTCACATAGACATTATCTGTGTAACTGGAATACTAATAAGAATGTGATTTCTCCCAGCCCTGCCCCCCCCCCACCTGAAACACAGCAGCAGCAGCAGCAGCGGTGTCTCTCGTTTTGGCCCTATCCCGCTGCTGTCACCGCACTGTCCTGAATGCGCAGTGCCCTGGGGGGGAGCTCCTATCCCCCTCCAGCTCTGTCCTGTCACCCGAGCTCATAATTGGCCCCCCCGGTGTCCCGCGGCGGCCTGGGACGAGCGCAGCGCCGGGTGTCAAGCGCTCAAGTCGTCTCCGAGTGCTCGCGCGCCGGAGTGCGAGGAAGACATCCCGTCAGCTCAAAAATAGTGGAAATAGTGCTGAGACGGTTCAATCCAGCAGCTCTAATGTTAAAGTTTTTTCTTTGTCTCCGCGGAAGAGAGGAGGACTTGGCACATTTGATGGTTTGGAGAAAGAAAGTGAGAAAAGCATTGTCTGTTAGGAGCCTGTACTGCAGGGGATGAAGTCAGACTTTGTGAGAAGATCTGTTTTCAGGTTTTTAACACAGGTTCTAATGAGATCGTCCCAAACAAATCTACCAGGGAAGTGAACGCACCATGATTGCTGGGGCTTAAAAGCGGGACCGAGGGCGATGATTGGCTGGTACGGAGGTGCGGCTCTTACAATGATGGCTGAGGTGGAGGTGTGGCCCTCTTGGAAGGTGATGCTGAAATTAGTCTAGGTTGAAAAACGCAGAGGCTTCATAACAACACGAGATAACAGTCAAAGAGTTTTTTTCGCCGCCGTTGGAGCCACAAAGGAGGAAGGCCTGGGTGAAACTGAAGCTGCAAAATACACAAACGATGAGCCCAAATGTCCGTCAGCGCTGGTGTGAGGAGCCTCAACAAATCTATAAATGTGGCTATGTATTCCACCTGTTGCTGCTGTTAGCATTTGTCATCTGATTTGGAGTTGTTTGGAGTTTTTGAGTTATTTTATGTGCTTAAAAAGAACTAATGAGTCATGTCTTCAATGTAAGTGTAATATTTATTATGTTGGAATCACACAAACAGTAAAACATTGGTTGTGTATAAACAAGTTTGCCTCTTTTGGAAAAATAACTTAAAGTGATAGTCTGTAAATTTGCAAAGTGAGGAGAGATGGAGTCAAATTTGAAAGGAAACAATCAAATTCCTCCCCTCTTTCACCAAAAAGCCTCATTGGTCAATGTGGGAGGATACTAGACTATGATTAATGCTGAGATCCGGGAATGAGGGACTTTACAATGCAAACATAACAAACTTTACTTTTGTTGCCTTGCTCTCACTATGCTCATCGGTCTACTCTCTAAACATAGAAACTGAACATAACCTTTTAACATGTACATGACCTACAAAACCGTATGTTTTTCCAGCCGTTAAACTGACACCAGTATCTACTTGAGATACAGAAGCAAACACAGCGATCGCTCGTATAGAGAGGATCATTTGGCTTCGCAGTGAAATATAACGATTACAATCCACCAGTTCTTTGGCTCAAACAGCAGATGACCATTAGACAGTGACCAAAGGCTGAGCTAAACAAAGTGAACAGGAAAAAGGAAGATGTCACTGCAGTGGTGTCCGACATGATAAACACATTTCTCATTAGTGCATTCAAGTCCCTGCAAAAACGACATGCCACAAATTGGTTATTGCAGTGGTTTTGTTTTGAAGTTTTAAGGCTGGGATGATTGGAGACACAGCTCACATTTCCCTGAACACTGCTTTCCTTTTAACAACATCACAAAGCACAAAGTTAAATCCGTATTTTCACGTGAAGCTCATTTGTGCACAAGGTTTTTACGAGAGAGTCCCAACTATTTTTCCTCCTCTTCTAGGTACTACTATTGCTGTAGAAGTACTGCGACTGTATTAAAGTATAAAGCACACAATGTCCCGAGTATCTGTAGCTCATCTGTCTCCGTGCACCGCTGCCTCTGTTACTATCTGCGCTGACTGACAGCCCATTAAAGATCATGTAAATCACTGCTTTTAACCCACTTTAGATAATTAGAAGATTCACCGTTTCTCCATAAAACACACTTTTTACTTTCTGAGCAGCTCCAATCTGATAAATGAAAGTGGAGCGTCAGAAAAGGGATTTTTGGCTCTCGGGATGAAAGCTGTGGTGGTGCAGGCAGGGGCGTGGCCGCACGGTTTGCGTTGGGGAGGCCCAGGGGTGGCGCTTGTTCCAGGAAGAGTCAAGCAGGAAATAATCTTCATTTTGGCTGGTGTGCCCTGCTATGGTTACTATGGCCTTACTTGATCATGGACGTGTTCTTGAAGAAGAATAAAAGTAATACAATATTTAATGTCAAACTGTGTTAAGATGCTGTTACTAAGGAGGTCATGCTAAATTCTTATTTGTTGTGGATGCAGCCCTCATATTGTATCACTGCGAAATGCAAATGTTCATTATGTCGGATGGGGTAGGTGCTCATAAACCTAATGTTTTTATGTAATTTTGTATATTAGAAAATGCCAACTGTAAACTATTAAACCAGGGGTGTCCAAACTTTTTTCACTGAGGGCCACATACAGAAAAATATATGAACAACTGGGCCGCACTCAGTAGAGGCCAGATATAACTTCACCTCTTTTGTATTAAAGTTAGCAAATTCAATAAAATGTTAACTATGCTTTATAATTGAATATGCCTAATAGATTTTCCTTTATTTTATATATATTCAATTAGGGCAAAAAAAAGAGAACAATTTTGAATTTGCAGCAGGCCAATTAAGAGTGGGCCATGGGTCGCAGTTGGCCCGCGGGCCGTAATTTGGACACCCCTGTATTAAATGTTAGTAAACTAAACTAAAAAAAAGGCCTAATGCTGTGTTCCAGGTAACTGGTAATGTGGATTTTTGGTAACGCTTTATATTAAGGTGTACTTGTTAAGTATTAATAGGGTATTAATAAGTATTAGTAACATGCTTGTGAAGTTTTAACACACTGCTTATTATACATTTTTCTGTTAACTATACTGATAGGCCATTAAAATACGCTTATTCATAGCCAACCCTTTCACCTAACCCTGACGCTAAAATGATTACTAATGCTTGTTCATGCTTAATGAGCACACCTTAATCTCAAGCCATACCGGATTTTTACTTGAAATTACGATTTACCACAGAGCGAACTAGATGACGTTACAAGAACGTTTCTTCACAACAGATATATTTAAAAACATGCTACATATCGTTATGTTGACGCCTGTGACCAAAAGTAAATGGTCTCAACTCACAGTATGTAACGATTTTCCACATGAGGCACTCAACGCGCTTTACAGCAAAGAACCGCTCACCCATTCACTCTCTCATTCGTACAACAATGGCCGCAGACACTGGAGGCAAGGTGAGGGAAGTGTCTTGCCCAAGAACAGAAAACCACAAAACCGAGGTCTAAATCCAGGACCAAACCAGCACCAAAACCAGGATCAAACCTTTCACGGCAGGTTTTGATCCGATCTTTGAGCATCACTAGCCAAAACTTCCCATAATTAAAAAAAAGGAAAAAAAAAACTCATAGGGGACATATAAAAACGAAGCATTTTTCACGTCTCACTCAAACTTGTGCACAGCATTTCTCCTCAAATAAGAGCTCTTCATTTATTAACTTTAGCGCGCGGAGTGATTCTAAGTGCCGGTTCTGGCTCCGGTAATGGCACTCGTGGGAAAGGGAGATTAGCCCGAGAACCTTTAAGTTGCCTCCCACTGGAACACACCTGCGGGCTATGGATATGTTCGCTGCAGATAAGAAGTCCAAATCGCTTCAAAAAACGGGCTTAAAAAGCTCTCCCCTCCCTCAGAAGTGCTACAGAGAGGATGGAGAGGGAAATAAGGCGAGCTCGTGCTGGCAACGCTCAAAATATCTTATTAATGGGGCTTCACTTTATTGTCTATTGGCCTGAAGTTTTTAAAAGCAGGATATGCAAGATTTTCAAAAACATGACCTTTCTGTGTCCTCCACTGATAACAAATGCTACTAGACTTACAGAAACTAACTTTTCCATCAGAATATGTCTCTCAACTAGCTCTGAGGGAAACTCAAACCAACTAACCCTGTATCCAGCGTGTTGTTTTCGCCACAAGGAGACTGCAAGGGCAAAAAGGGGAATCCAGGAAAGGATAAAAATCAACATTTAATCACGACTAGAAAAGGCGAGTGAGTCACAATGCTAAACTTTTACTGTTTCTCAATAGCGTTAGCGGTAAAACGCGGGACGCCATAATTTTAACTGTCAAGGGAGGGGTGAGTTTAGTGCGGCCCGGACAGATTTTCATTAAGAAGATCTCGTCACATGGTCGTGGAGAACAAGGCCAAGTCAACAGTCGAAAAAATATCAAAGGATCACTTGGATATGTTTGTATACAGTCGATTTCGTCATAGCATAATGTCAGGCATATGTTAGGGTATGCTTAACATATGCTTTCCAACTGACCTTTGGCAAAACCCCGCCCACTTTTTTCTTTGCTGCTAACCACCAAAGACCCTACCAGATGAAGAAGAAGCAAAATGGTGAAGCAACCTGTAAATCGGACAATAGGTACCACAAGAGTATGTCTGGGGGAGTCTAATTCTTTCCATTCCCAAAGCCGAAAACACAACTGGAGAACTGCCTACAGTGGATCAAACAATATGCACGTACAGCCCCACTCCAAGTAAATGTGTTCAAAAGTAAAAATAAACAAGCATACGTCTGCTCTAAGCTAGTCTCACTGACTGAGGCACATCTGGCTCTAAATTCTATGTTTTTTGGGCTTTAAAGGAACAGGACACCGTTCTTCCATACTGAGATATGTTATATATATGTTCTTACCTGAGCTTAGATAAGTTGATGCGTACCTGTCTGGTCTTTGTGCCCTTGGAAGATCTATCGATATCTGGCTGCACCTTATTATCATTGTGGCACCTGTAGGTTTAGCTAGCGTTAGCTAACTTTAGCGAACTGAAGCAATGCTCAAATTTTTAACAATACTACGAGTCTACAAAGCTGTGCCGGTTGCACTTCAGCTGGAGGTCATGAGGTTTCTCTGATTTCACTAGAGTTGAGACCAGTATGCTTTCGCCTCAATTGTAGCTACTGTCCCCTTTGTTAGGTATTCTAATAATTTATTATCTGCATATCGCAACCTCTTTTGCTTTGACCCAGAGGACATCGCGCAGGTATTGCTCCAATGTGAGTTACTAACACTAGTCACATCAGCATCAAAAAGTTTGATAGACCTCGCAAAGGGAGTCAATTCAGGACCAATGATTTGATTTTTGTTTTTGTTTTTTTAAGAACCATTTATGCTGATGTTTTTAACTTTCAAGCCAATATCATTTGAGCTGTTGGGAAAACAAGGTTTTTTCTGACAACAAATCATTACTTCGGAATAATTTTGCATGCCGTCAATTAGCAAATCACAAGAGACAATTTTGACCTCTTTCAGTTTAAAAAAAAAAGTGCCCAGTAAGCTAAATCGTGATTGAACAGCAAAAACTGTATCTCTAATTA
Source organism: Gobius niger (assembly GCF_951799975.1). NCBI lineage: Eukaryota > Metazoa > Chordata > Actinopteri > Gobiiformes > Gobiidae > Gobius > Gobius niger. The sequence goes on from NC_136874.1 coordinate 5,648,692, forward strand.
CAATCTCAATCTTCCAGGAAAAATCCTCATTACATATTTTTTCCCAAAGTCCCTGCAGCCCTAGTTAGAGCGTTGCTATGGCTCGGTGCTAGTCTGTCTTCTAGTCACTAATTACCCGTCACTGGTTCAATACGAGTTGTACTTTAACAACCCTTTAAGTCCTGTTACCATGCAAACGTCTCCTTTTTACCGCTGTAGCAATCACCGAGCCCGTCTCGGCGGCCGCAGCTCCCGCGATGCATTGCCGCTCAGGGCGAGTGCATAATCTGACAGCGGCTGTGCTTACGACTCTCCCGCCTGTCACTTCAGCACGTCTCTGGGGGGGAGGGCGCTAACAGAAGCTAAAGCTAACACAGGACATCTTCTTTCTCTCGCCACGCGGATGTCACTCAGCGGCCGACCCACGGGAATAGATGCATAGGGTAATGAAGACGGGTGGTTTGTGCGCTGTAGATCTAGCAACTTCAACTTCAGAGTCATTCAGGGAAGTATGTTAATGTGAAATGGTAGAAGCACTTTTTGTAATATCACCTCCCATCGCTATGTTGGGGGATATTGTCAATACAAACTAGTCAAATAAAGTGACAAGCGTATTCTAAGTACAATTGTTTAGCCTAAAATGCTAACAGATGATTAGCAACTGTGATTAGCTTACAGGTTTAACACATTGCAATATAGTTCTGGATAGAATGTTGTAAATCCACTGTTACCGTGTTTATGGCTGCTAGCAAACATTTTCCAGAGACTAGCATTAGCTTAAAACAGCAAGAAAAAGTCGTGAAAAACAACTCCATTAGCTGCTGAGTCACTTCTGGTAAATCCGTGTAACACACAGCTGTCCAAATGTTTTGATGTCAACAATAACTCCATTATTTTCACTTTTAAAACATCCATTGGTTTATTATTGCTTCAAATCCCATGAGAGATGACATCACGATCCTGAACTATATTCTAAGTCCAATTGTTCAGCTTGAAATGCTAACAAACGATTAGCTACTGTGATTAGCTTACAGATTTAGCACATTGCAATCTAAAAAGTCTTCTAGCACCTGAAAGATGGTGCGTAAATGCTTGAAACTTCCCATGCGAGTGGAAGTGAAGCTGACCAAAAAAGTAAAGTAGTTTAACCATGTAATTTTGTAGTATTAAAGCTACATTTACAAGTGTTTGCCCAGTGGAAAGTGAGCCACCAGAGGAAACCTACAAGGACACAGGGAGATCATACAAACGAAAGAAGAAAGGCCCCTAAATCAAACCACAAACCCTCAGGCAGCGAGGCAAGGGCATGAACTGTTTCACCAATTACTGTTTGTAGTGGTAATGGCAATTTTGAATGGTCAAATATAGCAAATCACAAAGACTCCAGTTGCTCAGCCAAGATAATGTCCACTGCACAAAACATCTGGTCTCCTATTAATGCTCCTGTGTAGAAAAGATGCACTGTGAATTGAATCTCAACTTAAAAACATTGCACATAATCACAAATTGCTGCTGGATATGCTCTTCCTCCCTGCAAAGAAGGTGAACAGGCTTACTTTAGAAATAGACTTCTGCAAAAATCGTCTGACAAAAGTGACAAGATGACGGCACAAAAATGTCTGGTTCAGATTTATACCTTAAATCCTGGCAGCGTCACGGCTCCGGTGCCTGTATTTAGCCGACACATCTCACAGGGTGGAGTGAGCTGTTTGTCTAAGGATATCTCCGGACCATCATTAGGATCCAGGGGCCGTCGGACTGAGCGGGCCCCAGCGGAGTGAAGGGGCTCACGGGCAAACCCCAGCGGGAGCGAGCCTTGTCCAACCTGCTCCCCTTCTGTCAGCACCGCATACATTATTCACGAACCGCTACGGGCCAAGACAGCACAAGACTCAGCGCTACTTAGGCCGGCGGATCGCATGGGCATGTTGGTGAAAATATGCCCGGATTTTAGACATTTGAGAGCTAATAACATCGCTTTAATCACATAAATACTACAGCATAACACAGATGTCAGATACATCTCCAGAGAGTCTGAGAAACCTTGGCCTTAACTTTATCAATGGGGTTTAGAAACTCGATCTCAGGCCATGTTCCCATATGACCTCTACTTAGTTTAAGGTAAAACACAACATTTATCAAAGTCCATGGAAGAAAGGCCATGGAAGAAAGCCCAGGGCCTCTCCAAGGGCATGGAGAAGATTCAAAGATTACTCAAAGATGTGGCTTCAAACACAGCACCAGGTATGTTTTTAATGAAAGAAGCAAGAATGTAACATGGTAAACAGCTCTAAAAATCGACCACCCTTTAACTTTTCATATATTGTGCAAATACTTATGCCTTTATCATTGTTATCAGCACTTTGTCAAGTTTGTCCAAAGCAAAACAACAACTGCATTCTGTCGTTCCATCAGACACACCGAAAAAGTCTCTCTCTTTGAGGAAACTGGGTCACTTTGAGCCACAATGGCGGTATGACAATGCAAAGTCGCTGAAGCATTACTGTTCCTTGTCACCATGTCCCTGTGTTTAGTTCACAGACCCACCCACAAAACCGTCGCTCGAGCTCTGACGGTGCCCGGGTTCATCTTGTCTCCTGGGTTTTTCGATACAGACAAATCAATGCTTTAATCCACTACCGATGTTACACCGAGATTGCATCACTAATTTGTTTATGAAGAGAAATGCTTTGATGGAAATGTCTGCTGGCATTTTTCTTATGTTATTACATTACTGTCTTATGTCCTATATCAAAGGGACGACAGTAATCACGATTTTGATTCAATTCAAGTTGCACATTTTGACGTTTCACCCTAAAAGCATCAACATTGGGCAAAGTGGCTTGTAGGTTATGCACAGACCAAAAAAAATTAGACAATTCTATCCTTAACCATTCGTTTTTAGTCTCACATGGAATAAAATGGCCTATATATGCCTTTCAGTCATGTGACCTTTGTCGTTTTGGCAGCCATTTTGAACACCGAAGTAGCATTATGCAGTACTCTATCTCTACTCGCTATCCTGCTACCGGTTAGCATTTAGCTTCAACACCATAGCTCTGACCTCTCCAAGAGAAAGCCCTGAACCACACTCTAAACATCTAGCCTTGGTGATAGAGGTCAGAGCTGAGCTGTAACTGTAGTATTTCCCCAGTGTTCAAAAATGTGAGCCACACATGTGTTTATCGTGTTGAAGGTTGACAGTTGCTAACCGGTAGCATGCTAGCGTCTTGAGCAGCTTGAAACACTGACTCAGACTGAGACTCTGTTGACATGACAAACTGTAAAAATCACAGAGACAGGTTTTCTATTTCCTCTTTGATCTGTTAATTTAGTCTGAGGAGTGAAGCAGATATTTAGTAAATCCTGCTGTAGCTGTAGATGCTACGTCTGTGCCACATTAGCTGGTTATATCACATAAACATGCTTCTCTGAGGTTTTAACTGTTTTCTTCTTGAGCAATAATTACAAGTACAAAAATGCCACTGTCAATCAGTTGTCTTTCATTTTCATCCTGAGTAGAGATATTGTTACATGTTGTAGTACTGCATAATTCTACTTTGGTATTCAAAATGGCTGCTGAAACTATGTGTGATGTCATTGGAAACACATGTACACTATACAAAGTTTCCCTTGGTTTCCAGTTCAACATGTGCTGCAAATCGCTTTAAGACCCTGCTACGCTCGCTCCCCATGAAAACAAACTCCGCCGCCACCTGCTCCGTGGATGTAGCCACTGTCGGACATCGGCGCAAGTGGATATTATTGCCTCTCTGCGCTCTGTGGAGAAGGGTGAGCTGGTTACGCAAGGCCCATGGGAGCAGCTCGAGGGGGAAAAGGAGGAGCAACGTATGAAAGAGAAAACAAGTCCGGCGCTTCGGCTTTTTGAACAACTGCCGCGGACTTCTCAAACATGCACGACGGACTCAAAACACCACTCCCGACGTGTTTTCGATAAAAGAGCAACCTCGCAAACATCAAAGAACGTCGATTTTGCAAAATACATCACATTGAAATCAAGATTCAGTTCGCACAGTGCATATTTTAAACACTTTCAGGAGCTTTTGAACATTTGAGAGACTGAGATATGAGCTGCTTAACTTGTACAAGAATCCAGGATACGTATAGAGGTGATGGTTTTTGCACACAACAAGACCTCGTGATTGAAACGGACAATGTACAATCAAACTAATTACAGACTTGCAATTTCGATTCGACCGCGGTGAATTGTGCAGACTAAGGAAACATTATGACAAGTCTTTTGCGTGTGAACAAACGCCAACAGCTCGTCTCTTCTGTCCTCCGTCGCAGCACATAGTAATCATTGCATCACTCTCCTGACAACTCCCACCTGCTTTTAAGCTTAATTCAACAGAGCGATTCAAGTTTATTTCAATTTCCAGGTGGATCTGTCTCGGCTCCATTAGGCTCAAAGCGGAAACTTCACTTCTGGAACAAGCTCGCGCATTAAATACATCTTTTTTTTCTCTTATGTTTGTATAAGAAACTACAATCCAAGGGCGTAATCAGAAAATATTGTGCGCTTCATCCCCGGGAAACTGGAATCTCCGAAAGCGTGGGACACATTTGCATGCTCTCCCCCCCCGGCCCCGTTGGTATAATTTATCAAAATGATGAATGGTTGTCATATTACGGGGCTGATTTGTATAGGCGCTTTTGACTAAACAGGAGCGCGGACACGGGGGGGCAAAACCAACCGCTGTAATGGCAGAATGAAGGCTAATTAGGATCTCTGTGTTTTGGGTGTTAGCGTGATGTAGTGCGGGATATTATCCGAGACTTTGGACCCAATGCGACTATGTTAAATAAGGTTACTGGGCGGATCTGTAGAGCTCGAGATTGTGCATACCACAAAGTATTCTGGGAAAAGGGGTACGTTCTATATAAATAAACCAATGGAGATTGTTCGATGTAAAATACTGACGTTATTCATTTGTATGTGGAGATGTTATTACCCGTAGTGACCTTACAGCTAATGGTGGGGCTCCATTCAATACTTTTCCCTCATAATAGTTGCATCTTAGAATGAAAATATTCAGCCGTTCTTTTCCTGTGTTCAGAACATTCTTAAAAACCTGCATTATTGATTTTTAAAATAAAATACTGTAATGCTGCACACATTTGATGAATATATCGAGACAGATGCAAACATGGAATGTGTTTTTCCGTTTCCAAAAGTTCAGCCTTAACCTAAAACACTGTCCTCTTCAAACCCTGGAGCTCAGATTACTTTGAGACTTTTCATCTCTGCTGTGACAGATATATCAGTGTGTGATTGACAATCAAATCAGATTATCAGTTTATATCTGTTCTTGAAGAAGAAGAGGGAGAAGAAGGAGAAGAAGAAGAGGGAGAAGAAAAAGAACAAGAAGATGAGGGAGAAGAAGGAGAAGAGGAAGAAGAAGAAGAGGGAGAAGGACGAGGAGGAGGAGAAGAAGAAGCAGGAGGAGGAGAAGAAGAAGAGAAGACGAGGAAGGAGAAGGAGAAGAAGGAGGAGAAGAAGAAGAGAAGACGAGGAAGGAGAAGGAGAAGAAGGAGGAGAAGAAGAAGAAGAGATGACAGGGAAGGACAAGGAGAAGTAGAAGAAGGAGGACAAGAGGGAGAAGAAGAAGGAGAAGAGGGAGAAGAAAGAGAACAAGGAGAAGATGAGGAAGATGAAGGAGAAGAGGGAGAAGAAGGAGAAGAAGAAGGAGAGGATGAAGGAGATGGAGAAGGAGAGGGAGGACAAGAGGGAGAAGAAGAAGGAGAAGAAAAATAACAAGAAGAAGAGGGAGAAGGACGAGAAGAAGGAGAAGAAGAAGCAGGAGGAGGAGAAGAAGAAGAGAAGACAGGGAAGAACAAGGAGAAGTAGAAGAAGGAGGACAAGAGGGAGAAGAAGAAGGAGAAGAGGGAGAAGAAAAAGAACTAGGAGAAGATGAGGAAGATGAAGGAGAAGAGGGAGAAGAAGGAGGAGAAGGACGAGAAGAAGGAGAAGAAGAAGTTCAGTTCCCCTGAGGGAGACCAACAGAAGCGCCACCACGACTACACACATCTGCACCAACCATCTCTGACCACAATCAGTCATTCACGCACACACCATGAATTCATCCTGACCTATTGTACATGTTTTAAGTGGTAGGGGAAACCGGAGTACCTGGAGGAAACCTACACAGACATGGGAAGAACATACAAACTCCACACAGAAAGGCCTCGTCCAGATGCGAAAATGTAAAGAGTAAGAAAAGCACTTCGTCGCCCGCGCCACAATATACATTTCTAGATTTTCCCGCATTTCTTCCCCAGTGTGACATAAGCTCTGTGACATCAAAAACTACTTAAAATAAATCAGCGTGCGAGAATGGCCATGTTCATTCTTCCAATTAAGCCCTGCCTCTCGAGCGTTAGCCTGTGAGCGCGTAATGAGGCCCGCGGCGGCGCTGTGAAGTCCGCCGTAGCCGCTAGTTGACAAAAGGCGTCCAATTTTTATTTTCATTTCATTCTTTCTTTCTCTCTCTCTCTCTTCTCCTTCACTCGCCTGGGGTTTAATGAGTAGCGGAGCCGGCGTTGCTTCCTGTCAGCAGATGAGATGATAGAGGAGGCGAGATAAAGTACAGTTTGAATGATTGGGATTTACTGAGGGCGCTGACCGACTCTTCCTACCTGCCAAAGTCATTAATTAAAAAGAAAGATGGATATTATTTACAGGCCAGCGATCGGATGTTGGGACTTTTTTCCAGCGTTTGTAAACAACATCGCTGCAGGTGTTGTGGAGAAAAACGGCATTTGGAGGCGGAGCTATACATTCTTTTATATACGTTTTTAAAATTGCATTCAAATTACACATTTTTATTGAACTACCATACATTTAGCATACGGTATATATATATTTTTTTTCTTTTTGAGCATACACATTTTTTTTTTTTTTGAGCATACAATATTTTTTTTCTTTTCAGGGAACTTTTCAACAAAAAACAACACAAGAATTAAAGTATTTATACCAAAAACAGGCCAATTCCTTTTGTTTCAAAACAAACACCGACTGTGATGAGCAGGAAGTTTCCTCCAGTGAAGTCTTTTCTCCTGATGTTTTTAACATGATGCTGGGACTGTCCACCAGTAACTCACTGCCTCCATGTAATCTACAGCTATTCATTATTTTGGACAAGACATCGCTATTAACTGATAGGGAAATAACGGGATAGGAGAGCAGCGCCTCCTGAGGATCCACTCAGACATCACGTGAGGCTCGAACAGTGTGTGATAGTAACTGAATACTTAGAATACTCATTTTGAGTAACTGTATTCTGGTAAAGTTATTCTTTCATTTGAGGTTATTTACCCCTCCTGGAACCACCACTTAAACGTGGTGGAGGGGTTTGAGCACCTGAAAGATCCTGGGAGCTCTGTTGTCGGGGGCTTGGTGCCCCTGGTAGGGTCTCCCAGGGCAAACAGGTCCTATAGGTGATGGGTCAGACAAAGAGCGGTTCAGAAGCCCCTCATGAGAGACCAACAGGCCCGGATAGAACCATGAGGCCGTCCTTCTGTGGACCCACCACCTGCAGGAGGAGCCATAGGGGCTGGTGCAATGTGATTTGGGCAGCTTCAACAGCTGCCTCACAGTACTCTCAGTTTCATAATCAAAACAATAAGAAGGAAGATCAAAATAGGGAAAAGTTGCTTTTTTACATTTATACGTTCATAACAGCTGGTGTGGCAAGTCCAGCTGCATGGTTTTAATCACACACCGCTTTTATGCATGATTATAATACAAATGAAAATGAAAGTATTCCAAGTATTCAGACTACAGTACTATGAATGGTTAAAGTAAAGGAATACATTACAAAATACACTATAAGGCAAGTATTCAGTATTCTGTAAATACAAGTGCAAGGTATTCTCCCCAACACTGCGCTAGTATGCATATAGCCCATCCAAAAAGTAATGGGAAGTAGTGCTCACACGCTACAGGCTGGTTGTTGTGACAGTGACCTCACTGTGCCGTTTTGTAAACTTATTCCCGTGAAGAACTGGGATGTTGGGAAAGTTGGATTGATTTTCTCGCCATTTAAAAACTTTGTCAGCTCCCTTTGTGATGGTGTGAAAATGGAGGAAAACTAAATCAGACACAGGACCTTTACGCAACCCCCATAAACGCTACTGTTGTGCATTAAGTCGCCAAAAATATTTACAGTTTTGTAGTGTCATAGAGACACGTCATTATGCATTTGCGGCAAAGATAGTCAATGCTATTTTCGTTTCAACAAGTAACAAACCCAATATCCTCCCAAAACATCCTCCTCGGAAATATATATATCAGGATCCGTTCGCAACACCTTTCATTCGCCGCGCATTGAAATTCAAATATGTCCCTCATTATCATGTCTAATGCGGTGAGCCACCCTCAGCGTTTTTGAAAGCGCGTGATACAGCGGTGAATGGAGCTCCTTCTTTTAGCTATGCGCCGAGTGCCCGACCTCAAAAAAACACAGGGACAGCTCGGGATTACGGTACTCGCTACGTCTTTTCATTGCCTTTAATATGCAAATGACAGATTAGCTTAAAGCGGGGAGACTGTTTGGCATGGGAGCTTTTTTACTTCCCTTTGTAGCGAGGGGTGGTTTGAGCTATTCATACCCTTCCTCGCAACTTAGCTGTTTGTGACATTAAGACAAAAAGAGTTGCCGGTAAATAAAACCCTCGCTGAATGGCATATTGTAATTGAGCAAATGGCCGAAATTGATGGGTTCCCGGCGTGGCGAGGCAGAAACATTGTTTGTATGTGCGGCCTCTCAGTCATCCCACCGTGTCGCAATGAAACTGAAGTGCCGTCATAAAAATAAAAAGGGGGTCCTAGCATATGCGGACAGTTAGCAAGTAGGCTAGTTGCAACATATTATACAAATGCTATTTTCCATCTTTCTCAGCAAGCCTCTGGAGGGTCCTACACCTTGATGTTCGGGAGACTCCAGCGGCACCAGCAGCTTCAAATACCTGTTTTTGTAGCAGCTGTTCTATTAATCTGATGTATTTGTCTGGCAGAAACCATCCTCATTGTGCCTTTATCTGCACAAACCCGTGTGTGCTCTGAATCAGCCACAAATCCAGAAAAGGCTGCAATTTTTGTTTAGCTAACAGCACACCAACTTATGGGTGGTGCCGTCATAGACATAAAAAGGAGAAGCGGCGTTCGGTCCTAGCATATGCGGACAGTTGGCAAGTAGGCTAGTTGCAACGGATTATACAAATGCCATTTTTAATTTTTCTCAGCAAGCCTCTGGAGGGTCCTACACCTTGATGTTCAGGAGACCACCAGCAGAACATTTACGTTTAAAGCTAAACGTAAATGTTCTATATCTGGGTGGATCATCAAGACGATTGGTCCTAATTGTCAATCATTCTGGTGATATGCCTACGTAAGGCCGTCGTGCGTGCTCGCCCCTTGTTAATTTCTGCGCATGTGCACTTTCAAGCCTATGTGAGTTACGCTGTTAGCCATTCATTGCTGCTCGCAGAACGTCATTTGAAAATGGCAGAGGGTCGCAAGAGAAAAAGTGTCTTCGAAGTGTAGTAGAAGAAGAGAAAGGCTTCAGAAGAGAGTGTTTTTGGAAGATTCTTACTCCTCGGTGGCAGGTAGAGCGTTGCGCATTTTTTTTTAAAGTGGAGAGGGCTGTTCTTTCCTAAAATTCGGGAAAATCCTCCTGTATACCTTTAATCTGATGTATTTGTCTAGCAGAAACCGTCCTCATTGTGCCTTTATCTGCACAAACCTGTGTGCTCTGAATCAGCCACAAATCTCTAAACAGTACGATGATTATGCTTCATCTTTCGTGATATGTCGAAGGTTTTCATACCTAGACCAAGGCATTGAAGTATTTTGTGCTTTTCATCAGCAGAGAGATCCTTTTTCTTTCCCACATTGCTTGAAAATGGTGGGAAAATGGTTTAACCTGAGAACTAATCATCACAGAGAGAGTCTGAGATTGATGTCAGTGATTCAAAGGGCCCTGAGACACAAAACCATTCATGAGATTCATTGATTTCTTTTTTTTTTTTACCTTCATGACACTGAAATACAATTTGCATAATCAGTTGCAACGGGGTTTAGAATAGCTCAGCAGTTAGTTGGAAATAAGAGGAAACGGCATTCGATCCTAATGACAGTTACCAAGTAGGCTAGTTAGGGAGACTTTTCAGGGACCGATAGCCTGCTCGATCAAACCTGTCAAGTTTTAGATTTGAAAATAAGGGACATTTTCCGGCACCCGCATGCGAGCCGTCCCATCACCACAACCAAGCTCTGAGATGGGGCAAATACGGGACACTTGACAGCTATGCAACCTCGTGACAACTCCCACCCAGGCGACTGCTGCCGGCATTTCTCACAAGTCTAGTGGCAGAGTTCAGTTTGGAGAGGAGGAATATATTATCATTATTTTGTTATAATATGGGAAATTTTCGGGATAACACTAATACAGGAGGATGGCGGGAAAGAGGTGTAAAATAGCCTACGGTTGTGCTGTCAAGTGTCCCATGTGTTTAACCACCTGCCGTTCCCCCTGATCAGTGGGCTAGGGTGAGTTTATATCAGGATGTAATTAGGGTTAAGAATGGCAAATGTAACGGAAGTTGTGTTTCACTCACACAGATCTCACTCATATTTTTATAAACTAGAAGGTCTTGGCTTTCACATTAGGCATTACACTGGCATATAGGCTGTAAGCTCTCCAGTCAATGTGCTTTGAGATTTGGATGTCAATAATTGTTAACTCTAACCCTAAGGCAGCAGTTAAGTGGTTAATGTATTTTTCCATTAGCAGTTAGCATTAGCCACCAAACATCGCAAATCATGAACGATCCAGATGTTCACAGCTGTGGTCAACCCGTCAACCACATTTAGATGAGGTCAAAGCCTCGTTAGAAATCAATGATGAACGTACTGACCTTTTAAAATCTTTCCTCTGAGCTGAATGCTAAATCATATTCTGTTAAGTTTCAGCTCTTTCAGGGGTCAATTTTATTATTTGTTAATGGTGGAGAAACCGCAGAAGTTATAAATGTTCTGGTAGACTATACATTTGTAGGAACAGGCTCAGATAGCTGAAGGCGTTTCTATGATTTCTATGCGTGCCGTGATAAACGCTTAAGCAGTAGAAGAAGCACGACCAAAGTAAACAGGATTACTCAAAACTGCGTGTGTGTAGCATGTGTTAAAAAAAGGTATGGTATTAAGAAAGAAGTACATTGTACACGATATGTCGCCTTGAACTCTTTATTTTAAACCCGCGAAACGAATTGTCTTGTCACGATTATCTCAATTAGATGCGTTTTTTTTTTCCAAGAACAAGCCCTTCTTTGCACTAAGCCGTTTCCAAAACCACACACAATTGCATTTCATAAGCGTATTTGACATCCAGCCACAGCCCACTGGTTTAAAAATGCCAACTCATAGTACTTCAACCTAAATACAAAAACCGCAGGCAAAAACGGCTGCGGCATTAGCCCGGCGCGGAAAGCCGTTTCGAATTTACCATGAGAGGCGAGTCCCTACGTTTTCCTTTTGATGTGCTGCTTGGAGAGAGGAGGAGGAGGAGGAGGAAGGAGGGGGGAGGATTAGGAGAAACATTTGATATCACGCATTACAGAGACACAATGCGCGCCGTGTCAACAGCTTTAATTGAGTGGTTCCAATGACCTGATTTCAGAGTGACGTGGGGGGAAACGGCGGCGGAGGGAATATGGTACAAGAACCTGGACTCTGCACTGATGGGAAGAAGAAGCCGAAGAGTCCCTTTAATCTGGACTCCGGTCTCGGACTCTAATTGCTCTATATTGAGAAACTAATGGGTACGTTGGAATCGTTTGCTTCTTGCTCCGGGGAGAGATGGAGATCAGAGGGAGCGGGGAGCGCTGGGGGGCGGGTCTGTGAAGTGACCCTTGTTGGCGCGCCCGTGTAAAGATCAAACACACTCTCTCCAGCGCTGTGTCAACATGTAACATACTACACACACACACACGCGTGTTAGATAAACAGGGCCGGGCCAATTATGGAGAGGAGCCGTGTACAATGACCCCTGAGGAGTCTTAAAGCTATAGGCATGACTTTGCATTATATTAAAGCTGAAATACAGTCTTCATCAGGAAAAACAAACACCGCCTGACCTGGATTTCACTAACTCTTCTGATCTGGGGTCACTGCAGTCGGTCAGGTCTACGTTCAGCCTGTGTCCCGCACGCCTCGGTCCATGTACTTGCCTTGTTACCCAGTATACGGTTACGACTCCACAAGGCCTGCAGTTGTTGTGCCTGAACTGAAGCAACAACAGAACGGCGATGAAAGGTTTTGTGAGCAGCGATGAGAAAAGTGGGGACAAATAATGCCTTTCATTGGGGTTTATAGAATTATGGAAGTGCCAAGGAAAATACTAGAGGAAATAAGCCGCGAAAAGACGAACTGTGAAGGTAAGCAACATGCTAATGTCATGCTAATACCAGCTAAAGTTGTGCTAACTGCGGCTAAATGCTATCATCGGCAAAATCACAATTTTCAACAGCATGAGGTAAAATATTAAATCCAGATTATCACTTTAAGGACCGCTAACCGCTGAAACCAGCTCAAAAAATGGAAAAATCAGTAATAATATAATAGATATAGACGGCATCTCTGGAATCGCCCATATATGGTCATGTTTGAAAACAGTTAAGGGGGAAAACAATTTGGAGAAAAATCTTAACTTTTGCTTATTATTCAAAAACTACTTTAACAAATGCTGAATTATGAATAAAGTTTTCTACTAAATAAAGATACAAAGACATGGAGAGGAGCAAAGTGGCTCAACAGCCCATAAATCACGGAGAATGCAAACACACTGCTTCACGTTAGCATCGTGCTAATGCTAATGACTATTTTTCATTTCTACTGAACAATCTACTGTGAGAAAATATCCAGATTTGACCCAAGTTACACTTGACTTTATTTATTTTTATTTATATGATGAATATGTTCATATTCCACCAGAAAATGGCTAAAAGGATGACACGATGCCGTATGTATCTATACCTTGTTCTAAAACTATGTATTGACATAATCCTTTATAACACATGAGTTGCAATTAACACGAAACTCAATGAAACACATTTACTTCAGGAAAAGTACTACAAATATAGGATAACAAATTACAAACATTTAATTAATGAGCCTAAAGCTTTATTGGACAATAAGTCGATATAGTAGTTATCGTAACTGTCGTCATTTCTTGATCAAATTACAATGAGAGGGAATAAACTCTTAAGGAATGTCCTAAAAAGTCTTTCTCCCTGAATATTTTCAGACCAGCGCCGCATCCTTCACCAAATTAGTGAGAACTTCCCTTTTCACCACTTCATTGACATCCCGGCTCACCTGTTGTCTGAGCGATCGACTCCCACTCGGCGAGCCGCGCATTATCCAATCAGACGCCCATTCCGAGCCAGCGGCATTGATTTCGGGACATTTTCTCTCCGGCGGACAACCCAGTGGGCACAGCCGATCCTCCCCGACGCGGCCGGGGCGGATTAGGGATTATTGACCGGAGGATAGAGCAAAATCAGCCCAATGGAGTGACCAAATAATTACGATGAATAAACAAATTAGCGGCCGATATGTACAAGGGAGTGCGGTGCTTAGTCGGCAGGTCATTTCGCACACAATACTTCTATCTGCTAACCTTACCGCTACTACAAGGAGAAAATGTTGATAATCAGAGGCCTAACCAAGTCAAAACCAATTTCAAACCGGGTCGTGAATGTGGCGATGAAAGGAATGGAGGAGGCAAAGTGTGCCGGTGTCTCCGCATGTCCCCTCTGTCAACATAACCTCATCTGAACTTATTACAGAGGGAGCGAGGTGGCGGCGCGGCTCGGGCTGCCTGGCTTTTTTAATTAAGAGCTAAAGTGTGAAGAACTAACTGTACACTTTGAAACAAGGTTAGAGTAGGTCGAAAATGGACTTCTAGCACTGGCTAAATCGATGTTTCTTTGAAATCGCTCGCCCGAAGAAGAGTTGACCAAATAATGATTATGATTTGTGGTCATTAAACAATACAGATTACAGTAATAGGCCTTAAATTGTGAAGACGCTTTAACTAGAAGATGGGGTCTCAAGTAAATTAATTTTTTTCTTCTTTTAGTGCTGTGGTCATTCAAGCTAAATGGTTGTTTGGGGAGGAGTAATATCAATCTACCACTGTCTTTCCTTCTGTGACTGGTGAATACATAGACTTTGCTAAATACTACAAAATGCAATACAATTGTAAAAAGGTAAAATGTATACGCACATATGATCTTAAATAGTGGGAAACAAATGTAAAAACCATGGTACCTCCATGGTGGCAGCTAAAGCTAGTCTCCCATTAGAAAGCATTGCCGTTTACACAAATTTAAACAACTGTAAAGCCTGGTTTCTAATTACATTAAACTTTCTATAGCTAGATATTCCTCTATAGATATTCCTTTTCGTAAGGTACATTTAAGAAATCTGGTATACTAATGAGGGCTGGACTTTGATTGACAGGCTGTTAGCATTAGAGCTAACGGTGCGGTTACAACCGAACTACTCGAGGGCTGAGTCTACAGTGAAGATCCCGCCCTTATGCCCTTTTTAGGAACCTGCTCCGTCAGAGCTGGGTAGGAGGGGTGGAGTGACGAGGAGCTGTCTATTCTTTTTTACAGTCTTTAACGTAGACAAAAGCTCAGCCAGTATTCAGGAATAAGTCATAAAATCAGCAGATGTTTTTGAAATGATATAAAAATGATTGGTGTTTCCTATTGCTTTACATTGTGCTCAATCACAATATGGCCGCCAGAACTGACATTCGTCACAATGTGTTACTATGACGATGTCCTATCTAATTTATAGTTGACAAGACCCCAAAAGTAAAGTAAACAACTCGGGACCCCATTACATGAAGTTATTCCCTCTTATGCTACTCTAGGGCAGAAAAATATTTTTTAAATTAAGTTAATATGTCTTTAAACTGTTCATTTTGGATATTTGAAAGGGCTTCACATATTATATGCTGTTTTACACTCAAAAATATGCTAAAAATAATAGCATTTTTTGCCACTTTGGGAACAACTGGCCTAGACAATGGTGAAGGAAGCTTGTTATGGGAATCACAATCACTAATTTTTCCACAAATCAGGGCTATGTCAATGTCTTGTCTCAAACTGGTATTAAATAACGAAGCAGATTGTTCAGTAGAAGTGAAAAAATGGCACTCTAAGCTAGCGGTTAGCATTATGGCTAGCTCTTATATCTGAGCTGTCAGACCACTTTGCTCCACTACATGTGTCTGTATGTTTATTAAGTGAAAAATATACTCCTAATTCAGCATTGTATAAAGTAGTGGTGGAATTTTGGTTATTTTTGTATTAGTAGTTATTTCACCTATGACCAATGACCATTTGTGGCTGATTCTGTATCTATACTGGTGCTATCTGTAATCGACATCGCTTTAGAATCGACGACAACTTCCCTGAAGCTCTTGACAACGAATTGAAAATGGCCATAAAAGGAAACGCCGTTCACATTCTGCTGGAAACGAGCCTCGATCAGGGACGTTTCTCTGTGAAAGGAGTAGCCTCCGCAGCTGCCTGGCCTTGAGTGGCTTCCTGTTTCGCCAAATTTGGTCACTTCCTGGAGGAAATTGCTGGAGATCTACTGCCAAGTGTGAACTGTGTGAAAGTGCCAGAAGAAACCAGGGTGGGAAAAAAAAAAAAAAAATGGGAGCAGGATGAAACAGGACTGTATGCTATTAACCAGAACAAAGAGGGCACATTGTTAATTAAGTCGACGCTCCAATTGTTCTAATAACTCAAACTCTATTTTTGCATGCTTATTCCTCTCACAGCGTACCCTTTACTTGTTTATTCATTCCTTCCATTTCAAAGGCAAACCCCACAAAAGAATCCTTACAGTAAAGTTCACGCTGAGAGCAGCAATATTTTCTTTTCTTTTTTTTTTCCAGAGCGAAGTAAGTGGGCGATCCGGCAATGTCATCAGTTCCAATGCATGCCTGTTGCCACGGAAACAGAAGCGGGAGAGGTTGCTCTCAAGGATGCTGTAAAACATTTAGAGTGCGCATGGCTCAGAAATATGTACACAGACGTGGGTACAGAAGAGGAGGAGGGGGGGGGGGGGGGGGGGGGGGGGGATATGTGTATGCACCGCGGAGGAAAATACTGCCATAGTGTCCCAGTGTTATTCATTTTAGTTATTGCTCTATTGACTCGTTTGATGAGCTATTTGACGTGGGGATTTCCTGTGTTATGGTCGCAGTTTGCACACTATGGCGTCCCCGACAAACAACACATGAAGTTACTGTTCTTTTTTTGGTCTTTACTGAAAGGGGAGGGGCTTATGGGGAGATCTTGTGAAAAGCAGGAAGTGAAATGCTGTTTTAGATCAGTTTCGTAACCAACAAAGTGTAAGAAGATGCTCTCTCACTGTTTAATCAAATCTAAAAACTATAGCTCTCAAAAGTCCCGCCCACTTCCTGTCACATGCTGGGAGCTGGAAGTATTTAATGAGTTAGCACTTCTGATTGAGCTCTATAGGCTAAACCAGGACTAAATGTCAAATACTCAATTATCCAATGCACTGATTGAACAACTAATCACAAATGGACAGCATTTACTTCTATATTTGCAACATATCCATATGCATTAGATCTACAGGTGAAACTCAGAAAACTAGAATATCATGAAAAAGTTCATTCATTTCTGTAGTTCAACTTAAAATGTGAAACTGATATATGATATAGACTCATTACACGCAAAGTGACATATGTCAAGCCTTTGTTATAATTTTGAAAATTATGGCAGTCTTTACAGTCCAGATTTGGATTTTTTGTCCTGTTGAATAACAGAAATGAATGCACTTTTTAACAATATTCTAATTATCCAAGTTTCACGTGTATTTTAAAGCAGTACTGCGAGTGTTAATGGGATGATTGGGGGGTCTTTCATCTCCCCCTGGTGTCTCTGGCCAGAAAACCATCCTTGCAACTTCCCTGCCACCGGGTCGGAGGCGCAATACACACTAATGGAATCACGGAGAAGAAGCTAACAGGCTAACGGGCAAAGCTAACTGCGGGCTAGCGCCACTTAAGCAGTATTTACAGCCAAGTTTGAGTGGAAAAAATTATCTCCATTGTGTAATTGGATGTATAATGTCCCTCTGTCCCTTTGTCTTTTCTGTCAGCGTAGTATTTACTCTCACGGACAATTAATGAGTTAAAAAAAACACAACATGCTATTGCCATATACAGTAAGTTGAGACCATTTATCTTTTAACGGCTTGTGTCATTGTTAACCAAGCAGTTCATTTTCACTCATCAATTAAAAAAAAAAAAAAGCTAGTTCCAAGAAGCAAAAGTTCCTCAAAGCAGCTTGCCCTTTGTCAGAGTCCGGTGTGACTTTGTGATGGAGTACACCCCCTTGATGTCCCGCTGTAATCTCCAGCAGACACTCTCTGAGCGGGTCGGGGAGCGGGGCGAGGCGCTGTCTAAATGGGATAGGCCCGTTTGTGGAGTGTCTATGGGCCGCGCCGATAGGGAGCCGTGTAATTCTCTTAATGACTGTCCACAGACTGATAAACCCTGGTTCAGGAGGGCAGCGCCGAGATAAGAGCGGAGCAGCGGGAGGTCTGAGGAATCACGGCCGAGACTTTAGCCGGGGAAGTTTACAGTTGGGAGTAACGGTGGAGGATTTCAGACAAATGGCTTTCTTAAAAATGTAACCTTCAACACAAAAACAATGCCAAAGAGTGGGTGTTATGCTTTTTTCAGGTATTTGGTATTACTGTCAAACATGTCTTGCTCATTTTCTTACACTTTGTTGGTTAGAAAATGCAATATTGAGTTAAGTCCCCCCATACTTTATCCTCTTGCCCCTTTTTGCTGTGCAGTTGTTTCAATGAAGAGAAAAGTCAGCTTGTGTGGCTGTAATGAAGCTATGGTGAGTGTCTTTACTTTGCGATGAAAGGAGAAGATCCAAAGACTACTCAAAGATACGCTAGCAGCTCAAAACACAACTCCAGATCTGTTTTTGATGAGAGGACAACATTGTAACAATTCAATTGGCATAAAAAAAATCACATTTTGGCTTGACGTTCCTTAGAATATATCGGCTGCACTTGAAACCACAGACTAATTTAATATTGATGAAGGGAGAAGATCCAAAGACTACTCAAAGATGCGCTAGCGGCTCAAAACACAACTCCAGGTCTGTTTTTGATGAGAGACAACGTTGTAACAATTCAATTTGCATAAAACCCCTCAAATTTTGGCTAGACGTTCCTTAGAATATATTGGCTGCACTTGAAACCAGACTAAAAACATTAATGAAGGGAGAAGATCCAAAGACTACTCAAAGATGTGCTTGCGGCTCAAAACACAACTCCAGGTCTGTTTTTGATGAGAGGTCAGCACTGTAACAATTACATTTTGCATAATACCCCCCAAAATTTGGCAAGACGTTCCTTAGAATATATTGGCTGCACTTGAAACCAGACTCATCCAATATCGATGAAAGGAGAAGATCCAAAGACTACTCAAAGTTGTGCTAGCAGCTCCAAACACAACTCCAGGTCTGTTTTTGATGAGAGACAACATTGTAACAAGTCGATTTATCATAATCCACGCCGAATTTTGGCTAGACGTTCTTTAGAATATATGGGCTACACTTGAAACCACAGACTAATTTAAGATAGATGAAAGGAGAACATCAAAAGACTACTCAAAGATGCGCTAGCAGCTCAAAACAGAACTCCAGGTCTGTTTTTGATGAGAGACAAGATTGTAACAAGTAAATTTAGCATAAAAATCCTCACATTTTGGTTTAACTTTCCCATAAAATATCTTGCTTGGATTTGAAACCAGACTAATTCTGGGGTAAAGGCTCTCCTTTCACTCTTTTTGCTTGATTCCATGTGTTTCCACTTCATTAAACCCTATGACACATTATCAGGACCCAAAAAAGTGTCAAGTTGACGCTACTAAACTCCCCACCCATGATTCCCCCCCATCAACTTAAAACAAGCACAATAGGCTGACACGTGCACCTGATTTTTGTCATATTTTCCCCAAGCTAAGACGCACTATTCAGCTCCTCTGACTTAAACTGCCGCACAGACGGGAGTTTTCAGCAGAGGACAGGGGAAGGGGAGACAGGCCCTTTTATTTATGAAAGGATGCGCAGAGCCGTTCTCGCTCCGGATGCTGACAGCTTGTTTTATTTACACACTAAATAATCCGAGGACAATCGCGGGGTCAGCACTTTCTCAATGCCTTGGCTAACTTTTCTGTAATAAAACACCATGTAAATTAGTTCTGGACAATGCTGCGCCTCGCCTCGGATAACGCGGGAGCTGAATTCATGTATTTTCTCGCTTGTTGCTCGCGTGTTGTCCCCTGTCTACCTCCGACGGATTTGCAATTTTCTGGGCCTGACATCGCACGCAGTAACGGGTCAGTTGTTTGTCCTCGAGCAACAGCGATTGTACTTTTAAATACACAACGCAGGAAACTGCTAAGATTGATAAAGTGGATGTTGCTTTGGTTATGCCAACAGATGAGAGGAAGAGAAAAGCTCAATTTACACAATATTACAGGCTTAAAGTGTGAAAATGTCATTCGGTATAACAGCCCCAGAACCTATTTACAAAGACAATTTCTTGAATAAATTATAAAACATGATAAAATCCACAAAGTTTCAACTGTCTTCATATGAACATATAAAAGTAAAAGCATATAAACGCAATAGTAAAGTCTAAAACACACTTGGAAAACGAATTTCTTTCCATGTCATTCGGTCAAACAAGCTTCAACTTTTATAATATCATGTTGCAAATGAATCATTATCATAAAAAGTCAATGCTAAGGCTCCAATGTAGCTTTAAAGTGCTAAAATGTCATTCGGTAGAACAGTCTCAGAACCTTTTTACAAAGACAATTTCTTGAATAAATTATAAAACATGATAAAATCCACAAAGTTTCAACTGTCTTGACATGAATAGATAAATGTAGAAGCAAATAAACGCAATATGCACAATAGTAAAGTCTAAAACACACTTGGAAAACAAATTTCTTTCCATGTCATTCGGTCAAACAAGCTTCAACTTTTATAATATCATATTGCAAATGAATTATTATCATAAAAAGTCAATGCTAACGTCCATGCCCATGAAAATTTCAAAATTTTCGTTAGACCATATGACATTGTCATATCTTCATTGTAAACAGGCAAATGATTGACCAATTAGAAAGAAACATGGGCATTAACATTGTGTTTCATGTTTTGTTTCACCGAATGACACATGATAGATATGAAAATGTCATATGGTTTAACAACATTTTTGATAGACCATATGACATTTTCATATCTACCATGTGTCATTCGGTGAAACAAAACAGTCTCACAGAGTAAAATGCTCTGTTTTGTAGGAGTCACAAACAAAGAAAACACCACAAAAATCTGTACCAAATGGAAAGACAACTTTTTCGTCGAGCTGAATTCATACAGAAAGTAATCCAAGAACCTTCACAGGGCAAAAAGTTGTGTTAAAGTTGTCTACCATAAAAAGCCAAAGTGCAAAACATCCCCCCAGGCTTAAGACGACACCGCCGCATTCACCAAATCCTACCTTTATCTGATCCTGCAACATGGCAATCGCTCCCGCTGTCAATCACCTCCGGTCTAAATCCCTCGCTACCGTCGCCGCGGAAACAGTGCCGACCCCTGACCCTCGGATAAACAGAGAGACGAGAGAGCGCCTAATGGGCCGAGATACAGTGCGCGGGGACAGTTAGCGATGGCTAGCGGCTCACGGGCTACATTAGGGGAAACCAGGCTAACTGTCGACATGCATTACCGTGATAAAGAGTACGATGGGGGCGGTGCAGCGCGGATGTTATGGAGCAATTTGGTACAGTAGTGAAATAAAAACAGCGCTGTTGTTATTCACCCAATTGCTGACAAAAATGATAACGTTTAAAGCTGACATTTCATGCTTATAAACCTGCTCATGAACACCTAGTGCTTGATATTTGATGTTTTATAACTTGTTTAAGTGCATGACATGGTGGCTTTATCACTATGGGCGGTTTGTGCCTCAAGGTTGGGTCGGTTGGTTGACGTCACAACAGTCGAAACAGCCTATCCTTTAAAATGGAGTCGGTGCAGCTAAGAATTATACATTGGTAACTATGGTAACTGTAAAAATGCTGGATTTTCACATTGGTTTATGGGTAAAGGGATATTTCAGGATTTTTGACATAGGGCCTGAGTGTTGTTGATTTCTTTTTTTTTAATTCATGCAGTCCTTATATTTGAAGAGTTTAGTGGTGCTAGGCTAATGCTAGGCTAGCGCATGTCTATGGTAACTAGTAGCCTGCATTAAAAACCTCTTCAAAATCATGGGGTAGTCCTCCAGTAGTAGGTAGTGGCGAACGACAAAATACCACAAAACATGGTTAAAAGCTCACAAGGTCAACATTTGTCTTATCTACCGTTTGTTACGTCTAAAGCCCCATCTTATATTGTTCTATATGACAAAAATGTGACTCGATGTGACATGGAACTTCCTTCAAAATACAGAAAATATACTTGACGACCAGCAGAGCACCTACATTTTCTCCCATAAACAGCAAAAAGTACATTTTCTCTTCAAGTCATACTGTCAGTTCTACTATGTAACTCACTTATGGAGAGGAAGAGGAATGTGTCACTGTAAATTGTCAACACTAACCCCCCTTTTAGCGTTAAGATCTAAAGCACCTGTAAATCCTATACTCTCTGCACATAAATATCTGTGTTTGAGAAGTGTCATGAGATAATGAGTATACTGTTGAAGAAGGACCTCTCGTCCACACTGGAGAAGAATGTTACAGAGGGAATGTGTTGCTTGGCTACTAGCGCTGTACAAAGATACGCCCACTAGCATCTGCGGCGTCTCACAGCTAGCGGAGCACGCTAACGGAGCCCTGTGATGAAATACAGTCAGTGACCTAAGCACACAGCGTTTAGGTTGGCCTTGTTTTCTTTAAAGGGTTGTATTTCAGAAGGTTCAACTTGGCTAAGACACTAAGACAAAATGAGATGTAAGAATAAGTCTGTTTTTAGGAATGTGTGGACATAAGACTCATTGTTTGTTGCACAGAGAGAGTCCAGGCAGCACAGTGGCTTAGAGGTTCACAACAAGAAGGTCCCGGGTTCGATTCCAAGACCAAGTGTGGGGCTTTCCGCCTAGAGGATGAATGTATGAGTGGATTTCTTCTTAAACAAGAACTGCAAAGCCTAATCTAAAAATAAGTCAAATCCTCTTGGAATAAAGAACTTTGTCCTTGATACATATAAAAATGTCCATTGGGCAACATCTGCAACAATCTTATTTCAAGTATATAAATAAAAAATTAAAAAATTGCATGCGATAAGATCTTTTTTCTTAGTTTAATCTCTTAACCCATGCTTGAACCTGATCTAAACCAGTCTAAACTTGATCCAAACCAGTCCAAACCAGCATAAACCAGTCCAAACCAGCATAAACCAGTCTTACCTTGATCTAAACCAGTCAAACCTTGATCTAAACCAGTCCAAAGTTGATCTAAACAAGTCTAAACTTAATCCAAACCAGTCCAAACCAGCATAAACCAGTCTTAACTTGATCTAAACCAGTCTAACCTTGATCTAAACCAGTCCAAAGTTGATCTAAACCAGTCCAAACTAATCCAAACCAGCATAAACCAGTCCAAACTAGTCCAACCCTTATCTAAACAGGATATTTTGAGTATTACACACTTGGTAGAGAATCGTACACATGATTAGTTTTTGTTGGTTTCTGTTGCTTTTTTTTGCGGGTAAAGCCAAACTGGAGTTCAGGTAGAGGTTTAGAGATTGAAGGAGCATTATGGAACTTTTGGTGTGAAAAATAAAGTTTTTTAAAGTGTATTTGACCTTGTGGTGACCCAGCGTTGTACGCGCCTTTACTTTCCATCCTCATGGCCTCTAGGACGCTCCAGGATCAATTGTTTTTCGGGCTTCTGGTCAGTTTTCACTGCTGATGGAACCATCTCCATGGTTACGCATACATCAGCAGTGAAAACCTACCTACAGGATGGACAGTTAAGCACAAAGCTAACCACTCATACAGCCACTGGGTCTCTGAAAGGTCAAATACGCACTCATATGAATTTAAATTTGAATGAAACGTTTCATAATGCAGCTTTAAGTGTAAAAACAGCCTAGTGAAGCGCAATACAAGTGTAAGGACGATAAACTGCCTTACAATGAGAAGAATGACCCTTAAATGAAGTGAGGATTTATTGTATTTAATTTTACAGATCACTACCACGAACAGCACTTTATCCCAAACCTTGCAAGGACATTAACAGTTAACGCGTGAAGTCGACAAAGTGCCCTGAAAGCTAATTGATGCAGGATCACTTTACCAGCCCCTGCACATACAAACCCATCTCCACCAGGCGACTGAAAAAGCCCTTTTTTTTTTTTTTTTTAAACCAATGTCTCTGTTTAATCGGAGCCAATACCGCTCGCCTGTGTGTGCCATTGTTCTCATCCAGGCTACAATCAATTCTCTATGGAGCCAGGTGCAGTGCTTTTCAGCGCTCGGCTGGAGAGCTGCAGCGAAACAGGCCAATACTGTCTGACTGTGGATCATTGCAACCAATAGCTCAGTGAAATTAAACCATTTGTGAGGAGAAAACTAGGAATGGCTTTTCACAAAATAACCAGTTTATCAGCAGGTATCGGGGAAACTGTGGAGACTGAAATGCGTGTCGTTAAAGGGGATGTACCCGCTTGTTTTTCTCATTGTCAATTATCGAGGGGAACTTCAAATTGAATGGACTGAGTTGAGGATGTTTCGCCTCTTCTCGCTCTTGTAGTCAAAATGACATATTAGTCAAAAACAAGCTAGAGGCCGGTGTCACATGGACTACTTTTAGTGATCGCAAACCTGGCCTTATTGCTGTCGGAATGGAAATCAAAATACGTTTTAAATTAAAGCAGAACTAAGTAACTTGTTTACCTCAATAAATCCTTTCGTAGTCCCTCAGGGGGTAATACAAGTGTTGATGAGTTTTTAGGGAGATCTTTCATCTCCCCCTGGTGTCTCTGGCCAGAAAACCACAATTGCAACTTTCCAATACACACTAATGGAATCACGAAGAAGAAACTAACAGGCTAATGGGTAAAGCTAACTGCGGGCTAGCGCCACTTAAACAGTATTTACAGCCTCTGTGTAATTGGATGTACGATATCCCTCTCTCCCTTTGTCTTTTCTGTCAGCGTAGTATTTACTCTCACGGACAATTAATGAGTAAAAAACTAACATGCTACAACACATGCAGTGGCGTTAATGGCCTCTAGGGGCATGAGTTACTTAGTACTGCTTTAAGTAGTTACTTATTTCTTAGTTCAAAATGTAGAAATGGCAGGTACGGTGACTTTAAAACTGGCGTGTGCGGAAGAGGCAAAGGAAAGAACTTTACATGGGAAAATATACACTCCAGACCATATCTTAATTTAGTTTTAGTCTTTGGCGAAAATGCCATTTAATTTTAGTCAACATTTGGTCAAGGAACTCTCTAACCCTGACCCATCTAAGATTAATTCAGTCAACTTTGCATTAATAACATTTATTGAAATTATATTTAAAGGTACACTGCAATATTTTGGACTATACGGTCATCAATGCAAAACATGCTCCTAATGACCAGCTCAACACAGAAAATGCTATTAGTGCAGTGGGTAATCAAAGAATAGATTTGGATGAGCATCTAACTTATTTAAATCTCAAATTCTGCTGCACATCTCCATGGAGACCAGCTGGAAACATCCCCACACCCGGTATAGTTACAGTCATCAGATAAATGCTTGTATTTCACTTTTATTCATTGGGTGAAATCCTACCCAGTGTGGCTTTAATCGAAGGCCACTGCTTCATGTTTGTTTTCAACATGAACAAAGCACAGAGCAGTTCCTTCGGCGGTGGATTTAAATGAGGCTCTTTCAACATGTCATTGAAAGTGCAAATGAATTTTATTTAGTCTTATTGTAGTCGACCAAAAATATCCGGACTTTTAAGACACAGTTTTTGTCGACCCATTCCCTACAAATACTCATCCAGAGTTGAAATATGATTGGTAATTACTTCAGATGGCACTGCCTCGCTAAAACACAAAATTTGATGAGACCATTTCCCAAAGATTAAGAAAGATATCCCAAAATGAACCGCTTTTAATTAAGTCTTTGTATTCGGCGGCCCATTATCCGAGTGCCACTCTTAATTCCCCGAGAATGCCTGGGTTTTAAGCGCTGAATGGAATGAGTGACGTTGCTATAGGGGCAAACGCAGGTAATTCCCTTTCTAATTATAATCAAAAAAGCAGAGTGAATGAAGCCATCTTGTAACGCTCTCAGTGCTCGGTGGCAGCCAATCGCTACCAGGGCCTTCCACCGAGCGAGCGGCGTCGGCCTGGTGCGCGTCCAAGTCTCTCACGGTGCGTCAAAAGACAAGAATACCCCCGGTTTTTCCGAGCGTTCAAAGAAGTTGGCAGTGTCTGTATGAAACCTTAAATCGCCGTCCTTGGTTTTTTTGACGGAGAAAGAAAGAAAGAAAGAAAGGAAGGAAGCGCACAAAAGGAAACGCAGAAGCTTCTTTTTTTGTTTGTTTTCAAACTTCGCGAGAGAAAAGAGGCCGTCGACAAAGGGCTCACGCTGAGGACATTCTGACGGCCAATCAAGCAGACTTCCTTCCCTTTTTTTTTTTTACACATCATCTTTTCTTAACCTTCTCCATAGACTGTTGGACGTATTGTGGAGCTAATTAAAAAACTCCCAATTGGCTGCAAAAGGCCACTTGCTTCCCACACAGTGACAAGAAGACAACGGGCTATACAATGTTGGCTTTATGGGCTCCTGAAGTCGAGGAGTGGGGGAATGGGACTTAGAGAGTGGGCTTTAGAGGTGTTGAGGAGCAGAGCTGAAGATGTTTCTGTTCTCTTTGCTCTTGATGAAGAACAGGAACACTAGATGGACAGGTTAAGTTGTAGGGGTAAGGGCTGGGCATCTAGAGGTAGAAGAAAAAACAGGTTCCAGTGGAAATCTTTTGATCATCATCAGACATCAGGCATTTGACTATTTCACTTCACTGTGACGTCACGACTTCCGCTTCCGGGTCCTAGCATACCGGCTAATATGCGAGAAAAAAAACATTTAAAACTCAATATTTCTGAAACTCAACAAAGAGTTACTGAATATACTTATTTCTCAGACTCATTAGCCAAAAATGCCGCACCTACTGCTAAAAAGGTATTATTTACAGAAGTTGGTCCGCCGTTAGCATTTATCTCCGCTAACCCGGAAGTACCTATTTTAGTAAATAATACTTTTTTTTGCAGTATGTGCGGCATTTTTGGCTCATAGGCCTGATAAATAAATATGTTCAGTCACTCCCCGTTGAGTTTCAGAAATATCGATTGTTGTATTAAAGAGTTTTTTTTGTAGTTTCTCACACATCTACGACCCCGGAAGTAGAGCTGTGACGTCACCACTAAACAAACGTATATCAGGTTGGTTTATCGGCAAATGAGGTAAGAAAACTGCACTTATTTCAGGCAAGATCACCTGTGTCTGAAATATCTTCAAACAAGCAAAGTATTCTTGGTACGATCAGGAAAAAAGTATAAAACCACTCAAAACAAGATAAATATTCTCAATTCATGTCATTTTGACCCTTGCATGCATTCGTGCTGCGAATTGGGAATGTGCGGCTGCAACATCATCCATTTTTGTTGGATGACAGTTCACTAGTATTATAAAAGTACTTGTTTAAGTGATAGTCTGGAAGTCCAAATGTTTATCAAGTTTCATAAAATGTGCGAAATCGACCACAAGTATCCTCCCACGTAAACCAATGAGACGAGTTTTTCCTGTGAACCAGCCTGTCAGGTCCAATCAGGAGGGAGGGGGAGGAGCTTGATCGTTTACTTATGAAAATTCTGTTCCTGCTCTCCTCATTTTGCATATTTAAGGGATATTCACACGGGATTAGAATTACCTGGGGACGTCGGCCAAACTGAAATCACCCAAGGACATCAGATCATTTTAATGCACATTCACGGGATCAGCAATGTTAGTAATTCACTCATTTTTCCAGACTTTTTTTTCCGGAAATGATAGATAGATAATGACACTGAAAGATGACAACAAGCCTTAGAGTTTGCAGAATGACCCTAAAGGTAAATAGTCCTGGTTTTACTTCATGTCGGATGTTTAGGAGACGAAATGTACAGGTTCTGACAAAGATTAAAGACTTGTACTGATTTAGTGAAACACGACATGAAGTTCGTTAACTGTTTCCAACTGGATAAAGCTTCATAGGCGATTTTTTAAAACCTCAAACGTAATCTCCCGTACTGTGTGAAATTAATTGAAGCCACATTCGCATTTCGCAAACTGGGAATTGGGGAGAAAAGGCACCAAATTACTTACAAAATCACATCTTTTCTGGCATCTGCGCGAATGAAACCCACTCGGGAGCTCTCCCCATTTGCTTTCTGTTTGCTTCAGCCGTTTAATTGTTCATAAGCTTTAACTAATTATGCAAATGTACACCCGTAAAGCAATGTACTGCCGGCGTCCATATATTACAATGAAAAGCACATTACGTTTTATGAGCTGCTAAATCTTAACTAAACATTCATTTGGAGAGTTTCTGGAGGATTGCAAATAGAGTATGTACACTTCTCTAAGCTGGCGATGCTAAGTGGCTAATGTTATGCCAGTATTACTCATTGTTTCATACGGACGAGATTCTGTTCTTTGGAGCACAGCGATCTGATTGGTAGAGGTGGGAGGAAGTTACGACATGCAAGACTCGAGTCAAGTCCAAGTCGTGAAGGGCCAAGTCCCAAACAAGTCCAAGTCAATTGGTCATGGGGTCAAGTCAAGTCTTGCTTTCGTCAAGTCAAGTCTTGCTTTAGTCACGTCTTTAAGTCAAGTCTTACTTTGCCAAGTCTTGCTTATGTGAAGTGAAGTGAAGTCTTGCTTTTGTCAAGTCAAGTCTTACTTTAGCCAAGTCTTGCTTTTGTGAAGTCTTATTTTAGTCAAGTCAAGTCAAGTCTTACTTTAGTCAAGTCAAGTCTTGCTTAGACAGCAAGTCACCTCAAGTCACAAACGTCAGCGTTAAGCCTAATTTTCACAAGAGCTTTCTCAAGATTTAGAGATTTAGACTTCAATAAACTTTGCAAAATGTAATGGATTTGGATTTAAAGCCACAATATATATATATATATATATATTTTTTAATGCTCCAGTCTATGTACAAAATCACTTGGACAGCATTTTAAGGTTGGGGGCCCGGGGGGGGGCGACTTAAAAAATTTAAGCAAGAGTCTGCTTTTTATTTTTTTATTATATTTAATTATATTTTTTTATCTTCGTCCAGTTTTTTTGTCTCTAATTTTTTGTTCCCCTATGATGCCCCAGGACCCTGTATACTCGGATTCGCCCCTGCTCAAAGTAGATTCCACATGAAAAAGCTACTTAATGCTGTAACTTTTGTGTGAACGCCTTGAAACACCGAATTGCCCCCAATATTTTTGTCAATAAATCCAGCACTGACTGCGTTGTTATTCTGGAGGTTCCTGTCTGCGCTGTAGCTACGGTCCACTGTTCTGAATGTTTTTCTGTCCTTAATAAATGTCTATGAATCTTCTTCTCTTCACTCACCGTAGAAAACTTTTAATGCATCCAAAGAAACACACATTTCGTCATGCCTTCTCACACTGTACTGATTAGACCTCTGCTGATTGGTGGGAAGTGTGAGGCTTGCACGAGTTTGGAAAACTGAGAAAACAATCGGCAACAGACAGGGATTTAGGGTATGCTTAAAAAAAAAATCTGAAATAATCTGACAAGTGGCAAAGTCTGTCTTCTTTTGCTCCGTGGCTTCGTCTGAACGGCCCCGACGGTACGGTGGAGGCGGCGGCGGGTGAAGCGCGGCGAGTCGTCATTACGGCGGCTGATCCAAGCCGCGAAACGACAAGCGACGGCGGAGTGCCATGCAAATCGATAAAATCCCAGAAGAAATCAAGCCTAACTCGCTTTCGCCCCCCACCCCTCGGAAAAAAACAAAGTTAGTTGCGGAGATCAATGGAAACCCGATGTAGAGGTGCATGGGTTTTTTCAATATAGTGGTCCGGACAAGTGCAAATCTAATTAGAGATATGTCTTATTTCCACACATGACAGGAGAGCGTCTGGAATCAGGAGTCAGAATGTGCGGCTCGCTGATTAAGGCCAACGATGACATGTTTCCAGACGGTGCAAAGACAGAGCTCGGATCAATGCTAATGAGAGAGTGCGGGGAAAACTTTACAGGCCACCGTCGGCTGTTCAGTGAAGAGGTGCCAGTTTGGGTGTAATGTTAATGCTAATGACGGGAAAAAGGCCGTCCAAGCACAAAAAGTTTCCTCATGTTGGATTGTTCACCTGTGAGCACATTATTGACCATTGTTAATGTGTTTCTTACTTAATTTAATTCACATTTTGTTAATTCATGCCAGACTTTAACCTCTTACCACCCACCTGAGTGCATTTTCTCCAGTTCAGCCTAATCCAAAATCTTTTCGACTGGAGATTACAGCCTAGAGGCCAGTGTCACGCTTCATTTCAAAGCTAAGACCTACAAACAGGGTCGGACCTGGGCATTGACGACCCAGGCGGCCACCCAGGGCGCCATCTGCTGGAGGGGGCGCCGATTTGTGCTTTAATTGTTCAACTCCATGGTCCTGCCATTTACAGCACAAACATAATATAATGATTAATGATGACAATGATAATGATAATGCTAATTTTTTTTTTTTTAAAGTAGCCTTTTCCATATCCAAACTGTGTCCAAAAGGATTTGGATAGAAAAACACAGCAAAAAATGATTTAATTCCATTTTGTTATGGGGAGGGGGCTCAAATGTGCACACAGGCCGGCCCTGCCAACATATCTAATGCTAATGGGTCTTTTCCTCACGTTGTTGCCGTCACTCCTTTAGTCACTTTATTGCTTTGTTTTTGTCACATTTTTGTGGCTTTTTCATCTTAATTTTCTGCTTGTTTTTGTCGCCATTTTGATTTTTTCAAGAAGCTTTTAGATTTGGGTAAAGTCGAACTAGAGAAAATGTGCTCGGTTCAGGGCTTAAAAGTGTTATGGGGTTGATTCAGCAATATCTGAAAATCCGTCTCCAAAAGCAAATGGATTTGTTGGTATAGTTAATTCCTGGTCTGATTTAGTCTTAAAAAAAATCAAGCCCCATCAAGATTTCAGGTTTTGTCGTCTAAATTAAGTACAATATTGACCATTGTAGTCGTTTTATTTTATTGTACACTGCCTGACCCAAAAAGTCACTGGCAGTGTCTGACTTTTTACATTCTAATCTGTTTTTGCAGCTGGGGCAGTTTCGCGATCCCTCCCCTTCATTCTCAAACCCGTCTCTCAAACCCCGGTTTTATCTCCTTTACGAACCCCCTCCTCGGCGACTCGTCTCCCTCCATCACTTTGTCCGACGGAGGAGTGCGTCCGCGCATACCGCCCGCTTCATCCCTCCCTCCGGGTCGATAACCCCCGGCGCTGCCACAAACGCTGAGTGATCGCCGCGGCAACCGCATCTCGGAGACGCGACGGGAGACGGACGGCGGCGTTACGCATTAGGGATGTGTTCAGTGCCCGACGCTGCGCAAGTAAATGTGACCTAAATGCACAAAACATAGTAGTTCTCGACTGTCTTGTTTTCGTCAAGTGTTCAGGCCCCTGGGTTCAATTCCCATGGCCAGTTTGAGTTTCTAACTTCCCTCTGGGTGTTTCCTACAATGACCCAAATCACACACAGTAGGCGAACACTTCCAGCTACTCCTTGACCAAGACAATGGCTCAGGATCTTGAAATGCCCTGGTCGCCCTGTGGCTCTGTTTGAAGGATGGAAGGTCAAAAACAGAGGACAGATTTGTACATGGGAGCAATAAAGGCTGCACTGTCCCAACTCCAAAAACAAAAGAATAGAGCTTCATTAAAACAGCTAAAATCCCTCTAAGTTTGATTTTGCCCTGGAGTTTCACAGTTCTTCTTTCCCAACATGACATGGGAAGAAACTTACCTCACAGCTAAAAGTTCTGCTTACTTC
Organism: Gobius niger; assembly: GCF_951799975.1. NCBI lineage: Eukaryota > Metazoa > Chordata > Actinopteri > Gobiiformes > Gobiidae > Gobius > Gobius niger. The sequence continues at coordinate 5,679,901 of NC_136874.1, forward strand.
CTCTCACTTCCCTCTTGTTAGAGAACAATTTAATTGCTATTTATCATATTGGGTCATGCTGTGCAGTCGGTTCGTACAATCCCTGTGGGTCAAGCTGTACAGTTGCACTATCTCTGTCGTAGCCTTGACTGTGGTGCTCAGGCGCCTTCCCTCAGCCCTCACCAAATGGTTTGCTTGTGTATCAGTATGACGCTATGTCTTGAGTTCATGTCCCCGGGATGATGAATAAACTTCTCCTGCATAAGACACCCAGACTCCTGCCATCCTTCATCTATCCTCTCAGACACCATTGTTTATTCTCTAACACCTCTTAACCGTAAACATGCGCAAAAAAAGCTCATCTTCCAGCTGTAGGACCAAGATTGTGACTCAAGATCTGAAGATGGCTCAGGGGCGCAGCACCGCGGTCAATCACTGCTCCTGACAAGACTGGCATTGAAGGATTTCCCTATAAAAGCAATAAAATGCACCGAATAGGACTGAAAGGTAAACATAACCTTCTGCACATGGTAACTGCGAGAAACTGCTTAGTGTGTTTCAGCTCCCTCACCCTAACCCTGATCACATGACCTTTAATATCATCCTGCACTAATCTATGGAGGGGACCATATCTAAACGGGATCCATTAACACTTGTTTTACCCCCACTGGGACTACGAAAAGGATTTATTAAGGTAAACAAGTTACTTAGTGCTGAATTATGGATGTATGTTTCTACTAAATCTCTATCTTTAGATACAGAGACATGGAGAGGAACAAAGTGGTTCAACAACCCATAAATACTTAAAATATGGACAATGCTAACATTAGCAACAAATGCCGTTTTTCACTTCTACTGAACAATTTGCTGTGAAAAAACATCCAATATGTTTACAGTCTGCCAGCAAACGGCTAAAAAGTGGGGAAAATGTTGATTCCCATGAGAAGTTTTCTCCCCCCTCGGCTAGGCCACGCCCCCTTGTATGACACGTTGCTGTCTGTATCTATAGATATGTAGCGCGTAAAGGTACTACTATCATGATTATTCAAATTAAAAGAATGGTTGGGTACATAAAGGGGGGGAATGGAAGTTAATTTGTTCTAACCTTGATACCACATTAGCATCAGGCTAAATTGATTTTTGCATCATCCACGCTACATCTAGGTATACAATCATTGGTAAATTAGTTCATGGCTTCCATTTACTTTTCCCGCAAATGGCTGCAAATCCATTATACTGCAGGGAGGAAACTCGCTCTCACTTTGAGTAAGAGAATGTGGTGCAGCGCCTTTAACGTCTTACGGTGTTTATGGCGTTAACACACGGAGGAGGAGGCTCTGATTAAGCCTATTGCAGATTATACCCAATGTGTGGGATTCCAAACTTGTCACTTCAATCCAAAGTCGTGGGAACTGCCAGTGGGGGGCTAATTGGGTCAGAGATTTATGTGAAGTTACTCCGTTCATGGCACAGAAGGCTAAAAACAATAAGAAAATGGTGGTCAGTGTTAGCCAACTTTGTCTATTCTTCCTGTGGTGCAGAGAAGCCAAACAGCACAGACAGAGATGGCGTTTACTTTTACATAATCAACAAAGGTGTGGAACAGCAGGAAATGACAAATGAATGGATAGAACATTGAACTATGTCCAATCCGATATCAACCTGCCTTTCTACTCGTGTAATGTGTGTATCTACCTGTGATCCCTACCTTTGTTACACATCCCCCCCCATACGATATGCTGTCTTTTCAGGCATCAGCTGCAAATTACGCTGCCCCCGGTGGAGTGCCTGGGCCGCGCGGTACCGGTTTTGAAAAGATTATACGTATGATTCCTAATGAGGCTTAGCACGGGAAGAGGATTTGGGCACCGAGAGGATCGGGCTTTCCGTTTAGTTTAAGATCCGCCAAAACAAAAATGCAAAGAGGAATAATGCAGCCTGAAAGATTTAGCTCTCGAGATATTCATACAAAATCATCATTGAACGTTCTTTTCAGATTCTTTCGACCACAAATGAATGCTGAGCCTTCATAATTATGCTAACGGCTATAGGGAAATACATTCAACAGGCTCCAAAACACCCATACATTGCAACACTTGTTCATACTCATCCACTCATTGCACCTCGCTCTTTTGTCTATCCAAGTCTCTCCAGGTTGATACAAGGTTGTGTGCTCAAATGTCAAGCCGTTTTCCCGCGGTGGATATGCTAATGTCTCTGAACTCCACCGGGACTGCGCCCAAAAATACCCCCACGCTTTTACCCCGAGGCCGCGAGCGTGATTAATCCCGCCCACTCGCCCTCCTAATCAGGGAGTTCGCTTTTTTTTTCTGACGCACAAATATTACCATACAAAAACATGTCGAGCTTTATTTGTTCTCTCTGGGTTTTTCTCCCTTTCCTATAGCTTCCAGTTGGAGTTCTCATTTGCCTTTTACTCAATTCCGTCTCCCACAACATATAGGGTCAAAGCTGAAGCGCCACTTCTCCCTTAGCTCTCCACTGACAGCTTCCTGCCATATTTAACGTCCTTTATAATCAATTACCAAGTCAAGAGGCTGGCCGTAATTTAATTTGAGCCCTGCGCTGACATCCCGTTAGCAATCACTGTCTGTTCCAATTAGGAGGGCCGGCATTACTGGTCAAATTCAAGCGCTAATGTGTGGGCGAAGTTCCTATAGTTCTCTATAGGGTTGACGTGTCTGCCTTGACGTCCTTCGAGTTTTGCGAGAAGACTGCGGATCTAATCGACTGTCAGGTGTCCAAGGTCGTTAGGGGAATGCATACATTGCAGTAGCATATCGTGAAGAGGGTTTTTCCAAAGCCATAGAGAGTTAGGAGGGAATATAGTAGGCGGAAAGTCTCAAGTTTGTCAAAAATGATCAAGACAAGTAAAGTAAACTGGATCTTAGTTTACGACTGGATTTGACAGGGATTTCTGTTTTTTTTTTTATTATTTTCAATACAGTCCCGGTTTAGTGCAGCTCTTCTTGGGTGTTCCTAGACTTTGGTAAACTCTATCAAAGGTCATCCAGTGCAGAAACTATTGGACTTGCTTCACAGCTAAAGAAAGCTCCATGTTCTATATAAGGCAAGGGGGTCGTTCTGTGCAGAGTTTGCAATTTATCTCAAAGTAAAATTTACCTTATAAATGCCAGATCTCGTCTGATATCGGGAGCGAAGCATGTTGGGCGTGTTTGGTATTCGGATGGATAACCATGACTTATGACAGTGAAAAGAGCAATACAAATAAAATCTCGTCTTGCCTATGGATGATTCAGTTTCTAAACTCAACAAAATCTGGGGAAGGAAGGAAGGAAGGAAGGAAGGAAGGAAGGAAGGAAGGAAGGAAGGAAGGAAGGAAGGAAGGAAGGAAGGAAGGAAGGAAGGAAGGAAGGAAGGAAGGAAGGAAGGAAGGAAGTACCCAGAGGAAACCTACACAGAGAACATGCAAACTCCACATAGAAAGGCCTCGTCCATGTGGGAGTCAAACCTTGGACCTTCTAGCTGTGAAGCACCATGCCGCCAACATGTTCGCTTCACAGAGTATGAAAATACTATACGAAAATACTATACAGAACTATTTTAACTACAGGGAAGAAAATGATAGTTTTGTTCTGAATGGCGGCTGCGGGTCTGCATTTCAGCGACACATTACAACATTGAACTCTACATGAAACGAACTGGCCGGGCTAGTCCCACGACAGCATTGTATGGGTCACATGTAAAAGGGAAAACTTATTCAGGTACAGTGGGGTTCAGATCTGGTGATGTTCGAGAGTGGCCTTTCCTATAAGCAGGGGAAACGGCAGCCGCCTCCAGCGCGTTGGGAAGTATATTGTCAAAATTGCTCGGGAAGCTCGGCGCGGTTTGTCTCGGGGCTTATCAACGTCTGCGCTGGAAATGGGGACTAATGACTTACACGGAGGGGGGAGGGAGGAGGAGAGTTCGCCGAATCGGTCTCAATCAATGTCACGCGTTATGAGAGCGAATCTACACCTGTCAGCCGCCTGGTAACAGTGTTGTCAGGGAGCGCTCCCCGGAATGGAAAATGAAATCAGCTCAGCAGCGCGAGAGCAAAAATACAGAGCTGAATTCTTTATAATGATTACGAACACTTACTTGCTTGTAATTTAGCTTGGATTTTTTTTCTGAAATTGCAAGACAAATGCGCTAAGTTTGACCTGGTTTATCCCCTCTGCAACCAAAGCAAACACTGTTGAAATAATACCCTTGTCGCCGTATCCCTGTGCACATTAATTGCTTTCTCTTTAGACGCCGAACAGAGGACAATTTGTAAAAGGTGGTTGAGTTTTTTTTTGTTTTTGTTTTTTGGGTGGGGGGCGACTAATGACTCCTGCTTCTCCTTCAACAACGCCAACAAAAAGCGGCATTAGCATTCGGGAAGAAGCGTACGAAGACACGGACAAATGCTTATGTGCAAATCAGGTAAACGGACTTTGATGTTCGAGGACTAGGTCAAAGTTTTGGAATTCCGCTCGGGTTCGTGCAACTTTGCTCTCAGCGAATGCATCTCGTTGGGAGGCCGTCCAAAAACACTCGCTGGTTAATTGCTATTCTTTGCTCCGTTGTTTTGTAAGAGCTTTGGAAGAAAAATCCAGCAGTCAAGAGTACTTTTTCAGTGTTGCTTGTTGGACTGGGTTTTCAGAAAGTCCAAATGGCAAAACATTATTAATTTTGTTTTTCTCAAATCGACACATTCACCCCGATGTGTCTAGGTTGCAAATTGCGTCGTCCTTTCGAGCCACACTTTCAATTTATCCAGACGAAAATGTTACTCCGCTATTAACTTTTTGCATTTTGTTTGTAATGAAGCCAAAATCCCCCACGTCCATAGTGTCAAATGCATAAAGATATCACTTCAAGTCGAGTTTTATTCCTCACAGTCTCCCATCTATTTAGTCGCTGGTATGTGTCACACGGCCTTTCATTTCCTCCTTGAATTCTGACGTTTTCCGCTGCCTCCCAGGCCGCCGCGTTCTCTTGATTGTGCGGCGTCCATGTTGGGCCGGTGAAAGGACGAATAAATGCATGGTTATTACTTCAGAGAGAGAGACCGGAGAGAGACCCAAAGTGAACTCGCGAGTTTCTATTTCATGTGGCAATAAAAAAAGAAGGCTGTGCGGTGCAGAGAGCTCAGTGCCAGGAGGAGGAGAGGGGGAAGACACCGCGGAAGATTTCACACCCAGAGGATACAGTAGGAGGAGGAGGGGGCAGGGAGAGGGCGACAGTGTGGGGCATGTTAATTTGAAGGGCCCATATCACTTTGAGAACGCCCGGGCTTCACTCATTTTGGGACATAAGCAGGTGAGGCCTGGGTAGTTGGGAATATCTGCTGAATCAATCTATGTATCTATTGTATCTTATCTATGTATCTGTGTCTCCCTCCTTCTTTCCTTCCATCCATCCTTTCTTCTTCCCATCCTTCCTTTCATCCATCCATCCCTCTTTCCTTCCTTGCATCCGTCCTTCCTTCCACCTATTCATCCTTTCTTCCTACCATTCTTCCTTTCTTTCATCCACCCTTCCTTCCTTTGTTCCTTCCTTCCCAACTTCCTTCCTCCCTCCCCGACTTCCTTCCTTCCTTCCTCCCTCCCCGACTTCCTTCCTTCCTTCCTTCCTTCCTTCCTCCCTCCCCGACTTCCTTCCTTCCTTCCTTCCTCCCCGACTTCCTTCCTTCTTTTCCTCCATCAATCCTTCCTTCCTTCCTTCCTTCCTTTCCTCCATCCTTCCTTCCTTCTTTTCCTCCATCCATCCTTCCTTCTTTTCCTCCATCCATCCTTCCTTCTTTTCCTCCATCCATCCTTCCTTCTTTTCCTCCATCCATCCTTCCTTCTTTTCCTCCATCCATCCTTCCTTCTTTTCCTCCATCCATCCTTCCTTCTTTTCCTCCATCCATCCTTCCTTCTTTTCCTCCATCCTTCCTTCTTTTCCTCCATCCTTCCTTCTTTTCCTCCATCCTTCCTTCTTTTCCTCCATCCTTCCTTCTTTTCCTCCATCCATCCATCCTTCTTTTCATCCATCCATCCATCCTTCTTTTCATCCATCCATCCATCCTTCTTTTCATCCATCCATCCATCCTTCTTTTCATCCATCCATCCATCCTTCTTTTCATCCATCCATCCATCCTTCTTTTCATCCATCCATCCATCCTTCTTTTCATCCATCCATCCATCCTTCTTTTCATCCATCCATCCATCCATCCATCCATCCATCCATCCATCCATCCATCCATCCATCCATCCATCCATCCATCCATCCATCCATCCATCCATCCATCCATCCATCCATCCATCCATCCATCCATCCATCCATCCATCCCTCCCTCCCTTCCTAAATAGTTTGGAGGAAAAACCCTATCCCCACTGTGAAGTATGGTGCAGGGAGAATCTTGGACTATTCCTCTTTACAAAACTATTGCAGTTCAGTGAGATTCGGGTGGTGTACTTACTTATCCCTCCCTGTCCTGTGAATATTGACATGTTGTGGCCAATAAAAATCTGATAACATGTAATTGTTTGGGTGGTATCAGTTTAAGCAGACACCGTTTACTCATTATTATCATCGCAGGTACTTAAATTCATTTTGTTTGCAGACGATACAAATATGTTCACAGCAGGAGACGATTTGCAACAACTGTGTCAGATTGTTAACTTGGAACTCAAGAGTGTCAATAAGTGGTTCATACAAAACAAATTATCCTTGAATTTGAGTAAAAGTAAACTGATGATATTCGGCAACTGTGATTCTAATGCTCAGGAGGCAATTCAGATAGAGGGTGTCGTTATAGAGCAGGTGCATGAAATCAAATTCCTTGGCGTTATTATAGACGACAGAATTACTTGGAAATCGCACATTAAATATATAACTACTAAACTTTCAAGAAGCATTGCAGTAATAGCAAAAGCGAAGCACATTTTAAATATCAAAGCGCTACATACCTTATACTGTTCTCTGATTTTGCCCTATTTATACTATTGCGCTGTGGTTTGGGGTAGTACTTACAAAAACACAGTTAAACCAATAGTATTGTTGCAAAAAAGAGCTGTCAGATTAATTCATGAAGTTGGGTTTCTGGACCACACAAATCCATTATTTTTAAAATCAAGGATCATGAAGTTTTGTGACATTGTTGAGTTCCAAACTGTACAGATGCTATACAGAGCAAGGTACAAACTGTTACCAGGCCAAATACAAAGAAGGTTCCAAGAACGCACTGGTTTTTATGAATTACGTGAAGATTTAAACTTTAGGATTCAGAAACATAGCTCAACTTTGAAAAGCTTCAGCCCTACAATTAAAGGGGTGCAATTGTGGAATAATTTGGATATGGAAATGAAACAATGTCCAAACATCAACCTGTTCAAATATAAATACAAACAAAAGACTTTTGAAAAATACAGAAAAGAAGAAATTAGTTGCCATTAGAGGGAGCAATACAACCAATTTACATTGATTAATTAATGGCAGAGTGTTTGGAATTGCTTGTAACGGATGTCATTTCTATTGCTCAAAACATAATAAAGAATGAGCCCCTCCAACGGGCTCATAAACCTCATTGGTTAATGCACTTTACAGCAGACGAACATCATCTACAAAATCAGCTGTTAGGGCGGCTGGGGGCGGGTTTGTTGATGGGGAGCTACTGCCCTCTTCAACTGGCCCGCTCTACACCCGGCTTTTTAACGCACCACTCGATGTAGTTGTCACATCATACACTGTACATAATAATAGATATATAAATAATAATAATACATTAAAAATGCACATAGATTAAAATTGTGTTGAGCCTGGTAATAACAACTGGAGCAACAAGAACACGGACTATAATACGTGCATTAATGTGCCTTTATGTCATGAAAACTAGTGAGTGTGGCTGACGTTTGGCATTGGAAACTGAAAGAAATATATGAATGGTCGCTTTGTTACTTGCTTTGTAGAGATCTTGCAGGAAATAGTAATAGTGTAATAGTGTTTGCTTCTGTTATTATGTGAATAGCTCAAACAGTGGTTGTGAGTCAAAAAGCTGTTCTGAAAGGAAACGAGTTGTTTTGTTTATTTGCTATTGTTCCTTGTTGTTGTTTTGTTTACACTGATTATACTATGAGAAATGAAAAGTTCATCATTTTGAGTTGGGGGTAGGCGCTCATAAGCTTTTGCTTCAGCCTACTCCTTTTGAGCAAAATGTATGCTCAAATAAATAAATAAATAAATAAATAAAATTATGATTTTGATGAAGTTCAGACCACATTTTATGACCAATGTAGGCAGAAATGTGAGAAATGTTTGCGTTTAGCATTTGGGGCAGGCAGATAAGTAGTCAGTTTTTTAGTCACAAAAAGCCTAGAGTGTGACAGAATAGAAAAATCCAAGTTAGATGCAGAAATACTTACTGTTGCGCGAATTGGTGCAGCTGGAGGCGCATAAGACGAATCGCCTATCACCGATCGAACCTTGCTTTGGTTCATTTAAACAATGCAAACTCCCGTGTCAGTGACGGATACGGCGTATAGAAAACCATTGCTGTGGCACTTTAGAACAAGGCGTGCTACATTTAGACGTATGAGCTGCCATTTGCAATCACTGCCCACATCTGCAGCCCGCGGAGAGGGAGGGAGAGAGAGAGAGAAGCAAATCATGGCTAAGTGTCTCGCTGAAGGCCACTTTGACATTTAATTGTGTCACTAGTTCTCTTTTCTCACGCGGGTTCACCTCCCGGGAGAGAGCAACGCCCGCCCCTGCCGCACAGTCATTGGACATCGCAGCGGCAGCCGAGTGGACTTAATATAAACGGCCAGTGGGACTTGAATTCCCAGCAGTAAGCAGGAAAAGCCAGCTCTGCATGTCTCCAACACAATGCGCTTTTTGTGATTGGAACAGCTTAAGGAATGCACAATAGCAAAATCTGTTTTTTCCATTGCTATTTTCAGAAGGAAGATGTGCCAGTGTGTCGCTATCGAGCAAATGGTATAGGGAAAAGAACTATCCAAAAATAGGTTAGGGTTTGCACAAGTAGGGATGCACCCAACAAATATCGGAGCGGATACTGGAAAAAATACAATATCTGGTATCGGCAACAAATATCCGATACTGAACCGATACCTGTTTTGGCTTTCACTGCAGTGAACATGGGCATTCTGTATGTCATTTTGAAGCTAAGAACCTGGAGAATTCATTCATTCACCGTCCAATGGTCCCACAATGTCTTTTTGCTACTTGGCCATCTCCTTATGAAAATGTGGAAAAAGACGTCCAGTGACAGCTCAACATGTTGTTTTTTGTTCATTTTACATACTTAGCATTGGTTTGAGAGATAATATAAATGACTACCCTTTAGACAAACTTGATTTAAAATTGTCACGTGATTAAATATTGCTAAACAAACCAATAACCCCAACCTTTTCCTAATCTTAATCTGACGGCAACATAGACACTTAGTTGCGCAAACGTAAATGCCGTGGCTAGCTACAGCATGCTAATGCTAGCAGAAACTAATCAAGGCTGGGTCATCAACATACAGTATTTTTGGTGCATAATTTGTAATCAGTTTATGTGAGTTGTTTAGAGTAAACCTATCATATACCAAGGATATTTAATCTAGAAAAGACCAGTGATCCTTGTTAAAAGGTTTTTACATTAGTTTATTAATAGATATAACTGATAATTGATCTGTAAAATCATGATAAGAAAAGATTAAAATGGAGATAAGTCGATTCACTTTTTCACTAACAGCAGGCACTTACTATTCTAAGAAGTATCGGCTAATACCCGAATTGGCAGATACTCAAACCCCCAGAATCGGTATCGAAAGCAAAAAGATGGATTGGTGCATCTCTAAACACAAGCAAAGGAAAAATGTGCAATATTGGACAACTGTCCTGATATTAGGGACTGTTTTGCTTTACTACTTAGCTATTTCAACACAGTTATAACAAGTTATAAAAGGCATTGGTATCTATATCCAACACAAAATCTCCTCTAAAATAAACTTCCATTAGTCGTATGTCTGCTGTGTGGAGCATTGTGACCCGTCACCCTGCTATAATGCAAGCATGGATGGTGTGAAGTCCATTCCCTACAACATTATTATTAAACCAATCAAAAATTAAATCCCATACATCCCATACATCCAATACATCCAATACATACTATACGTTGCTTGCTGTAATAGGCAAAATATACATAATTACTGTGTTCACTGGAGCATTGAGGCCGTATCAGCAGAGTAACACACACGAGGAGAGAGAAGGACACGCAGATATACCTACAGACTGCATGCATGGGGGGATTAGCCGCAGCCGAGAGCTCAGAATCCCCCCGTATGGTTTTGTACAAGTGCAGACAAAGCACAACTCTAAAGGAAGCATGTCTCGAATCTAATCATCTCCAGATAATAGCGATGCAGATGGAGCTGAGCGGAGCTTTCTTTTTGTGTGTGTGTTTTGCAAGTGTGAAGAAATAACAGGAAGAGGATCGGCTTACATGGGAACGTAGTCAGAATTTAAAATAGCGCCTTAGTGGGACACGCTCCATACAGTATTCATTCAGTGAGCACGTGTATTAAAGGAGGTATACCATGAAAAAAATCATGTTAAAATCATGCTTCCTAATCAAAAACACATCTGGAGTAATCCTTTTCACTTTGGTGGCTTCTTCTTCTACCGCTGAAGCGCTCCCTAGATCCTTTTCATGTCATACAGGGAACGGAAAACACTTTTTGTAAGCCTGTAATCCATCACGGCGCCATGGATTTGTTAGCATGCCATTAGCAGAAGTTGAAAGTTTGTTTTCGCTGTGTCGTTCCGTGTCATCCCTGTCTTTCAGTCGTCACTATCTTTTTCAGATGATAAAGCTTAAATACTGTTTAAGTGGTGCTAGCCTGCAGTTAGCTTTGCCCGTTAGCCTGTTAGCTTCTTCTTCGTGATTATATTAGTGTGTATTGGTGACTCCGACCCAAAGGCAGGAAAGCTGCAATTGTGGTTTTCTGGCCAGAGACACCAGTGGGAGATGAAAGACCCCCAATCATCCCATTAACACTTGTATTACCCCCAGAGGGACTACGGAAAGGATTTATTAAGGCAAACAAGCTACTAGTTCTTCTCTAAAAGTGTCTCTGGCTCGTCTCCATGGAGATGTCGACTGAAGGCAGCCAAATATGAGCTTTTAAATCCAAATCCAGTCTTTGATCACTTACCACCACTACAAAAATAGACTTTTCTTTATCCAAAATGTTGCGCAATGTGCCTTTAAAAACTATGGGGGGAAAAAATAATCATACAGTACAGATCAAAGGGCTTCAGTAGTAGAAGAAGAAACAACCGAAGTGAGAAAGAATACTCAGTGAATGAAGAGAAATACTGTGACTGGGATAGGGCTGTCATGATAAACAATACACTTTTGGGCTTAATATTTATCGTCTATCATATCATTCACCCCTCCATTTTTCTAATGTAATACTTTATTTTGTACCCAAAGCAAGTTTTATTGTACATCATGTTCACTGAAGGATATTTGAAGTACTTTCCTAGCAAAGCAGTAATGTTTAAGCTGTAGAGCTGTTGCTTTCAATGGTATTGTTTATAGTTTCCTGCCTCAATATATCAAACTATATCAAACTAGATTTTGTTATCATGACAAGCCTACGATTGGGTCTGTTAAACAGCAATTTACAACATTGATAAAAGCTCAAAAAAGTCAGTTTTGCATCTGTCTCTTTCACCATAATGTAGAGGTTTGTAAAGTGATTTAGCATAGAATTTAAGCCAGACAGTTCTTCATTCATCCACGCTTGAAACAGTATATTGTCTTCTTATCCTCGATGGCTAAATACTCCAAATGTACCTGAAACTGAACCACTAAAAGCTTCTCTGCAGATGTTAACACTTTCTACTGTGTTGGTTAGAGAATGAAAGGATTAACGGACTAAAGAAAAGAGTAAAAGTCATTATCAAGCACTTTAACTCTCTGGAATGATCCGACACTGATGCTTTGATTGTGGAAGATGAAGGTTTTTTACAAATGAACAAAGAATCGGCACGTACAGTACAGAGAGAGGAAGAGCAATGCAAGATTTATCAGTAGAGCGCAGATCCCACCGGTCCATGATGTATATTATTGTTACATAAGGCAGACACATCGCCAAACCCACCGCAGTAAATCAATGTAAAGAAGGTCCTGCAGACACTTTTTAATCAGAGGACGGCTGTGTGGAGCATCTCGCCCGCTAGTCAATCTTCCATGAAATACGGCCGACAAACAAGTCCGGTGTCATAAAAATAAAATGATTCCTAAAATAAGGAGGCTGTCTTTGGGGAACACCTGCTACTACACCTTCACCCGACATCCAGGGATTAAATATCAGTAAATCTGCATTAAAAAGATGGCAACGTATTGCAACTGAGGTGAAATATAATTAAGGAGTTATAGAAGAGGGTGTGGCTTCGCCGAGGGGTGAAAATAGAATCTTTTGGGAAACGCAATTTTTCACTCTTTTTAGCCATTTTCTGGCAAAATATGAACTTATTTATCACATACAAATAAAGATGGAACAAAGAGGATGTTTATTCACAGTAGATTGCTCAGTAGGAGCGAAAAAACGGCAGTCGTCGCTGGTGCTAGCTATTAGCAGTTTTTCGTTCCTACTTAACTATCAGCTGAAAAAACATCCATATGGGCCGAATTTAGACTTGACTTTTGTTTGTATCTGATAAGTAAGTTTATATTCTGCCAGAAAATGTCTAAAAAGAGTGAAAAATGTTGTTTTCCAAAAGATACTTCCTTCCCCCTTGGCAAGGCCACGCCCCTTTGTATGACACAATGCCATCTGTATATCGGTAAAGTTTTCACTCATTTTTCATCGACATAACATGGTCGGCACGGCAACAGTTTAAAATGGTTTGGCTGTATGTATGTCACTTCCTGTCTGTGTCCAATAAGGAAGTGAATCTATAAACGTGTCGTATGCACTTTAAGCACTATTTCATGAAACCTTGAGCATCGCAAGAGTAGATTCAGTAATGCTACTCTCCACTCTTCAACTACTGATTGAAAACTATAATTTTAATCAATGGTTGACTAGTCTGGACCAACATGCTGTCGCTTTTGATTGACAAATTGGCCAAAAAATCAAGTATGGTCAGGCGTAGTGTCCATAATAATTAGCCTTAGCCGCTGTTAGCATCCAACAAGAATAATAGCATGTAGCAAACGACGTCACAAGTAAAAATTTCTGCATTGCTATTCCTCACCACTGATCCCTGGCGCTCCTGTTGTGACCAGCCTGGCCTCCTAATAAAGTGCTATGTTTTCCAGAGAGCGGGAACAAAGGACGGGTGCCTGGATGGTTCATTTATCAGCGTAAACCCGTTTGAAATCCCTGCCTCGGGCCAACGGCGGAGAGAGGGGCGCCCGCGGGGAACGAGCGGAGGATAACCATAGAGCCTTTGATGAGCCCACAGCCAACTCCGCGCACCTGTGTCTAATGCGCACAAATGAAAAAAAAAAAAAGAAACTGGGAAAGCTCAAAATAAAGGGGACGCGTGGCTTTATATATATAGCAAAAGGCTTTGAAAGTGCTACTTCTGAATAAACACAGAAGAAGAAGTTGTTATGGGCTGAAGTAAAGGGTGAATGTATTGCAGATAGGGATGGGAAATTATCAGTTTTTATCTATATCACAGAAAGTACATATGCTAACCACTCATACAGCCGCTGTATGGTAATCCAGAAACAACCAAGACTTTCGTTTATGATGAAGTGAAAGTAGTGCGTGTAGGGGCAGTCCTGGATTACGCAAGTACAAGCAGAACCGGTTCTACTTGAAGACACCACTTCTTGATTCCCAACGATAAATGCAGCCATGATAATAAGTTATACAACGCTTCACAAGGAAATAATTAGAAACACACTCAGAGAATAGGCAGGTTGGACAAATGCCTGAACAGGGAAAGGCTGGCTGTGTTTGCCCCACTTTCGTCATGATGCCACCCTGCCCTGCGATCAGCTGCTCCTACATGTGCGACTTTGTTCATATTGGAGAACGTTACCACAAAACTGTTCCTAAAATAGTTCACATATGAAGATAAAAATGACAAATACCAGTAATGCAACTATTATATTGCATAAAAAAGGTAAACAGCGACAGAGACATTCATCCAATTGTCAATGTCATGGCACTGAGGCTGGCACACACTGGCTTATGCACTGCAGCTAATGATATATACTATATACCATAATATACTTTATATACACAGTACACAGACACACTTTTAAATGTGACAAGACATAGGGACGGAGCGCTCAATGAATCAGAAACTAAAATCTGTAAAAACAATATTCCCACCAGTGTGCAAATTACTTTAAAATTGTAGTATATTCTGTATTAGTTACAGCTATAAAAATGTATTATGTTTGTATTACATATTACTGTTTACTACAAAAATGTAGCCAAGTTACACTACTTTGAGTTACTTTTGGCAAAAAACAGAGCAAAACTGCAGATCTTACACACCAGTGTCTGTCATTTGGGGGCAGTTTGGCTTTTTTTCCTTGATACATTTAAATGCATAACTCGAGTGACTAATATATTCCGGTATTTTGTTTCAGTATGTCCTTAGTTACTGAAAAAACTAATATATTTTTGTAACTCACTACTTTTGTAAACCCCAACACTGACCCCAACTATAAACAAATAAACAGAGTCTCAAGCTTAAAGCTATATATCAACCTGTATCAGTCTTTCCGTCCTTCCCTCTCCTCTGCACCGTCAGCCAGGGCGAAGCACGATTCCAACCAACCACAGCGCGACAAACAAACACACAGGTATTTTACTGGGAATACGAAACTGATCTCTCCATGGAGATAATGACTAAAGGCAGCCAAATATGAGATTGAAATAGGTTATGTCCTCATCCAAATCCATTCTTTGATTACACACTGCAAAAAAAATGCTTTTCTGTGTCAGGTTAGTCATAAGGAGAATGTTAAGTATCGATGGCAACAGTATAATTCAAAATGTTATGCAGTGTGCCTATACATGCCTCTCAATCATTATGGCCGCCATTTTGAACACCGAAGAAGAATTATGCAGTACTATAACATGTAACAATATCTCTATTCAGGATATAAATGAAAGACCACAGTGGCATGTTTATGTACTCATAATCATTGCTCAAGAAGATAGCAGTAAAAACACGGCCCCAGAGAGGTATGTTTATGTTTATGAGTCAGTGTTTAAGATGCTAGCATGCTACCAGTTAGCATTTATCTTCAACAGCTCAGCTCTAACCTCTCCAAGAGAAAGCCCTGAGCCAAACTCCAAACCTTGGATACAACATGTGACAGAGGCCAGAGCTGTTACTGTAGCATTTCCTCAGTGTTCATAGATGTGAGCCACACATGTGTCGACAGTTGCTAACCGGTAGCATGCTAACGTCTTGAGCAGCTTAAACACTGACTCAGACTGAGACTGGTGACATGACAAACCGTAAAAATCACAGAGAAAGGTTTTCTGTTTCCTCTTTGATGTGTTAATTTAGTGAAGCAGATCTTTAGGAAATCCTGCTGTGGCTGTAGATGCTACGTCTGTGCCACATTTGCTGGTTATATCACATAAACATGTGTCTCTGGGGCCCGGTTTTAACTGTTTTCTTCTTGAGCAATGATAACAAATAAACAAAAATGCCACTGTCAATCAGTTGTCTTTTATTTTCATCCTGAGTAGAGATATTGTTACATGTTGTAGTACTGCATAATGCTACTTTGGTATTCAAAATGGCGGCCGGAACTATGCACGATGTCATTGGAAAGGCATGTAAAAATTAATAGGATAAATTTCAGATATTTCAGAGGGGCAGACACTTGGTTCCCTAAAATGCTCATTTGACTGATTCAACTTGAAACAGCCAGTGTTAACAATGACACACAGAGGAGGAGCTGCACCTGAACAGATTGTTTTGATGTAATTACCCATCTCTCTCCCTTCCTATATTTTTATCCACAAGGGTCGAAGAACATCCTTGTCAGCTCCTCGGCACCGTTGTTTCTGAATGCGTGTTGGGTTAGCTCATGCTCATTCTTTTGGTTTTTCACGTTTATAGAAGTGCCTGCAGGTTTATAATAGTAAGAGGCATAATGAGACATACGGTTCCGATGGATGACTCAAGTAGAAGTAAAACTGGTTCTACTTCTTGATCCTCAACCTTAACTGCAGCCATGATTTACAAGTTCCACGCTGTTTTACAAGGAAATAGAAACACACTCAGAATGGGCAGGTTGGATAAATACCTGAACAGGGAAAGGCTAGCTGTCTTTCGGTATGATGCCACCTTGGCCCTGCCCTATTGTTATTCAATACAACATGTTTGACTTTGTACAGCACAGGCATATTGAAGAATATGAATATAAAAATGACAATATATAGATATATACAACAGTAATGCAACTATTATATTGCATAAAAAATGGAAAAGAGTAAATAGCGATGGAGACATTCATCAAATTGTCAATGTCATGGCACTGAGGCTGGCACACACTGGCTTATGCACTGCAGCTGATGATATATACACACTTTATAAATATATATACACACACACACAGACACACTTTCACATGTGATAAGAGTTAGGGACGGAGCGCTCAATGATTCAGAAAGTGAAACTAATACTGCAAAAAGAATAATACCCCGAATAAACGAATTATCTAACTTTAGTGTCAAGCGAAAATGTGTGTTGATAGTCATTAGAGCCTATTAAAAAAGCATCAACCTGCGTCACTCTTTCTGCCCTTCCCACTCCTCTGCACCGTCAGCCGGGGTGTGGCATGACTCCACCAACCACAGCGCGACACACACACACACACACACACACACACACACACAAACACACAGGTATTTTACTGGGACTAAGAGACTGCACTCACTATTACCAGACAGGGAGATGGCACAGAGAGCATCGTACCACAAAGCTTGGAGTTGTTCAATTTGTTCGGATCCTCTGAAGCATTCTGTTCCCTGTGACCACAGCTTCTGCATAGACTGTGTTCATAAACACTGGGGCGAAGTGGAGCAGACGCTGCAAAGCTGTTTCAACTGCAGCAAGAGCCTCATCCCAAGGTCTACGCCGGTCAACAACATCCAAATGGCAGTTTCAGAGGAACATCCGGCTGACGACCAAACTGACCGTCCAGTTGACAACCAAACCGACCGTCCAGTTGACGACCAAACCGAACGTCCAGGTGACGACCAAACCGACCGTCCAGTTGACGACCAAACCGAACATCCAGGTGACGACCAAACCGAACATTCAGATGACGACCAAACCGAACATTCAGATGACGACCAAACCGAACATTCAGATGACGACCAAACCGAACATTCAAATGACGACCAAACAGAACGTCCATTTGACGACCAAACCAAACATCCATTTGACGACCAAACGGAATATTCGGACGACGGCCAAACCAAACGTCCGGCTGATCGTCCAGCTGAATGTCCGGCTGACGACCAAACCGAATGTCCATTTCATGACCCTACAAAACATCCGGTTAGGCCCAGTCGTCTTTCTGAACTCTGCACTGGCCCTGAAGACGTGCCCTGTGATGTTTGCACTGGGAGGAATATCAAAGCTGTGCAGACTTGTTTGAAATGTTTGGTTTCATACTGTAAGACTCACCTCGAGCCTCATCTTCAAGTCATTCCCCTAAGAAAACATCCGTTGGTGGATCCCTCACGCAACCTCCAAGAAAACATCTGCTCTGAGCACAATGAGTTCAAGAAAATGTTTTGCCGCTGTGACCAGCAGCTGATCTGCTACGTCTGCCTTGTGGAGACGCACAAGGGACACGACACTGTTCCAGCAGCAGCAGAGCGGGATCGCAGACAGGCACAGCTTCAGGCTCAGAGAGACCCACTGCTGAAGATGATTAAGGATGAAGAAGCAGACCTGGAGAAGCTTCGGCAGGAGGCTGAGAATATCTGCCGCTCTACTGAGAACGCAGTGAGACACAATAGGGAGGGTTTCACTGAGCTCATCCGTGTTCTCAAACAAAAACGCTCTAAAATCGAGCAGCAGATTCACACCCAGCAGCAAATTCAACTGTGTCAACTGGAGGGGCTTCAGAACCAACTGCATGAGGACGTCTCCGAGATGAAGAGGACGGTGTATGAGTTGGATTCACTGTCAAAAACACCAGACAACCACTTCCTACGCCACTGCACTGCACTGTCCCACGCCATGGACAGGGCGCCCTCTCCCAGAGTCCAGGATTCAGGACACTTGCGCTACTACGACGACACAAATGAGGCCGTGTCAGCGATCATGGAGAAGGCTCGGATGGCTTTGACCGAAGGTATGAAATATGTCACAGTTTCCAAGGTCGATGTTTTACTTTCCCCGGCTGAGCCCACCACCAAAGAGGGCTTTCTGAAATATGCCTGCGATATCACACTGTTCACTAATGGAGGACAAAACGTGGTATCCCTGACTGAGGACAACAGAAGAGCAACATTAAAAGCAAGACAGGGCTATTCTGAAGATGACCGTGCATGTCATGCCCTGAGCAGAGACAAGCTGCCTGACAGGTGTTACTGGGAGGTGCAGTGCGAGGGCTCAAGCGTCCGCATAGTCGTCGGCAAACATTCTGGTTATAATTCATTTGACGGCAGGTTTTGGGCATTAGTGCGTAGGGCGGGTTCTGGTTATACCTTTTGTTCTGAGAATCGTACGGTCAGCCTCCCAGGTCCAGTCTCAGACACGGTCGGGGTTTACCTCGACCGTCAGAGAGGAATTCTGTCATTCTACAGAGTGGCAGAAACAATGGTTCTCCTTCACAGAGTTCAGACCGTTTTCCCTGAGTCTTTACAAACCGGAGTGGTGCTTCATGATTGTGGAAGTGTGTACTTTCCTAAACTCAGTAGGGTATGAGGTATGAGGTGAAGTTGTGACCATGAGTTCTAGGAAAACTGTCTCATTATAATATAATATTCATAATACGTATTTGGTAAATGGGTTTGATATGACACTATTTTGCAGATAAATTAGTCTGATGAAAATTTAAACTCTTGCCATTATTATTATTATTATTAGTAGTAGTCATAGTTGTACTTCTATTGTTGTTGTTTTAACTGTATTAACATGTAACATTTAAGCATAGTTATCTTGATCTTATTTTGATTGGGTAAGCTGGTAATGAGGTTATGTAATGTAAAATGTGTGTTTGAGCAGGTGCACACCTTTTCTATCTCCATAGTCACAGTTTAATAAAATGTAATCTTGTATCTCTGAATCGCATGATGAGAGAAAATATAGATGTGTGTTTTAATGAAGTTGTTGCTGTTTTATTCTGTAACATGTTTGTGTTTTGACTGGGTGAAAATGGATATGTACTCAATAAAATATGGTGACTGGATTTGTGAGTTTTGAAATTATTTTATTAATTCAAAATAGCTACATCATAGCGCTCTGAATACAAATGAAGAATCAATTTGCTAAAGCAGATCGTCATAAACGTCATAAAAAACAAAAATTTGAATTGTTTTGGATATCTATCTATAGATGACACTTGTGAAGCTAAAGTTGTTTCAATTTGACTAAGAACTAGAGAGTTTCTCCTTTCATGGCACTGAATCAGACCTGGCAATGATTCAAACGGATCCAGAAACAACCGAGACTTTCGTTTATGAGGATGTGAAAGTGGTGCGTGTATCTGCCGTCTTGGAATACTCAAGAACAAACCAGTTCTAGATTTTTTTCCACCCTAAGTGCAGCCATGATTTAATAAGTTACACAATGCTTTACAAGGAAATAACTAGAAACACACTCAGAGAACAGGCAGGTTGGACAAATGCCTTAAAAGGGAAAGGCTGGCTGTGTTTGCCCCAGTTTCATTGTGATGCCACCTTGCCCTGCGATCAGCTAAGGCAACATGTGTGACTTTGTTCATATTGGAGAACGTTACCACAAAACTGTTCTTTAAAAAGTTTACATATGAATATAAAAATGACAGTAATTACCAGTGATGCATAATAATACCCACTATAAACAAATTCTAGTGTCAAGCTAAAAAGTGTGTTGATCACTCTTTCAGCCTCTCTCTCTCCTTTGCATCGTAAGCCGGGGTGTGGCATGACTCCACCAACCACAGCGCGACACACACACACAGGTATTTTACTGGGAATAACAGACTGCACTCACTATTACCAGACAGGGAGATGGCACAGAGAGCATCGGACCACCAAGCTTGGAGTTGTTCAATTTGTTTGGATCCTCTGAAGCATCCGGTTCCCTGTGGACACAGCTTCTGCACAGACTGTGTTCATAAACACTGGGCCGAAGTAAGACAGAAGCTGCACAGCTGTCCCAACTGCAGGAGTCTCATCCCGATGTCTACGATGGGCAACAACATCCAGATGGCAGCTTCAGGGGAAGAGTTACAGGAAGCAAGACTTACTGGACGTCCGGCTGAACGTCCGGCTGACAACCAAACCGAACAGTCGGATGAGGACCAAACCGAACAGTCTGATGAGGACCAAACCGAACAGTCGGATGAGGACCAAAGCGAACAGTCCGATGAGGACCAAACCGAACAGTCCGATGAGGACCAAACCGAACGTCCAGTTGAACGTCCGGCTGACAACCAAACCGAACATTCAGATGAACGTCCAGCTGACAACCAAACCGAACGTCCAGTTGGGTCCGGTCATCTTGCTGAACTCTATGCTGGCCCTGGAGACGTGCCCTGTGATGTGTGCACTGAGAGGAAGCTCAAAGCTGTGCAGACTTGTTTGAAATGTTTGGTTTCATACTGCGAGACTCACCTCGAGCCTCATCTTCAAGTCATTCCCCTGAAAAAACATCAGTTGGTGGATCCCTCACACAACCTCCAAGAAAACATCTGCTCTGAGCACAATGAATTCAAGAAAATGTTTTGCCGCCGCGACCAGCAGCTGATCTGCTACATCTGCCTCGTGGAGACGCACAAGGGACACGACACTGTTCCAGCAGCAGCAGAGCGGAATCGCAGACAGGCACAGCTTCAGGCTCAGAGAGACCCACTGCTGAAGATGATTAAGGATGAAGAAGCAGACCTGGAGAAGCTTCGGCAGGAGGCTGAGAATATCTGCCGCTCCACTGAGAACGCAGTGAGACACAATAGGGAGGGTTTCACTGAGCTCATCCGTGTTCTCAAACAAAAACGCTCTAAAATCGAGCAGCAGATTCACACCCAGCAGCAAATTCAACTGAGTCAAGTAGTGGAGCGTCAGAACCAACTGCAGGAGGACGTCTCCGAGATGAAGAGGACGGTGAATGAGCTGGATTCACTGTCAAGCACACCAGACCACAACCACTTCCTACGCCACTGCACTGCACTGTCCCACGCCATGGACAGGGCGCCCTCTCCCAGAGTCCAGGATTCAGGACACTTGCGCTACTACGACGACACAAATGCAGCTGTGTCAGCGGTCATGAAGAAGGTTCGGATCGCTTTGACCAAAGGTATGAAAAATGTCCCACTTTCACCAGCTGAGCCCACCACCGTTCAACAGAGTGGAAGAAACCATGGCGCTCCTTCATCTCCTTAAATATTTACAAACCGGAGTGGTGCTTTTTGATAGTGGAAGTGTAGACTCAGTAGATGAGGTAAAGTTGTGTGTGACCATCAGTTTTAGGAGAACTGTCATTTATAATAGTAATGTGTAGTTGGTAGATGGGTTTGATATGACACTATTTTGCATATAAATGAGTCTGATGAATATTTAAACTCTTTCCATATTAATAGTAGTAGTCGTAGTACTATTGTTGTTTTAACTTTATTAACATGTAACATTTTAAGCACAGTTATCTTGATCTTTATATCTTGTCTTGATTGGAAAGCAGGTCAGTGACTAGTTGGTAATGTAATGTAAAATGTTTTCGACTACTCTCTTACATTACCTTCTGCTGTCGAATCCTCCTATTGCCTGTTTCCTGGAAGAGCACCTATGTCTTTTTTGTCTCCATAGTCACAGTTTAATTAAATTTAATCTTGTATCGCTGAATCGCATGATTTTAATGAAGTTGTTGTTGCCGTTTTCTTCTGTAACATGTTTGTGTTTTGACTGGGTGGAAAAAAAAAAACTCAATAAAATATGGTGACTGGATTTCAGTGTTGAGAGTTCCATCATGTCATGTTTTACATTTCATTCACGGTTATGTAAAATGCTATGTAAATGTCTGCACTTTGCATCATGTTTGGGCGAGTCTACACTGGTTATCGAGCCATTAGCTGCAGCAATAAGGAAGGAGGAGAGTATTAAAGGAGTAGTAGCAGGTGGGAGAGAACATAAACTTTTTCTTTATGCCGATGATATTCTTTGTTTGGTGTCTGACCCGGCATCCTCTACCCAGGCTCTTCTTGATAAGGTTGATTTATTCTCTCAAATTTCTGGCTATAAGGTTAATTGGCATAAATCAGAGGCTATGGCTGTATCTAAAGTATGTCATCCTGCAATGGTTGGTGCTGGTAATTTTAAGTGGATTTCGTCTGGTATGAAGTATTTAGGGGTAAAATTATGTGCCAACTTATCAGATATAATGCAGGCTAATATGACTCCCCTCCTTACTAAAATCAAGAACAGCCTGGAAAAGTGGAAAAAGTTGAACTTAACCCTATGGGGAAAGATAAACACCGTGAAAATGGTTATTTCCCCGCAATTCAACTATCTGTCAATGATGCTTCCTATCTCAATACCTGGAGAGTATTTTAAGCAATATAACCAAATGGTGAAAGATTATTTGTGGAATGGCAAGAAACCAAGGATAAAATTGCAGAAGCTGTACATAACAAGAAGGGAGGGCGGGCTCTCATTACCAAATGTTGAACTGTATAACATGGCCTTTGAAATGAGTAAACTTGCACAGCACTGCAAAAGTGAGGGTTCTGATTTAGGATGGTTGACTATTGAACAAGAAATTACTGCTCCGTTTAGTTCATTTGAGGTTCTGTCCCAAAGACTCTCAAAGAGAGGCCAGGAGCTTAATCCAATTATACAGCACTCTAAAAACGTCTGGACTAAATTTCACAAGTTTTTGAGGATTTCACCTTACAAACAAATGTATTCTTCACTTTGGAATAACCCAGCAATAAAAGTAGGGGGGAAAGTTATTTTTTGGGGGTCCTGGCAGTCGAAGGGCATTACAAATATAGCAGATCTTGTTGAGAATAAAATATTTAAATCTTACCAAGATCTCAAATCACAATTTGACCTGGTAGATAAATCAGAATTTTGGAAATATCTACAATTAAGAAGTGTTTTGAGCAAGTTAATTAAACAACTATCAGAACAGGACAATGTGGTACAGACTTATTTTAAACTGCCCCGAAAATGCCAATCAGCCTCTATGTTCTATAAAATGTCATCGAGAGCAGTGCATGACAAAAGTGAGAGTCTGAGACTTGTTTGGCAGAGAGATCTGAGTTTGGACATAGATAAACACACGTGGATTACAATAATTTCCTCTATGGGATGGTTTACTAGAGAAGCTCGAGGAAAGCTCACTCATTATAAGATACTTGATCGTTTTTATTACACACCTACAAGACTTTTTAAAATGGGCATCCTTCCGAATAATCTATGCTGGAAATGTAACCGTCACGAAGGCACATTTATTCACGCTATGTGGGATTGTCCAGTGGTTCTGCCATTTTGGAGAGCAATCATTTCAACAATACAGAGATGGCTAGGTACACCTATCCCTGAGTCTGCTCAGTTTTGCCTGTTAAGTGACAGATCCTGTTTACCTAATATATCTAAGAGTAAATTTGCACTGGTCCTAACAGGTTTCATCTTAGCTGCGAGAGTGATTCTCCGCAAATGGAAAAATCCAGAAGCTCCTCTCTATAGGGAATGGGTTAAATCCATGACAGATACTACATCATGTGAGCTATTAATTGCCAAGTTACAGAATCGGAAAGAGTCTTATTTTCAGGTATGGGAGGTGTTTATGTCTTATTTGAAAGGTCAGACACTTTAAAGTCTGCATTTATCTTTGTGATGTATTGTTTTGCTGTTTTGTTCAGTCTGTGCTGTTTTTGTTTTGTTTTTTTTTGCTTTGATTATGTTAAAAATCAAATAAATACTTAAATAACAAAAAAAAAAAATGTTTGTGCGAGTCTGTCTTCACAGTTGAGTCTACTGTATATTCAACACATCTTGGCTTAATTTGCAAAACAAACGCAAGAATCCTCACCCTGAAGCAGTTTCATGCCATGGCCTGGCCTGATTCATTATTCATGTCACTCAACACCTGTATTCATGAACACCACATCTATGCTGAAGTAATTGCTACCAGGGGATAAACTATTATTATGACCTGTTTGGCTGCTTTCACGGACAGACACACTTTCAAATGTGATAAGAGTTAGGGACGGAGCTCTCAATGAATCAGAAAGTGAAACTAATACCTGCAAAAAGAATAATACCCCGAATAAACAAATTCTCTAACTTTAGTGTCAAGCGAAAAAGTCAGGACAAAACGTGGTGTCCCTGACTGAGGACAAGAGAAGAGCAACATTAAAAGCAAGACAGGGCTATTCTGAAGATGACCGTGCATGTCATGCCCTGAGCAGAGACAAGCTGCCTGACAGATGTTACTGGGAGGTGCAGTGCGAGGGCTCAGGCGTCCGCATAGTCGTCAGCAAACATTCTGGTTATAATTCATTTGACGGCAGGTTTTGGGCATTAGTGCGTAGGGCGGGTTCTGGTTATACCTTTTGTTCTGAGAATCGTACGGTCACCCTCCCAGGTCCAGTCTCAGACACGGTCGGGGTTTACCTCGACCGTCAGAGAGGGATTCTGTCATTCTACAGAGTGGCAGAAACAATGGTTCTCCTTCACAGAGTTCAGACCGTTTTCCCTGAGTCTTTACAAACCGGAGTGGCGCTTCATGATTGTGGAAGTGTGTACTTTCCTAAACTCAGTAGGGTATGAGGTATGAGGTGAAGTTGTGACCATGAGTTCTAGGAAAACTGTCTTTCATAATAATATAATATTCATAGTACGTATTTGGTAAATGGGTTTGATATGACACTATTTTGCATATAAATGAGTCTGATGAAAATTTTAACTCTTGCCATTGTTATCATTATTAGTAGTAGTCATAGTTGTACTTCTATTGTTGTTGTTTTAACTGTATTAACATGTAACATTTAAGCATAGTTATCTTGATCTGATTTTGATTGGGTAAGCTGATAATGAGGTTATGTAATGTAAAATGTGTGTTTGAGCAGGTGCACACCTTTTCTATCTCCATAGTCACAGTTTAATAAAATGTATTCTTGTATCTCTGAATCGAATGATGAGAGAAAATATAGATGTGTGTTTTAATGAAGTTGTTGCTGTTTTTTTCTGTAACATGTTTGTGTTTTGACTGGGTGAAAATGGATATGTACTCAATAAAATATGGTGACTGGATTTGTGAGTTTTGAAATCATTTTATTAATTCAAAATAGCTACATCATAGCGCTCTGAATACAAATGAATCAATTTGCTAAAGCAGATCGTCATAAACGTCATAAAAAACAAAAATCTGAATCGTTTTGGATATCTGTCCATAGATGACACTTGTGAAGCTAAAGTTGTTTCAATTTGATTAAGAACTAGTGAGTTTATATTTTCATGGCACTGAATCAGACCTGGCAATGATTCAAACGGATCCAGAAACAACCAAGACTTTCGTTTATGAGGATGTGAAAGTGGTGCGTGTATCTGCAGTCTTGGAATACTCAAGAACAAACCAGTTCTAGATTTTTTTCCACCCTGAGTGCAGCCATGATTTAATAAGTTACACAATGCTTTACAAGGAAATAACTAGAAACACACTCAGAGAACAGGCAGGTTGGACAAATGCCTTCAAAGGGAAAGGCTGGCTGTGCTTGCCCCAGTTTCATTGTGATGCCACCTTGCCCTGCGATCAGCTAAGGCAACATGTGTGACTTTGTTCATATTTGAGAATGTTACCACAAAACTGTTCTGTAAATAGTTTACATATGAATATAAAAATGACAGTAATTACCAGTGATGCATAATAACACCCCCATAAACAAATTCTCTAACGTAAGTGTCAAGCTAAAAAGTGTGTTGATAGTCCTTAGAGCCTATTAAAAAAGCATCAACCTGCATCTCTCTGCCTCTCCCACTCCTTTGCATCGTAAGCCGGGGTGTGGCATGACTCCACCAACCACAGCGCGACACACACACACACAGGTATTTTACTGGGAATAGGAGATTCCACTCACTGTTACCAGATTGGGAGATGGCACAGAGAGCATCGGACAACCAAGCTTGGAGTTGTTCAATTTGTTCGGATCCTCTGAAGAATCCGGTTCCCTGTGGACACAGCTTCTGCATAGACTGTGTTCATAAACACTGGGGCGAAGTGCAACAGAAGCTGCACAGCTGTGCCAACTGCAGGAGTCTCATCCCGATGTCTACGCTGGGCAACAACATCCAGATGGCAGCTTTAGCGGAAGAGTTACAGGAAGCAAGACTTACTGGACGTCCGGCTGAACGTCCGGCTGACAACCAAACCGAACGTCCAGTTGAT
Source organism: Gobius niger (assembly GCF_951799975.1). NCBI lineage: Eukaryota > Metazoa > Chordata > Actinopteri > Gobiiformes > Gobiidae > Gobius > Gobius niger. The sequence goes on from NC_136874.1 coordinate 5,706,483, forward strand.
CGTCCGGCTGAACGTCCGGCTGAACGTCCGGCTGACAACCAAACCGAACAGTCGGATGAGGACCAAACCGAACATTCAGATGAACGTCCAGCTGACAACCAAACCGAACGTCCAGTTGGGTCCGGTCATCTTGCTGAACTCTATGCTGGCCCTGGAGACGTGCCCTGTGATGTTTGCACTGAGAGGAAGCTCAAAGCTGTGAAGACTTGTTTGAAATGTTTGGTTTCATACTGTGAGACTCACCTCGAGCCTCATCATCAAGTCATTCCCCTGAAAAAACATCCATTGGTGGATCCCTCACACAACCTCCAAGAAAACATCTGCTCTGAGCACAATGAATTCAAGAAAATGTTTTGCCGCCGCGACCAGCAGCTGATCTGCTACATCTGCCTCGTGGAGACGCACAAGGGACACGACACTGTTCCAGCAGCAGCAGAGCGGAATCGCAGACAGGCACAGCTTCAGGCTCAGAGAGACCCACTGCTGAAGATGATTAAGGATGAAGAAGCAGACCTGGAGAAGCTTCGGCAGGAGGCTGAGAATATCTGCCGCTCCACTGAGAACGCAGTGAGACACAATAGGGAGGGTTTCACTGAGCTCATCCGTGTTCTCAATCAAAAACGCTCTGAAATCGAGCAGCAGATTCACACCCAGCAGCAAATTCAACTGTGTCAACTGGAGGGGCTTCAGAACCAACTGCATGAGGACGTCTCCGAGATGAAGAGGACGGTGTATGAGCTGGATTCACTGTCAAGCACACCAGACCACAACCACTTCCTACGCCACTGCACTGCACTGTCCCACGCCATGGACAGGGCGCCCTCTCCCAGAGTCCAGGATTCAGGACACTTGCGCTACTACGACGACACAAATGCAGCTGTGTCAGCGGTCATGAAGAAGGTTCGGATCGCTTTGACCAAAGGTATGAAAAAGGTCCCACTTTTTCCAGCTGAGCCCACCACCGTTCAACAGAGTGGAAGAAACCATGGCGCTCCTTCATCTCCTTAAATATTTACAAACCGGAGTGGTGCTTTTTGATAGTGGAAGTGTAGACTCAGTAGATGAGGTAAAGTTGTGTGTGACCATCAGTTCTAGGAGAACTGTCATTTATAACAGTAATGCGTAGTTGGTAGATGGGTTTGATATGACACTATTTTGCATATAAATGAGTCTGATGAATATTTAAACTCTTGCCATATTAATAGTAGTAGTCGTAGTACTAGTGTTGTTTTAACTTTATTAACATGTAACATTTTAAGCATATTTATCTTGATCTTTATATCTTGTCTTGATTGGAAAGCAGGTGAGTGAGTAGTTGGTAATGTAATGTAAAATGTTTTCGACTACTCGCTTACATTACCAGCTCGTCACCCTTCTGCTGTCGAATCCTCCTATTGCCTGTTTCCTGGAAGAGCACCTATGTCTTTTCTATCTCCATAGTCACAGTTTAATTAAATTTAATCTTGTATCGCTGAATCGCATGATTTTAATGAAGTCGTTGTTGCCGTTTTCTTCTGTAACATGTTTGTGTTTTGACTGGGTGAAAAAAAAAATCAATAAAATATGGTGACTGGATTTAAGTGTTGAGAGTTCCATCATGTCATGTTTTACATTTCATTTACTAGTATGTAAAATGCTACGTAAATGTCTGCACTTTGCATAATGTTTGGGCGAGTCTGTCTTCACAGGGGATTCTATTGTATATTCAACACATCTTGGCTTAATTTGCAAAACAAACACAAGCATCCTCACCCTGAAGCAGTTGCACGTCATGGCCTGGCCCGATTTATTATTCATGTCACTCAACACCTGTATTCATGAACACCACATCTATGCTGAAGTAATTGCTACCAGGGGATAAACTATTATTATGACCTGTTTGGCTGCTTTCACGGACAGACACACTTTCATATGTGATAAGAGTTAGGGACGGAGCTCTCAATGAATCAGAAAGTGAAACTAATACCTGCAAAAAGAATAATACCCCGAATAAACAAATTCTCTAACTTTAGTGTCAAGCGAAAATGTCAGGACAAAATGTGGTGTCCCTGACTGAGGACAACAGAAGAGCAACATTAAAAGCAAGACAGGGCTATTCTGAAAATGACCGTGCATGTCATGCCCTGAGCAGAGACAAGCTGCCTGACAGATGTTACTGGGAGGTGCAGTGCGAGGGCTCAGGCGTCCGCATAGTCGTCGGCAAACATTCTGGTTATAATTCATTTGACGGCAGGTTTTGGGCATTAGTGCGTAGGGCGGGTTCTGGTTATACCTTTTGTTCTGAGAATCGTACGGTCAGCCTCCCAGGTCCAGTCTCAGACACAGTCGGGGTTTATCTCGACCGTCAGAGAGGGATTCTGTCATTCTACAGAGTGGCAGAAACAATGGTTCTCCTTCACAGAGTTCAGACCGTTTTCCCTGAGTCTTTACAAACCGGAGTGGCGTTTATGATTGTGGAAGTGTGTACTTTCCTAAACTCAGTAGGGTATGAGGTATGAGGTGAAGTTGTGACCATGAGTTCTAGGAAAACTGTCTCATTATAATATAATATTCATAATACGTATTTGGTAGATGGGTTTGATTTGACACTATTTTGCATATAAATGAGTCTGATGAAAATTTAAACTCTTGCCATTATTATTAGTATTAGTATTAGTATTATTATTGTAGTAGTAGTAGTAGTAGTAGTAGTAGTAGTAGTAGTAGTAGTAGTAGTAGTAGTAGTAGTAGTAGTAGTAGTAGTAGTAGTAGTAGTAGTAGTAGTAGTAGTAGTAGTAGTAGTAGTAGTAGTAGTAGTAGTAGTAGTAGTAGTAGCAGTAGTAGCAGTAGTAGCAGTAGTAGTAGTAATCATAGTTGTACTTCGTTTGTTGTTGTTTTAACTGTATTAACATGTAACATTTAAGCATAGTTATCTTGATCTTATTTTGATTGGGTAAAATCGTTGGTAATGAGGTTATGTAATGTAAAATGTGTGTTTGAGCAGGTGCACACCTTTTCTATCTCCATAGTCACAGTTTAATAACATTTAATCTTCTATCTCTGAATCGCATGATGAGGGAAAATATAGATGTGTGTTTTAATGAAGTTGTTGCTGTTTTATTCTGTAACATGTTTGTGTTTTGACTGGGTGAAAATGGATATGTACTCAATAAAATATGGTGACTGGATTTGTGAGTTTTGAAATTATTTTATTAATTCAAAATAGCTACATCATAGCGCTCTGAATACAAATGAAGAATCAATTTGCTAAAGCAGATCGTCATAAACGTCATAAAAAACAAAAATCTGAATCGTTTTGAATGTCTTTCTATAGAAGACACTTGTGAAGCTAAGTTGTTCCAATTTGATTAAGAACTAGTGAGTTCATATTTTCATGGCACTGAATCAGACCTGGCAATGATTCAAACGGATCCAGAAACAACCAAGACTTTTGTTTATGAGGATGTGAAAGTGGTGCGTGTATCTGCAGTCTTGGAATACTCAAGAACAAACCAGTTCTAGATTTTTTTCCACGCTAAGTGCAGCCATGATTTAATAAGCTACGCAATGCTTTAAAAGGAAATAACTAGAAACACACTCAGAGAACAGGCAGGTTGAACAAATGCCTCAAAAGGGAAAGGCTGGCTGTGCTTGCCCCAGATTCATTGTGATGCCACCTTGCCCTGCGATCAGCTAAGGCAACATGTGCAACTTTGTTCATATTTGAGAATGTTACCACAAAACTGTTCTTTAAAAAGAACTATAAACAAATTCTCTAACGTAAGTGTCAAGCTAAAAAGTGTGTTGATAGTCCTTAGAGCCTATTAAAAAAGCATCAACCTGCATCTTTCTGCCTCTCCCACTCCTTTGCATCGTAAGCCGGGGTGTGGCATGACTCCGCCAACCACAGCGCGACACACACACACAGGTATTTTACTGGGAATAAGAGACTGCACTCACTGGTACAAGATTGGGAGATTGCACAGAGAGCATCGGACCACCAAGCTTGGAGTTGTTCAATTTGTTTGGATCCTCTGAACCATCCAGTTCCCTGTGGACACTACTTCTGCACAGACTGTGTTCATACCCACTGGGCCGAAGTGCAACAAAAGCTGCACAGCTGTTCCAACTGCAGGAGTCTCATCCCGATGTCTACGCTGGTCAACAACACCCAGATGGCAGCTTTAGGGGAAGAGTTACAGGAAGCAAGACTTACTGGACGTCCGGCTGAACGTCCGGCTGACAACCAAACCGAACATTCAGATGAACGTCCGGCTGACAACCAAACCGAACAGTCGGATGAGGACCAAACCGAACAGTCGGATGAGGACCAAACCGAACAGTCCGATGAGGACCAAACCGAAGAGTCGGATGAGGACCAAACCGAACAGTCGGATGAGGACCAAACCGAACAGTCCGATGAGGACCAAACCGAACAGTCCGATGAGGACCAAACCGAACAGTCCGATGAGGACCAAACCGAACAGTCCGATGAGGACCAAACCGAACAGTCCGATGAGGACCAAACCGAACAGTCCGATGAGGACCAAACCGAACATCCAGTTGACGACCAAACCGGACATCCAGTTGACGACCAAACCGGACATCCAGTTGACGACCAAACCGAACATCCAGTTGACGACCAAACCGAACGTCCAGTTGGGTCCGGTCATCTTGCTGAACTCTATGCTGGCCCTGGAGACGTGCCCTGTGATGTGTGCACTGAGAGGAAGCTCAAAGCTGTGAAGACTTGTTTGAAATGTTTGGTTTCATACTGTGAGACTCACCTCGAGCCTCATCTTCAAGTCATTCCCCTGAAAAAACATCCGTTGGTGGATCCCTCACACAACCTCCAAGAAAACATCTGCTCTGAGCACAATGAATTCAAGAAAATGTTTTGCCGCCGCGACCAGCAGCTGATCTGCTACGTCTGCCTCGTAGAGACGCACAAGGGACACGACACTGTTCCAGCAGCAGCAGAGCGGGATCAGAGACAGGCACAGCTTCAGGCTCAGAGAGACCCACTGCTGAAGATGATTAGGGATGAAGAAGCAGACCTGCAGAAGCTTCGGCAGGAGGCTGAGAATATCTGCCGCTCTACTGAGAACGCAGTGAGACACAATAGGGAGGGTTTCACTGAGCTTATCCGTGTTCTCAAACAAAAACGCTCTAAAATCGAGCAGCAGATTCACACCCAGAAGCAAATTCAGCAGAGTCAACTGGAGGGGCTTCAGAACCAACTGCATGAGGACGTCTCCGAGATGAAGAGGACGGTGGATGAGCTGGATTCACTGTCAAGCGCACGAGACGACAACCACTTCCTACGCCACTGCACTGCACTGTCCCACGCCATGGACAGGGCGCCCTCTCCCAGAGTCCAGGATTCAGGACACTTGCGCTACTACGACAACACAAATGCAGCTGTGTCAGCGATCATGGAGAAGGCTCGGATCGCTTTGACCAAAGGTATGAAAAATGTCACAGTTTCCAAGGTCGATGTTTTACTTTCCCCGGCTGAGCCCACCACCAAAGAGGGCTTTCTGAAATATGCCTGCGATATCACACTGTTCACTAATGGAGGACAAAACGTGGTGTCCCTGACTGAGGACAACAGAAGAGCAACATTAAAAGCAAGACAGGGCTATTCTGAAAATGACCGTGCATGTCATGCCCTGAGCAGAGACAAGCTGCCTGACAGGTGTTACTGGGAGGTGCAGTGCGAGGGCTCAGGCGTCCGTATAGTCGTCGGCAAGCATTCTGGTTATAATTCATTTGACGGCAGGTTTTGGGCATTAGTGCGTAGGGCGGGTTCTGGTTATACCTTTTGTTCTGAGAATCGTACGGTCAGCCTCCCAGGTCCAGTCTCAGACACGGTCGGGGTTTATCTCGACCGTCAGAGAGGGATTCTGTCATTCTACAGAGTGGCAGAAACAATGATTCTCCTTCACAGAGTTCAGACCGTTTTCCCTGAGTCTTTACAAACCGGAGTGGCGCTTTATGATTGTGGAAGTGTGTACTTTCCTGAACTCTGTAGATGAACTAAAGTTGTATGTGACCATGAGTTCTAGGAAAACTGTCTTTCATAATAATATAATATTCATAATATGTATTTGGTAGATGGGTTTGATATGACACTATTTTGCATATAAATGAGTCTGATGAAAATTTAAACTCTTGCCATTGTTATCATTATTAGTAGTAGTCATAGTTGTACTTCTATTGTTGTTGTTTTAACTGTATTAACATATAACATTTAAGCATAGTTATCTTGATCTTATTTTGATTGGGTAAGCTGATAATGAGGTTATGTAATGTAAAATGTTTTTGACTACATTTACTAGCTCGTCACCCTCCTGTTGTCTAATCCTCCTATTGCCTGTTTCCTGGAAGAGCACCTGTGTTTGAGCAGGTGCTCAGCTTTTCTATCTTCATAGTCACAGTTTAAATCAATTTAATCTTGTATCTTTGAATCGCATGATGAGTGAAAATATACATGTATGTTTTAATGAAGTTGTTGCTGTTTTATTCTGTAACATGTTTGTGTTTTGACTGGATGAAAATGGATATGTATTCAATAAAATATGGTAACTGGATTTGTGAGTTGTGAAATTCTTATATTAATACAAGCGCTCTAAATACAAATGAAGAATCAATTTGCAAAAGCAGATGACGTCATAAAAAACAAAAATCTGAATCGTTTTGGATATCTATCTGTAGATGACACTTGTGAAGCTAAAGTTGTTTCAATTTGATTAAGAACTAGTGAGTTTATATTTTCACTGCACTGAATCAGACCTGGCAATGATTCAAACGGATCCAGAAACAACCAAGACTTTCGTTTATGAGGATGTGCCTGTATCTGCAGTCTTGGAATACTTAAAAACAAACCAGTTGTAGATTTTTTTCCACCCTAAGTGCAGCCATGATTCAATAAGTTACACAATGCTTTACATGGAAATAATTAGAAACACACTAAGAGAATAGGCAGGTTGGACAAATGCCTTCAAAGGGAAAGGCTGGCTGTGTTTGCCCTAGTTTCATTAAGATGCCACCTTGCCCTGCGATCATCTAAGGCAACATGTGCGACTTTGTTCATATTTGAGAACATTACCACAAAACTGTTCTTTATATAGTTTACATATGAATATAAAAATGACAGTAACTACCAGTGATGCATAATAACACCCCCTATAAACAAATTCTAGTGTCAAGCTAAAAAGTGTGTTGATAGTCCTTAGAGCCTATTAAAAAAGCATCAACCTGCATCTTTCTGCCTCTCCCACTCCTTTGCATCGTAAGCCGGGGTGTGGCATGACTCCACCAACCACAGCGCGACACACACACACAGGTATTTTACTGGGAATAAGAGACTGCACTCACTGGTACCAGATTGGGAGAGAAGATAGAGAGCATCGGACCGCGAAGCTTTGTCTTTTTCAATTTGTTTTGATCCTCTGAAGCATCCATTTCCCTGTGGACACTGCTTCTGCACAGACTGTGTTCATAAACACTGGGCCGAAGTGCAACAGAAGCTGCACAGCTGTCCCAACTGCAGAAGTCTCATCCCGATGTCTACGATGGGCAACATCATCCAGATGGCAGCTTCAGGGGAAGAGTTACAGGAACAGTCGGATGACGACCAAACCGAACATCCAGTTGGGTCCAGTCGTCTTGCTGAACTCTATGCTGGCCCTGGAGACGTGCCCTGTGATGTGTGCACTGAGAGGAAGCTCAAAGCTGTACATACTTGTTTGAAATGTTTGGTTTCATACTGTGAGACTCACCTCAAGCCTCATCTTCAAGTCATTCCCCTGAAAACACATCCGTTGGTCGATCCCTCACACAACCTCCAAGAAAACATCTGCTCTGAGCACAATGAATTCAGGAAAATGTTTTGCCGCTGTGACCAGCAGCTGATCTGCTACGTCTGCCTCATGGAGACGCACAAGGGACACGACACTGTTCCAGCAGCAGCAGAGCGGGATCGCAGACAGGCACAGCTTCAGGCTCAGAGAGACCCACTGCTGAAGATAATTAGGGATGAAGAAGCAGACCTGCAGAAGCTTCGGCAGGAGGCTGAGAATATCTGCCGCTCCACTGAGAACGCAGTGAGACACAATAGGGAGGGTTTCAGAGAGCTCATCCAGGTTCTCGAAGAAAAATGCTCTAAAATCGAGCAGCAGATTCACACCCAGAAGCAAATTCAGCTGAGTCAAGTGATGGAGCGTCAGAACCAACTGCATGAGGACGTCTCCGAGATGAAGAGTACGGTGAATGAGCTGGATTCACTGTCAAGCACACCAGACCACAACCACTTCCTACGCCACTGCACTGCACTGTCCCATGCCATGGACAGGGCGCCCTCTCCCAGAGTCCAGGATTCAGGACACTTGCGCTACTACGACGACACAAATGCAGCTGTGTCAGCGGTCATGAAGAAGGTTCGGATCGCTTTGACCAAAGGTACTTTCTCCAGCTGAGCCCACCACCGTTCAACAGAGTGGAAGAAACCATGGCGCTCCTTCATCTCCTTAAATATTTACAAACCGGAGTGGTGCTTCTTGACAGTGGAAGTGTAGACTCAGTAGATGAGGTAAAGTTGTGTGTGACCATCAGTTCTAGGAGAACTGTCATTTATAACAGTAATGCGTAGTTGGTAGATGGGTTTGATATGACACTATTTTGCATATAAATGAGTCTGATGAATACTTAAACTCTTGCCATATTAATAGTAGTAGTCGTGGTACTATTGTTGTTTTAACTTTATTAACATGTAACATTTTAAGCATATTTATCTTGATCTTTATATCTTGTCTTGATTGGAAAGCAGGTGAGTGAGTAGTTGGTAATGTAATGTAAAATGTTTTCGACTATTCTCTTACATTACCTTCTGCTGTCAAATCCTCCTATTGCCTGTTTCCTGGAAGAGCACCTATGTCTTTTCTATCTCCATAGTCACACTTTAATTAAATGTAATCTTGTATCGCTGAATCGCACGATTGTAATGAAGTCGTTGTTGCCGTTTTCTTCTCTAACATGTTTGTGTTTTGACTGGGTGAAAAAAAAAAAAACTCAATAAAGTATGGTGACTGGATTTCAGTGTTGAGAGTTCCATCATGTCATGTTTTACATTTAATTTCCTGGTATGTAAAATGCTATGTAAATGTCTGCACTTTGCATCATGTTTGGGCGAGTCTGTCTTCACAGGGGATTCTATTGTATATTCAACACATCTTGGCTTAATTTGCAAAACAAACTCGAGCATCCTCACCCTGAAGCAGTTGCACGTCATGGCCTGGCCCGATTTATTATTCATGTCACTCAACACCTGTATTCATGAACACCACATCTATGCTGAAGTAATTGCTACCAGGGGATAAACTATTATTATGACCTGTTTGGCTGCTTTCACGGCCAAGTCAATAAAGCTACACCCAGAGAGTGACACATAAACATACAACTATAATGCAAAAATAATTATAGCGTCTTTTGATTCATAAAGGACAAAGCAATTAGGCAAAACCAACTCAGCAAATACTAAGAAGCAGCTTTCAAATTGCAAACAACAATAGAAGATGACTCGCAAATGCAGTATCAGAAGATTGTTTTAAACCCTTCGAGAAACGCATTCGGCAACGCGCACGAGCGGCAAACTCTTAGAAAGCGTCAGAATCAATTGTCCATAGCACATATATGGAGGAGCAGCAGGAGCAGCGTGAGAGTGATGGGACTTACCGGATCCGCGCTTCGACACCACTTTCAGACACGGCGCCGCCAGGGCCTGGAGCAGGAGCAGGAGGGGAACGGGCGCTTTCATTTTGAACAGGCCTGCGAGCAAAAACAAAAGCAACAATCAGTGTTTTGTGTGACGGCGAAGGAGCGCCGAGTGTAAAATAGAAAGCAACAAGAATGAAGAGACTTTATCGGGTCGTAACGCGAAGGTTATTTGCTCTTGGAGAGCAGAGTAACTGTAATTTCACGGCCCTGGCTGTTTTTACTTTATGAACAAGAGAGTGTTTGGCTTATGGTTTTGACTAGAGTAAGGAGTCGTCATAAATTTCATAAAATAAATTGCATGTGTTGCCATGTAATTACCACAGACACCATGTAAATGCACAGATACTATACTATTTCCACCATGTTATGCCATTGCTGAGCTGTAAGGTTAAGCCATACAAATGAATGGTGAAGCCAGACTCTTTAATAAAGGCTTCACATTTGCGTAAAATTACAAGAAAGCAGATCAAATCAATCCATAAAACATCAACATAAAAAGGATTAATTACAGTAAAAAGCAATGAAATATTTTCAGTTGTCAAATGGATGGGTAAAAACAGCAGTTCTTAGCCTGGATTTGATCATTGTCAGAGTTGAGGCCTCACATCCTCATGAAGACTGTTCCAGATTTTATTTGCATTGTGTTCACCTGCCATCAATGGCATGTAGATCTGAGTGTCGTCTACATAATTGTCTGACAACTTGCTGTTTACTAGCTGACCCAATAGAAGCATGTTTGGTGGAATAACTGGGGTCCCAAAATTGACCCCACAGTATGGCGAGGTATGTCATATTTTATGCTCATGTAACAAAATGATGTCCAGTGGCCATTTGACGTGTATCTGATCCCACAAAAAGCGGAAACTTCACTGAATACGAGCTAGCATTTAGCTCTGAGGACATTTTATATGCTAATTTGTATCTAAAGTAAAATCTCCAAAGATCTGTACATTCATTAATTATTCCTAACTAGGCTTTGACATCCTCTAAATGAGGTCAATGCTGAAAACATCTGGATCGTTCACAGTTTGCCATTTCATTGCTAATGCTAACGGCTATAGTAAAAATACATTGAACAGGCTAATAGATACTGAAAAGCTCATATGTTAGGATCCTACGCCACTTTTCCTTTACATTTCTATTTGTAGAACAACTAGTATCATTTGGAAGTAAATGTACTTCCTGGAGTAGTTTAATCACACAGTACTTTTAGTCCCAATTCAATTTGAGTACTCGTTTCTTACTTGAGTAAAACAGCTCTTTCAACCGAATCAAATTTGTGACAAACGTTTTGTATGAATGAAAAGGGCTTCATTTGATTAATTTAAAAGTTATTTTTTTAATCTGTACCTTATTTTATACATGGTTCCATGGTTTATTAGTTTATGATTAATCTGATCTCTGACATCAACGTTTTCGCAGTTTTGTAAAGTACTGATAACCCTTGGATTAGCAGCTTTTTACTCTCAGAAAATCTTTTGACTAATTTACCCGACTCTGAATCACGTTCCCTCGTTTATGCTTACGCCATGTTCCATATATTCCAAGCGATCATCAGCCCCCGGAGACTACACAGCTGAAGGTCAAGGAGATAGTTGTGTGATAAATATTCCTGTGCTTTGTCTGATAATTTAACACAGATTAGTGGCATGGATTAGCGCGGGTCTGGCCTTGAAGGAGACGCATCTTGACATTTGTATCAGCAGCCCGCGCCTGATTATTCGCTCCCAAAAGACGCGCAGATAAATAGAGCTTTCACCGACGGTTTCGCTCACGGCACTGGCTCGCATCCAGACAACCTGATGTTTTAATTACTGACTCCAAAAGAAGCGTATTTATGCAGACTTTGATTGAAGTGGCTCATACAAAGGGACACGCGCTGATACTAAAAAAAGTACTCATTTAAATTCATCAAATGTTTGTTTGCATAGAACGGCTTTAGGAATGAAGCCACGAATAGTACAAGCCGTTATCTGGGCCGGTCATGAGCAAATGTTAATGTCTCTGGAATTACACGGCCTAATCAGGAGAAACAAAACAGCAGGAAGTTTATTGGATCTTCTTTCAATGCAAATTCCTTTTTTCCCCCTAAAATGCTGTAAAGTTTACGACCTCAATATTAATGCTGGATTTACACATATACACAATGCATTACGAATGGCATTTTTCCATCATTCGTGACATTCGGAACATTACTTAATGCATATTTTTCCATACTGAGCTATGTTCTTGCCTGAGCTTAGACGAGTTGATGAGTCTGGTTTTAGTGCATGTCCTCAGTCACGTAAAAAGACCAAAGATGTTATTAGCTCCAAACGGGGTGAAGTTAGACGTGGCCAAGCTCTGTTTTCTCTCACACTAGTGCTCAAAATGGATAGAAACCCATTTTGTGTGTAGGTTAAACAGGACAAATCAGATGCAAAGGGATGCCAGTCACAGTTTCTCAGTGTGTAAATAGCCTATTATTGTAAGTTAGTATGGTGGATGGGCAGGGTAGAGTTGGAGATGTCTTCCCCCGGAGCCTGGACATGGGTATGGGAGGCCTGTGAAGAATAAAGCAGGGAGAGCCATAGACAGAAGAGGCGGAGACAGGATGGAGGCGGGTCAACCATGGACACTGGAGGCTTAAAGGATTGGCTGCTACGAAGGTGTGGCTCTGTGCTGACTGGCTGAGGTGGATGTCAGGTTTGGAGGTGTAAATAAGACCCAAATGCAAAAGCAACCAAACAATTCTGAGGTGAAATTGAATTAAGTGGAAAGTCCAAGAAGTGGCAAAATAGAAAAAACAAGGCAAAAACTTACAGGCAGGATCAGGAAAGCAGGACAGGACACTGAGCACAAACACTGAACCCACAAGGGAAAACTGGGAACAGGTGAAACGCATTAGGGCGGGGCAGGTGATCAACACAAGGGAAGCAAAGCAAAACCACAAGGGCAGAACAGACATGTCAAAATAAAACAAGGGGAAAGAACAGACATGTCAAAATAAAACAAGGGGAAAGAACAGACATATCAAAGTAAATCAGCTGCACTTTATTAACTCTGAGTGATCTTCTTGAACGCCGACTGTAACAAGTGAATTTCTCCTTTGTGAGATCAATAAAGGTTTATCTTATCTTATCTTTATCTTATCTTAAAACAAGGGGAAAGAACAGACAAGTCAAAATAAAACAAGGGGGCAGAACACAGATTGTGACCCTTGCAGGTACGATCATAGGCGATGCTGAAATTAGTCTCCTGGGTTCAACTTACGCCTAGGCTTCATTTTGTAACAGATTTATTAACAGATTCCTGACAGGACCTGACAGTTCCCAATGGTCCGCAGAAGAGTGCAACAGAGCAGGACAATACTCCTCGGTCGAAACTGGTCGTCGTGAATGTGCCATAGACTTATATTTACAGGCCTCACTGTCCATCTGAAGTCCTTCAATCAACACAACTGGGAACATCTTTCATTATCTCTCACTAGTTGTTGAAGTGAGCCAAGACACACATAACAGTGTGTCACAAACAGCTGATGTTTCACCATTAGTCACAGTAACAGTGTGCCGGTGTCAGAGATTACTCAGTCACAAGTTGCCAACCTCAGCCCTTAAGAAGTGATTTGGTTCTTACGCAATGAATCAAAATGACAACTGTTGGAATAAAGATGTATCCAGCTGTCTTGATGTATTGGACAAACAGGAGAAACAACAAAACGCCAAACAAACTAAATCCAAAACCAACACAAGGAAAACTCAAAGGAAGCAAACATACAAAGCACTATGGAAACACAGGGACATAAATAAACTAAGGAACAAGGCACAGACACAGCAATACCGGTATGGTATTGGAAAAAATAGGTAAGGTACTACTGGCATGGGCGTAAAGTATGGATAGGGTTACAACCCCCCAATATTCAAACCAATTTAACCTTGATGGGATTGATTATTGACCTCCTCCAATATCTTACCAAACATTACACGCGACTGGCGACTGGTATCGAAAAAACTTAAAGTAGCGAAAGCAGGCACTGAAAAAAAATAATAATAATTTGATGCTGTTAGCCCAGTGACAGCATTAAAGGAAGTGACTTGCCTGTCTAAGTTCAAATAAATGATGTCCCAATCTTTCACAATTTTTTTTCTGAATGTTTGCCCCATTTTTCCATTTTTATTTGGCATTTTTTGGCATTTTATTACTTACTTAAAAAAAAATTACACATTTTTTTTTTGCCTCAATTTCTTCCAATTTCACCCATTTTTTCCATACATTATTCCCAATATTTCACACATTTCTTGACAATATTATAAATTTGCAGATCTTCCAAACATTATTGCTTTGTTTTCTGGTTCAACATGACACACATTTCAGTATAGGTATCGGAAAAAGTATTGTTTAGGTATCGGTATCAAAAACCAAGTATCGTTGAAGTACTGGTATTGAAACAGTCCAGTAGACATAGTGCGAGCAACATGAATAAAAGAAAGGATCGTCATCATCATTCCGTGTTATTATCTGTCTGTCATTTCCGGGGAAACGTCAGTAAAAATGAACAAATGACTAACATCGCTCATCTGGCGTGAAAGTCCGAAATTGGGAAACGGAAATCGAACCGTGACATTTTCAGTATATGATCAACAATTTCCCATAAAAAGACCCCCTTCCTGCTGCTTTACCCAGTCGCTCACATTTGTTTACGGATTGCGTTTTCATATTCTTGCAGGAACGGCTTACTACACACGCCCACGCAGATTTTTTTCAAAGCCAAACTGAATCAATTGCTGGAGATGTTTGTCAGCTGTCCTTGTCACAGATTCCCCCCTCAACTGTAAAATCTATTTGTCGGCGCACTCGGAGCCGCCAAAGCTCTCTCCTTGCTTTGCGATATTGCCTGTCCATATAAGCTACAAGCGTCTTTTTTTCCACCTCCCCCCCTTCCCTTCCCTTCCCCTGCATCGGCATTTAAGTCACGACAAAGCTTCTATACAGACTATCCCGCAATAACCCGGCGAAATCTCTCCTACAAGCGCGCAAGATCTGGCGGGTTTCCAAACATGGCCGACATACAAGGGGGGCTATTGTCGTCCCCGCAAACAAGCGCTCCCTTCCCGAAAAGCTACAAGAAATCTTATCTGTCTAATTAGTTTCCGTATGTTGTGAGGGAGTCGGCAACATTAGCACAAAAGCTGTCGTCTTTTTAGCTTTGGCTTCAATTCACGAAGAAAAAAAAATGTGCCACTGTTCCTTCAGTTTCCTTCCAGCGAGGGCTCTTTTGTCAAAGCCAAAACACTCCATGTCAGAGGGAAAGGTTAAAAACGTGCTCCGGTGCGGCTGAACGGTGATTAATTTTTCGGTGGATGGCGGATGATGAAGATGAGGAGAGGACGAGATGTTGCACCGAGTGATTGGAGGAGGCTTTAGTGGTTTTGAATGACCCGTGTTTGCAGCGTTCAAGAGGTTGAAATAACTTCTGTATAGAAAACAGGTCATGGACGGCAGGTTTTCATCATTGCCAAAACACCAAGGCCGGTCTTCACCAGTGTCGCCCAAAGAAAAGAACTGTTTTCTGCAATGACAAGCCCAAATCTAATGTCAAATATTGTATTTTCCTCACAAAATGTAGTTGAATAAGTGTTAAATAAGCCCAGTCATTTTAACAGACACATGTAGTGATACTTTTTCTGTACATAAACATTAAAACAGTTCCCACCAGTTTAGAACCACTGTTTGCCATTATATATGACCTACTTGGATGTTCTGAAGGAAAAAAAAATACTAAGAGTATTTCCATTCATTTTTACAGTAAAGGTGCATCCTCTTCCTCTGCTGCTTCTTCTTCTTCGGCTTCTTTTTTTCCCTGTTCTTCCTGTTCTTCCTCTTTTACTTCTTCTTCTGCTGCTTCTTCCCCCCTTCCTCTTCTTCTTCCGCCTCTTCTTCCTCTTCTTCTTCCTCTTCCTGCTTGTTCTTCCTCTTTTTCTTCTTCCTCTTCTTCTGCCGCTTCTTCCTCCTCTTCCTCCTCCGCCTCCTCATCTTCTGCTTCTTCTTTCCCCTTGTTCTTGCTTTTCTTCCTCCTTCTCTTCTTCTTCTTTCTCCTCGCTCTTCCTCTTCTTCTTCCTCCTCCTCTTCTTCCTATTCTTCTTCTGCTTCTTCATCCTCTTCTTCTTGTTCTTTCTCCTTGTTCTTCTTCTTCTTCTCCCTCTTCTTCTCTGTCTCCTCCTTCTACCTGGATGTCTGACAATCCCTGTTTAACCATCACCAAAGGCAGAGAAGCTCCTGTTCGTAATAGAACGGAACGACCTGCCTAATTGGGACAGTCTAAGGGCCAGATGTTCGCTCCCCCTCGGGAACCTGATCCCAGGTGTACGGTGTTCAGCGGCCTCACGCACACACAAACACAAAAACAGAGGAAGGAACCACCTCATGACATCAAAGCACTGAGCACTCAAGCACATCAACGTAAGACAAAGCACCTCCCAATTTAATTCTTTTTACACCTGGCATCATCATCCCTCCACCTCCTCGCACACTCGTGGACACACTTGACGCCCAGAAGTCTCTCCAGTCGCCCGCCATGCCAGGTCGCGTTAGCCGGCAGACGGGCGGCTCGCTCCGACAGATCAAAGTGGAGCTAAAGGAGCGCGGCTCATTCGAAGCGACGCGCAGCATATACGGCTATTCTTAGTCCCGGCCACAAACACAAGGGCCCATCAGCCGGCTGACGGGAGGAGAACACACGGCTACTTCAACAGAACACACGGGGTACAAGTCGGAGGCGAGATTGAAGTCTTTAGAGTTTGACATAGGTATAGATTGTTTTGTGAGTGTGTGCTACTTAAGCGCTCGCTAGTACTCGTGGTAGCCCCATTATGTTGCCAGAGAAGATGAGATGGGGGATAGTAGCACCGCTCCAGGGAACATAGAGTATCAAGCACAAATGGAGATGCTTTAGGGCACCCTCACTCCTCGGAAAGCCAATCTTTCTTTCCTCGTTTACAATTTATAAAAAAAAAAATCTAAATAGTACTTCCTGCCATCATTTTAAGCACTTCTAAATTAGGCTTGGTTTCTGCGTCCGGCCTCGTTCAAGAACATTTTCCAATTTGTGGATAAATGTTCCGTTTTGCTGCGAGCTTGAATATTCAGATCGTCCGCTTCATTTGCCGGGGGCCATTACAAACTCATTTAAACAGCAGCTGGCCAGTCCGGATCAGCTAAAAGTGACCGAGACTTTCTATACTTTTTGAGTCAGGAGCAGCAGGTGCACTGGCGTCTGGCCAAGCGACTTTGGGCCTTGGGCGGAGGACAATCGAGAGTGAGGGATATACTTGACTTTCACATGCATTTCCAGATTGTATTGTATTGTATATCAGTGGAAGTTTGTTCATTTTACATAAATTGTACTGGAAGACAGGGCTGGATTAAAGTTCAAAGTTAAAGGTGAGGTTGTACGCGAACCGGAGGGGTCTTGTTTCGCCTTGAAGGTACTTATTTTCCCGATAATGACAGGCGTTCTATACATTATCCCGCTTATTATACAGCCATTTTGCAACTGAACACACACAACATAAATTTAATACACTTTAATGAAGGCCGAAAGGTTTATTTAATGACTTCCGCGGAAAATAGTTCCCAAAAGTTTGCGCATTGCTTGGCAAGTTTGTCTAGGCTAGAAGCAGCAAGGCTAGTAGCTAGCCTAGCTACTTAGTTGAAGGTGCAGTTGGAGAGGAGGAATGGTGGTGAATCTCTGGGTAAGTTGAAAGTCGGACTCCCGCTAACCTCATGAGCGATTACACCAACTTCTCTCGCAGAGATGGGGACAGAGATAGTGCCCGCCACTACGTACGTGCAGAGTGATATGAAAGAGCTGTAATTTTTTTTTGATAGAGGTCATTATTTTTCTCAGAGGTCCTCTATCAAAAAATAATGACCGGTAGAACGTTGGGAAATTCCATTCAAATCAATGGAGCGTTCTATTTGTATGGTGAAGAGCCATATAATAAACTCGGGTAAGAACATATCTCAGTATGGAAAAACGGTGGCCTGTTCCTTTAAAAATCTTCGTGTTCATACGTTCCGAGTGATGTTCATGGACTGGAAGAAAGGTGTAGTGAAGCTTCAGTATATAATTGAATATTCATCAAAACACTTCTCATTTGCAGGATAATTGTCTTCTACATTTGACCTGTCTCTCCGTTCAGGACATGGATCAGGGAGAAACTCGTCTGAGGCCTATTGTTCTTGTATGTTTTGGGTCAATGGGGGAAGCTGAATGGCTTGAATGGTGAAGTTTGGAGTTGGAGAAAAGGTTTAGTCAAATTCCAAAACCCTCATTGTCTCGCGTGTTGATGCATTAGCGTTCCTATCATAACACATTTCTGACACGTGGCTATTAGCTCGGCAAGAACGACTAAAAGCTTCGGTGGGACTGTCGAGCTGTCAAAGATACGATCGAGAACACAATAGACCGACCACAGAAAGCCGTCCCCCTAAAAAAATTACAGATTGTCCCTTGGAAATTCCAACAATGCGCGTTTACCCTGTCAACTTTTTTTTTCACGGAGATTGTTTTTGTCTTCGAGTGGACCTGCGTTCACCCGCAACTCTCCAGACCTGAGAGCGCAGCCTTCTCGGAGGATTCCTTCAGAATTCAATTACTTTGGACGAGAGAAAGAATGAGCCACTTTAGCAGCGCGCGGTGTTAGCCCTCGGTGGGATACATCTCCCCGCAAAAAAACAATCTCTGCCAGTCAACAAGTGGAGGGGCAGCGCTGGGTCTGCTACCACGGGCAGATGATGGATAGTGAGACGGAGATTATTATGAGCCAGTTTTGGTCAGCTTTGTAATTCATCAGGCTCACCGCAATAAACACTCAAAAGGTGCCGAACGCTAAAGCAAAGCAATACGTCGAAAACATTTCAGCGCAATTACTTTTATTAGCGGGCTTCCAAACAGGCTATACTGCGATATTTAAGAGAGGATATAAGGCTCGTTGACGTGGCAAACGTGGCGGCCATCTTGTGACTAACCCCTATAGCAATGAAGACAAATCCAGGAGCAACATTTTCATTGATTCAACAGCAGAATGTGATACACTTCTATGTCTAGTATCTCAGTTGTGTTGATTAGCCATATTAGCGTTGTTTTCTCTATTCATTCCCAGGTTTCAGTGGTTAGTTAGTTCAATAAATTAAGGTTATCTAGTGTTAAGAAGTACAGAAATACTGCTTAAAAGTACGAAACACATGTAATATTTGGTACACATAGAAGTGAATGATTTGAAGTGTTTGACAGAGGAAAATCCATGAACAAATGCAATATATACTATAACATTTGAAAAAACGCTAAAAAAAACTTTATTTTCCTTCCAGATCTGACATAAGGTCAGTCACAATTATCAAAGACCCATGAAATAACTAAAATGAGATAAAAACGGTTAGAAATGGTTGGTGTTTCCAGTTGATTACAATGCACTTGGTTTGGAAGGGCCGGTCACAAGATGGCCGCCAGAAATGCAGCTTCTGCGTAAATTCAACCTGGAAGAATTACCAGCTGCATTCATTCATCACTGGCAGCTCCCTCCAATCATCCAATCACAGACCCTGCTCATCGCTCAGGATCTCCTTTCTAAGCTCCCTGGTCGATCACTCAGCCGTTTCCCAGCCGTGCTACGACCCTCCTCCACCCCTTTCTCCGCCTGGCCTCTCCTCGGCTCTGCTCGTCATCAACTGTCCAACCAGGTCCCCTCTTCTACCACCACCAGGGTCCAGGCTCCGGGGAACATTCTGGCCATCATTCATATCGTTCATTCAATCTTCCAGCAGGGTCTGATCCCCAATAATGATTCATGTTCGTTAATAAAACACTCATACCGCCATTCTGTCTCTGAGTCTTTTCAAGTTGAATTTCCATGGATCCAGATGGCCTCTCTGGAATCGCCCATATATGATCATGTTTGAAACAGTTAAGGGGGAAAACAAAAAGAAAAATCTTTCTCCAATATTTCAAAAAACACTTAAACAAATCCTGAATTATAAATATAGTTAGTTATAAATATAGAATAGTTTTCTACTCAATAAAGATACAAAGACATGGAGAGGAGCAAAGCAGTTCAACAGCCCATGAATACTTAAATAACGGAAGAACACTAACATGACTTCATGTTAGCATTCTCTGCTAGCAGGTGCTACGACTGCCGTATTTTCGCTTCTACTGAACAATCTGCTGTGACAAAATATCCATATGGACCCTTTTTAGACTTGGCTTTATTTATGTGTCATTAATTCCACTAGAAAATGTCTAGAAAGAGTGGAATAGAGATTCTCTCTTCCCTCTCGGCGAAGCCACGCCCCCTTCTATGACGAGATGCCGTCTGTATCTATTTGTTCAAAAGTATTACTATGGCCATGTCCTAGAGTTTTAATAAATATCTTTGAGGTTACAGCTGTTGCAAAAAATTGTCATTGCGACACTAAGACAATCCAACGAAGAAACAACAAAATCCTGATCTGGCCCCCGGAGCCGTCTGCGGTTCTAGAGCTTGATCAAAGTTAATTTACTCGGAGAGGGGCGAGCTGAGTGGAGTGGGTTGTGGAGCAGACCGCATTAAAAGTTCGGGACAAATGAGTGTTTTACCAAATAAATCCATTCCTAATTCCGCTGTTGGACGAATGGCCTCTGGTGTGACTAATGGGCAACGCGCCGTGTTTTGGCAACTAGAGAAAATGAGTTGGCGAAACAAAAACAGCTTAATTACTCAAGTAGTGGTAGGTTGGAGGCTAAAAAGACACGTTTGGTTTGTAGTGCAAATTACAGAAGCCTCACAGGGCCAAAAAATAAAATTAGTTATTTATTTATTCTTCAAATCTTTCAATAATTCAATACCTTTTGTGCGAAATGACCAGGTTTTCGACAACAACTTAAATCGTTTTGTGAGGCTTTGTGAACTTTTGATAACGTGGGGCATGTGCAAAATAAAACATTATAAGCTTTTAAACTATGTTTTGATGTTGTCTTGTCAAAAACATGCCTGGAGCAGTGCATAGTTTCATTTACTGACTAATCCTTTACTTTGGTCATTATTTTGTGGAGAACCTTCGTCACCGAAACACATTCAGAGACGTTCCGCACTCATAACGTTTTACTACGGCAAGTGACAGCTGTAGTTGGTGCAGCTAAGAATTCTATTGTGGTAACTATGGTAACAAAATGTGGTTTGACTTATGGTGAAAAAACTCTGAAATGGCTGGACCCTAGAAATTAAAAATAACACAAGAGAAGTGGCGTTTGTGGACAGTTCGCAAGTAGGCTAATCCGGGAAACTGCTCAATGCATTTTTTCCTATAGCCGTTATTAGCCATCAATCATCACAAATGCTGTTGTCCACCATCAACCACATTTAGGTCAAAGCCTCGTCAGAAATCCATAATGAATGTACAGACCTTTTGAGACACAAATTAGCGTGTAAAAGTGTCCCCTGAGCTAAATGCTAGTTCAGTTTTTGCTTTTAGTGGGGTCGGCTCGGCTCCTCGTTGTTCAATCCGCTTATACAATGGCCTCACAAACTGTTCATGTGGGCTTGTTTGCTTTTTTAAGTCCTGAGTTATTTTACATTTTAAGCTGTTTTACCTTACCAGCTCAATTGTTTGTCGTTACTATGGAAACAGCTGCAGTGGAGCGATATTCGGTTGGATTTTGGTGAGAAACTACAAAAAAAACTCTTCAAAACCACAATCAATATGTCTGAAACTCAACAGAGAGTTACTGAACATACTTATTTATCAGGCCAATTAGCCAAAAATGCTGCACCTACTGCTATAAAAGTAATATTTATCAAAATCGGTTCATCCGGGTTAGCAGAGATAAATGCTAACGGTGTAGCAGCTACGCTAACCCCGGAAATAGTGACTTTAGTAACACTTTTATAGCAGAAGGTGCGGCATTTTTGGCTAATGAGTCTGAGAAATAAGTAGGTGCAGTAACTCTCTAGTTTCAGAAATATTGATTGTGGTTTTTAAGAGGTTTTTTTTTTGCATCCGGTCTGCTCGGACCCGGAAGTAGAGCTGTGGCGTCACACTTAACAAACATATAGAACGTGGTTTTAAGAAAAAAAATGCACGCCAGTATCGTTAGAATTCTCACTGGCCATGGTATAATGACAAGGAAAGCACAGAAATTATAGAAATGCCTTGAAAAGGACAAAACACACCACGCCATACGTTAGCATTGCACCTCGCTTCACTATTCATTTGTAAAGGGGATAGAACGTTCAATTTGAATCGGGCCTGGGATTCGATGGCTAAGAAAATGTGCGCATTTGTAGTGACAGGCTCAGAGCTAAAGGCATTTCTGTGATTTCAATGTCCAGACCTGTCCACATGAAACAAAAACAGCCACACAAAGTCCAACAAAACCCCCTATCTATGAACTAAGGTCACGTGACTGTCTCATAAAAGTGGAGACAATATTCAAAACGATGCGCCTGATGTTGGTCAGATGAACGGACTTTGTGAATCCAATCGCTTCAACATAATGATCAAGGAAAACACTTGGAGATTTTCTGTTTGGAGATTTGTTTCCAAAACTGTGTCTCTGTATCGGCCTTTGCTCCAACTGAAATTATGACGACACATATGACAACAACAAGGGCCTTGAAGTGTTCTTTGGAAAGATCAAATGAAAAAAAGACATCAATAAAGTGCCCAAAAACATGTTAACAAGCCCTATTTATGCACGACGAGTCCACTTTAGTATTAGCACGACTTTCCAAGCGCCTGTAATCATGTATTCAACCGTGAAAGACTGAAAAGGGGCAAGTCCGCACTAAACAAACCACAACAACAGAACAAGCTTGTGAATACAATCGAACGCCGCATTATGTGTGGATTGGTAGAGTCAATTATGAAGGCGTGTGTGCCCAGACGGCGCAGCACTGATGAACAGGCCATAATGACGGCTTTGGAGGTGTTTGAGAGAGAGATCCATAGTAATACAGCGGCGAGACTGGGCCTTTGTGGGGAACTCTCAAGTCAACAAAGGATTCTGCTGTAGAATAGGGCAAATACCTGTGTGGATTTGAACAGGATAAACACACAAGGGGGGGGGCATATATAAGACATGGTGGCATAGTGGTTAGGACTTCACGGAAAGATGAATGAGAAGTTTGCACAATAGGGTAATCCGGAGCAAAAACACATTGTAAATAACTGTGGAGCACATCATTTCAAACTTAGATTTAGTTTTTAAACAGCACAAAGTCTCGTCTAGTCCTTGATATGTCATCCAGGGGTCTAAAAAGTTTAGAAAATTTATTGAAAACTGTTTCAATTGTATATCGGAATCATAGACTGTAAAATAACAATGGACTGAAGGAGTGTTCAGCGCGGGCTAGCTGAAGCTGATTCATGCTAGCGATTTGACAGGGTTTTCGGAGCCTGATCCATTATTTAGAATATGGCGAAAATAAAAATTGTGCAAGAATAAAAACACATCGAGGTAAGAATGGAATGCTTGTGTTCAATAATGACTTAAAGAGGGGGAAAAAAGTTTCAATGGAAAGTCCAAAGGAGCCATGAACTTCCGGAGCCAGTCACCATTTCCTTATGGTTACGGGAGAAATCGGCCACAATAATGGTGCGTTCCACTTGATCTCGGAGGTCGGAATTTCCGAGCTCTGACTTGGAAATTTCAACTGGAACGCACAACAACTCTGTAATTCCGACTTGGAAACACGGGACAGAAACAAAACCCGAGAAGGAGCATTTAAAGATGGCTGCTCGCGGACGCTATGTGCAACAAATGAAGCTTCTGTGCAAATTCACCCTGGAAGACCTACCAGCTGCATTCATTCATCCAGCTCAAGCCGCACCTCCACGTTAGACAATCACCGCGGCACTCATCCCTACTCCGGCCACCGATCGCTCTTGATCCCGGTCAATCACTCATCGTTTCCCAGCCGTGCTACGACCAACCTCCACCCTTTCTTCGCCCGACATCTCCTCTGCCACCACCACCAGTGTCCAGGCTCCGGGGGAAGATTCTGGCTATTGTTCATCATCAACGCCATGCAATGCTTTAGTTTATTAATAAAAAGTCTTCCGCCGAGGTCTGAGCTCCAATTGCAATTCGTGGTCGTTCAATAAAACTTTCTTAATGCCTTTCTGTCTCTGTGAGTCTTTTCAGGTTGAAATGTAAAGCTTCAGTAAACAGCGTTTTTTGGCAGATGTTTCCCAAATAAACTTGTTAGATAAAACGGATAAACACTACTGCTCTGTTGCTAGTGTCTTAATTAACGGTTAAAAAGAAAATATGAAACCAGAGCTAAATTATCACTGCATTTACAACAATTCTAATGTCTATTGGGAGGAGGCCTGGTGAAGGCCCAGGACACACTGGTGGGACTATGTTTCCGTGCAGGCCTGGTGTCGCCTCAGGGTCCCCCCAGAACAGCTGGAGGAGGTGTGGGTGGATCAGGAAGTCTGGGCATCTCTGCTGAGACTCCATGACCCGGCCCCGGATAAAGCGGAAGAAAATGGATGGATGGACATTATACTATTATATTACAATGAAGTTTCTCTGTAAACTGATTATGATGCTTGAACATGAGCAACTAAGGACAACTGGAACGCTACAACACGGAGAAAACCTTTCATCCAGTCGGATTTTCTGACATAAGTGGAAAATAAGTCCATTCTTGAAGTGACCTTACAGAGTTTAAACATGTTAAAATTATGTATTTCCTCCCCGTACAAGTTCCAGCCATGTC
The DNA here is from genome assembly GCF_951799975.1 of Gobius niger. Lineage (NCBI taxonomy): Eukaryota > Metazoa > Chordata > Actinopteri > Gobiiformes > Gobiidae > Gobius > Gobius niger. Next base: position 5,730,983 of record NC_136874.1, read on the forward strand.
CTAATGTGTAGAGCTCAGATCTGTTCACCACAACTGCCTCTAAAATCCTGCACTGTCACTCAAAAAGTTGTTACTTCGGGTCCGAAGTGCCGCCATGCACAAGCTTAATATAGAAACTGCAGTTACGCGTAAGACCTGCGGTGGCAGTAGTGAGTATAAAAAGGACCAACTTGCATCTGGTCTCTTTAATTTGACAGTCTATGATCGGAATATATATTTGACACCGTTAGTTTTCAATTGTGATACAGAAGCATCAAAACATTGCCTTTTTAAAGCCACACTGCATAACATTTCAGCTTGTCCGTTTTCAGAATCAGTTCAGTAAATAAGATAACGATACAAATCTGCACTATCGGCCTTTTGTACATGTTTTTTGTGGTACCCAGAGGAAACTGAACATCTATTTCCTGATCCTTTGTGACGGGAGTTAATATTTAGACTGTTGGACTAGACTTCTATAGACTATTGGAATACTTTAGACTGGTGGAGTTAATCTTGAACTAAGTGGTGTTTGTAAGGTCTTTTAAGGTGGTGTGAAAAGTCTGAGAACCACGGCTCTCATTTTGATAACCCAGCACAAAAACCATTAGGAAAAGTTTTGTCGTCCCGTTACTTTTCATTTCAGCAGTTGTTTTACGGTTATGTTTGCAAAGCGTTTTTAAATAAGGGCCTAAATGCTGTGGCTTTCTCGGATCCCGGCGTTGATGGATGTGGAAACAGCCTGTGCCCAGCGCCTCAGCACCAGACGAATCAATGCAAACACAAAATGTCCCTCCTGTTTCTGAGGCGCCGCGAGCCCCGGACACAAACCGCCGCCGCTGTGAGGTGAGCCACACGCTGGAGCTACCGCAGAGAGCTTAACCGCACAATGCAAATAAAGCTATCGGCGCATCAGCATGGGGAGAGAGAGAGAGAGAGGAGAGAGGGAGGAGAGAGGGGGACAGAGAGAGAGAAAGACAGATGGAGAAATGAGGAAAGTAAAAGTAAAGAGAAAGAAAGAGCAATGGGACATGGAGAGATGGGAATGAGAGGGAGAGGAGGAGATGGAGTTAGAAAGAAGAGAGAGAGAAATGAGAGATAGAGAGGGGAGAGAAGGGTGGAGAGAGAGAAAGATAGATGGGGAGAAAGAAGGTAAGTAAAAGTAAAGAGAGAGGAAGAGCAGTGGGACATGGAGGGAGGGAAGAGAGAAGGAGAGGGGGAGAATAGAGTTGGAAAAAAAAGGGCTAAGGGAGAGAGAAATGAGAGATAGAGAGGGGGCGAGAAGAGAAGGGTGGATAGAGAAAGAGATGGAGAGAAAAAAGAGAAGTGAAAGAGAGAAGGAGAGAGAAAAAGTGGTGGGAGAGAGGGAGAGGGAGAAGGGTGGAGAGAGAAAGCAAGAGATAGAGAGAAAGAAGGAAATTAAAAGAAAAGAGAGCGAAAGAGCAATGGGACAGAGATAGAGGGAGGGGAGGGTGGAGTCAGAAAGAAGAGGGGCAGAGAGAGAGAAACGGGACATAGAGAGGGGGAGAGAAGCAAAGTGTGGAGAGAGAAAAAAAGATGGAGAGAAAGAAGGAAAGTAAAAGTAAAGAGAGACAGAATTAAGAGAGAGAGCAGTGGGATATGGAGAAAGGGAAAGAGAGGGAGCGAGGGGAGATGGGCTAAGAGAGAAACGAGAGAGAGGGGGAGAGAGAAAGAAAGAAGAAAGACAGGGAGAAGGAAAATAAGACTAAAGAGAGAGAAAGAAAAAAGAGATAGAGCAGTGGGACAGGGAGAGAGGGGAAAGAGGGGCTGAGAGAGAGGAAAAAGAGATGTAGGGGGAGAGAAGGGTGGAGAGAAAGGCAGAAGGAGAGAAGGAAGGAAAGTAAGAGTAAAGAGAGAGAAAAGTAGTTATAGAAAGAAGATGGGCAAAGAGAGGGAAAGGAGAGATAAAGATGGGGAGAAAAGAGAAGGGTGGAGAGTGAAAGAGAGAGCATTGTCCCGGGGCCTTCTTGTAAAGTGGCCCATAAATCACAGCCCCAGTTGAGGCCGGTCTCAGCGGTCGCGTCCCGTGCCCCTCTTACCCCCGCGGCCGCACCGCGCACGGGGCGTCGTGGCGGGACGGAAATGATGGCGATCATTAGCCAAAGTGGGTATTGGATTAGCGCCGGGACGGTTACGATGGGACGTACGGGGAGAAGGGGGGGCGGGCGCGCTCAGTCAGCCGTGCAGCTCGAGCGGGCCGGAGCAGAAAGTTATTAGAGACAAATGCGTTTACTGGAGAGGGATCCGCGCTGGACCCGCTGACCCGCGGCGAGGATCGAATGTAAATAATCACTTAGCACGAGCCGCGGCGGGGACAAGTGGCAATCTGCGGTGACTCCGGATGTTTCTACGGCTTTTAAAGAACATCGTGCAAATGTAAGAGTGCTTTTATAATGTCAGATCAAACTATAGTGGCACAGTTAGCTTCCAGACTGGCAATAGTAAACACTGTCCAATAGCAGAACCGGCAAAGTCTATAAGGTTCGGCCATTTTATTCCCGTACGGTTTTCCACTCTCATTATCTAAGCATTGTTTATATCAATTTAATTAATGTGTAAATAAAAGTCATGAAGGAGTGACAGACTGGATTGGCCAGGATTTTGAATTGGCCTGGAGCACCCTCTGCAGGCAGTAGTGCGAATGACACATTATCAAGCAAATCCATGGCGCGGTGAAGAATGCACGGACCATGTGTTAGTTACCCATTTTTCTTCAATGCTACTGTTTTGGCAAGAGAATAATGGAATAAGCTCAAAAAAGTGACAAAATAATCATAATGATAATAGAAATAGAAGTAATAGTAGTGGTAACTCTTTAGAGAATACGGTGACCCACATGTAACTGTTGTGTACAGGAGTAAATACAGATACTTACAGTGGTATATTGTATATTGTATTATTCATACACGATCATAAACTATATGAATAGGGTTTGAACTTGAGGAAAACAGACTTTCTCTTGGTAATTTCAAGTCATATACCACTGTTATTGGCCGGAACTTACCAGTGAGTATCAAATATTTACCAATAAATATAATTGCATGACAAATACCACTTCAACTCTTTTAGCCATTTTCTGGGGAAATATAAACTTATTTATCACATACAAATAAAGTCAAGTCTAAATCAGGTCCATATAGATATTTATTCTCAGCAGATTGTTCAGTAGATGCAAGAAAACGGCAGTCATAGCAAGCTAGCGTTAGCATTCTGTTATTTATGTATTTATGGGCTGTTGAACCACTTTGCTCCTCCCCATGTCTTTGTATCTGTAGTTAGTAGAAAACTATATGTATAATTCAGCATTTATTAAAGTAGTTTTTGAATAATTAGAGAGTTTAGATTTTTCTCCAAATTGTTTTCCCCCTTAACTGTTCTCAGACATGACCATATATGGGCGATTCAAGAGATGCTGTCTGTATCTATACTTAAGCAGATTTAATTTACTAGTAATAACAATTTACTAGTGCAAATACTATTAGTCTTCAAATCTTACCAGCATATTAGTTATGATAGTTGCTACACTGTATTTAATGCTGTAAGTACTTGGAACTTAATACTGTAGGCAACACTTTTCAATTACCACTGTAAGTACCAAAAAGTGTCATGGTATACCCCTAAATATAGCACTGTAAGAGTTGGGAGTTACCGGGCTGTATTATAAAGTGCATGTTATAAAATAATCTTTTGTAGTACATAAAACCTTAAGTCTTCCTTACTTTAGCTTTGTCACAGGTTAAATCAAAAGGCCAGTAACAAACAAAATGCTAATTTAAGCGCTAATAGTTGCTACTTATCTCCAAGGCCTTCACAAAGAGTACATTTTAGCCCTCCATCGTTTGTACAGGGAAAGCCTGTGTCTGTATTCCTACATAGATGGTAATGGTCTTCAAAAAGCCGAACATTTCCATTGAAATTGCCGCCCTTAACGCCAGATATAGCAGTATAAATGCTGAAAACCCCGGCTCTATTGCTACCCTCTTACTTATAGCAGATAGCAGGTCAAATGTATGCGCCAGTCAATGCTTGTGCGATAATGTTATGGGCCTATAAAGCAGTCCCCGGGTCATTCCTTGTCTTTGCTATTGCTATTTTGTTAGCCTTTATGTCCCCCTGCCAGCGCGGTGAACCTTCATGAATGACTAAGCGCACGTCTGATGAGACCAGGGCCGAACCATTGAGGAAAAAAAAATTGCTCATTTTGCTTCCCGTGGAACGCAATTTCCACCGTCTATCCGCGGCACTCGAAAAAAAACGATCTAAAACACATCTCCTCTCGTGGAAAGATGGTCCTGCCCTCCCGGAGGATCTCGAGAGAGCGCTCAAGGAAAGGACAAATGGACGTGATCATTTGCCTTTTTTTTTTTTTTTTGCTTTGTTTCGTAACGTGACTCAACGCTGGGCTTAAAAAAAAAAGAAAAAAAAGGGGATTGCGCACTACCAGCCGCTAGCAGTAAGAGCGCCACATCGGAGGTAATTGATCATGGCTGGGATCGCCCGTGCTACAGGAGTGAGTGTTACAGTAGCGTTTCATTTCACAATTGACCGGGAACATTTTTTCGCCTGCGGGTGCACTGTAGCCGACCGAGAGATCTCACACACAACCGGAAAGAATAAAGAGAGGATGTGTTTTGTACGATTATTAGACTGGTCTGGTTTTATCCGACTTACATTTACAAAGACATACAAGAGTTTTTGAACCTCCATACTCTAACCCAGCATTGTTTTATCATTTTAATTCATGTCTATGTAAAGAAAAGTCATTGAGGAGTGACTGACTGGACTGGCCAGGATTTGAATTGGCCTAAGGCGCCCTCTGCAGGCAGTAGTGTGAATGACACATTTCAAACAAGCTTTCATTGTCATCAAGTAAATCCATGGCGCGGTGAAGAAAACATGGATGCAACAAAATGTTTTAGAGGTAAAGACAAAAATACCAAAGTGATCAGGATCACGCAAACTATGTGAGTTTATGAATTGTTTTTTTTTTGTTCATGTTTTAGAAGCTTTTTTTTTCCCAGGTTTTTTCGTGTGTTTTTTTTCCTGTTTTTGAAGTTTTTGTTATGTGTTTTTTCATGTTTTTGAAGCTTTTTTCCATGTTATTTAAGCGCTTCGTCATGTTTCATCTTTTGCTATGCTTTTTCATGTTTTTTTCATGTTGTTTTCATGTTTTTTAATCATGTTTTTTCATGTTTTTTCATGTTTTTTTCATGGTTTTAATCATGTTTTTTTTGCGTTTTTCATGTTTTTTCATTTTTTTTTCATGTTTCTGAAGTGTTTTTTTTTTTTTTTTTCATAATTTTTTCATGGGTTTTTTTCATGTTGTTTTCATGTTCTTTCATGTTTTTTCATGTTTTTGTTTTGTTTTTCATGTTTTTTTCATGTTTTTTTAAATGTTTTTAATCATGTTTTTTGCGTTTTTTTTCATGTATTTTTCATGTGTTTTTCATGTTTTTGAAGCATTTTGTCATGTTTTTTATTCATGTTTTTTTATTCATATTTTTTTATTCATGTTTTTGTCACATTTTTAAGCGTTTTTCACTTGATATTGACACAAACAGTTACTTTTACTCCCCAGTACGACAGGACCAGCTCCTTGATTGAAGCCTAAGCATGTTATCCGTATCATCTCCTCTAATAAAGGGTTTTTATGATTGTTTATACAAGGGGGAGGCACTGCTACTCTGTTCTCGGGGTCACACTGGTACAAAAGAGCGACAGGGAGAAAGCTAACGAGCAAGTGGCCCGTGAAAATGATTTGCGAAGACAACAATTGCCCCCGATGCGTCAAATCGAGAGGAAGGAAAAGCCGGGAAAGGGGAGGGGAGGGGAAAAAACAAGGGACCAATTTGGAAGGCCGTTTTCTTTTTGCCCGTGGAGCAGAGATGGGGAGATTGCTCATGTTCTTGCAAAGGGGACGTGTATATTGTTACTTTTTTATTGCACGCACAGAGCGTTGAAGTTGTACCCGAGAGGATTTGCTGGAAAGAGAGAGCGAAGAGATGGACTATAGACAATAACAATGACTTATGTAAGAAATGACTGAGATGAGAAGTTTGCAATGTATTACTCAAGACGATATTAAGGCTACAAGATGGCAATCGAATCAGACTTTCAACTTGAATAGCCGCAATTAGCTTATCTGTAAGGATGTAAGTTATATAAAGTCCTCTGCAAAGAACTGATTAGGTCTCCATAATCTTCATTTAAGGATTCTCTGACCCGTAGGCTTAATTAGGCAGCACAGTTCAGGGTGAAAAGAGGCGCAGCGCTGGGAGAGACATTCAGCAAATAGTAATAGGCACTAAATGTACTTATTTGACATGCATTTGAAATGATGCCGTAGTATATGGTAACTGACTGTAAACTATAACATCTTCTTGAAAATAGTGACAAAACAGCCACAAAAATGCAACAAAAGAGCCACAAAAGAGCAACTAGTCCGGTTCACTATGTTTAGACAGTGTTGTGGGATTATCGTGGAGAGTATGAAAACTATACATATATTTTTGGAAACCTTATGGTATAAGAAATGAGCAATACAATGCTTCCATTTACCCATGTCAATTTTCCCATTAGAGTGAATGGGGAGTTCTGGTCGTCGCTGCGGCAACCCCATATGACAAAGGGTTTCATTGACTTTTTGATTGAAATGACCAATTGGAATTTTCTGCCAAATTTTGTAAATTTCCGCCGAACTATGTTTTTTTCCCCCATAGAAATGTCATTATCGCACCTTTTTCTTTCTTTTAATGAACTCTTGCCACCCGCTTTAACCAATTTTGCATTTTCTCCAGTTCAACTTTACCCAAATCTATAAAGTTTCAGCCTATAGGTAGAGTAATGCCTCATTTGAAAGCTAAGACCTACTGTTCTATAAGCATCATTATCCTCGTGTTGGTGCCATGTTGTCGCCACTTTTTTCATGTTCTTTTTCATCTAATTTTTGTCACATTTTTTCATTGAGTTTTTATCACTTTTATATTGAGTTTTTGTCATTTTTATGTTGAGTTTTTATCATTTTTATGTTGAGTTTTTGTCATTTTTATGTTGAGTTTTTGTCATTTTTATGTTGAGTTTTTATCACTTTTATGTTGAGTTTTTATCACTTTTATATTGAGTTTTTGTCATTGTTATATTGAGTTTTTATCACTTTTATGTTGAGTTTTTGCCATTTTTATGTTGAGTTTTTGTCATTTTTATGTTGAGTTTTTATCACTTTTATGTTGAGTTTTTGTCATTTTTATGTTGAGTTTTTGTCACTTTTATGTTGAGTTTTTGTAATTTTTTTGCTGCATTTTTCTTGAGCTTTGTCACATTTTTGTCGCACTTTCATTGGTTCATTTTGGCACTTTTTTATTGCGCTTTCATCCTCTTTTTCTTCTCATTTTTCTCGCAATTTTGTCGCTTTCTTGAAGAATCTTTTAAGGCAAAGATGAACCGGAGAAAATGAGATTAAAGTCTGGTTTGGTGAAAGTCACTTTTATTGTGAATCGGTTTAGACTTTGTCAAGAGTAAGATCTCCCTTCTTCACATCCGGCTCAGACCTGGTTCATGTTAACGTTCCTGTGACGAAACCGACCTGTAAAATCACCATCCCATTGTAAAATCCCTGAAAAACATAAAAATCAACCTCCTTTTCTTGAAAGCGCTTGGCTAATTCTTTCGTCTAAATGCGCCGCAGCACCTGGCCGAGCTAAAACTATGCATTAACAGCAGCCAAATCCTTAGGAAGACGTTTAGCATTCAGCCGAGCACCTCTCCGCCTTTTGTTCGGGCCTAGACATATATTGTAATCTCGGTGATCTAGCGCACTTGTCAATTCGGGACATGATGGAGGCAACAAAAATAAATAGCGTTGAATCAGATCGATGTTGAATGATTGCGATGAAAAATGAAGCGGGTTGGTATTCGCGGGGAATCTCATCTCGGCTGGAATTGGATTTTGAAAAGATTTAAGTGGAGGGGACGGCGTTATGCGTGTTCCCCTTATAGTCACGGCAGTCAATAACCAACGCGGCGCAGAAAGAAGGAAAGAAAGGGAGTCTGAAATTGGACGATGGGCTGGATGATGTTAGCCAAATGCCAACGCGCGGGGAAGTCTGCACAAAAGACCAGGGTTATTTATCTCTGAGAAGTCGTTGATAAACCAGGGAACAGGGACAGAGTTTTAAGATTCTAGTTGTTATCCAGCCCCGGATTAGACATTTGGTTGACCTCTTGACCCCAACATGAACCGAGCACATTCTCTCCAGTTCATCTTTACCCAGATCTAAAAGCTTCTTGGAAAAACAGCGACAAAAACGAGAAGAAAACGAGGATGAAAACGCAGCAAAGAAGCGCCAAAATAAACCCATGAAAGTGACGACAAAGCCACAAAAAAGCAGCAAAAATGTTACAAGAACACAAGAAAAATGTGACAACAAAAGCCACAAAAGAGCAACATAAACATGACAAAATTTAGATGACGGTCCATCCATCCACTTCCTCCCACTTTATCCGGGGCCGGGTCGCGGAGGCAGCAGTCTCAGCAGAGATGCCCAGACTTCCCGGTCCACACACACCTCCTCCAGCTGTTCTGGCCCCGAGGCGACACCAGGCCAGCTCGGAGACATAGTCCCACCAGCGGGTCCTGGGTCTTCCACGAGGCCTTGTCCCAATAGGACATGCCCGGAAAACACCTTCTGAGGGAGGCGACCAGGAGGCATCCGGAACAGATTAGTCACCTCAGCTGCTCCTCTCGACGTGAAGGAGCAGGCTTGTTATGCAAATGTTTATGTGAAAAAGAAAGTGGGTATTATTTGTGCGTATTTGACCTTTCAGTGACCCAGTGGCTTCATCTGTGGTTAGCTTGGCGCTCCAGGATCACTTTTATTTCAGGTTTGTTAGGGTTCCTGGTAGGTCGTGTGGATGGAATGTACACCAGGGATACAGATCCATCAGTAGAGAAAACCTACCAGAAACCTAAAAAACAATTGGTCCTGGAGCGCCCACCGGGAAAGCAAAGACGCAAAGACGCCCAGCTAACCACCCATACAGCCGCTGGGTCACTGATAAGCCAAATATGCATTAATATTTGTCATGGCGACGCATCAACAAGCAGCAACCTATGTTCCACATTGATTTACTGGTACTTTTGTACTTCTTCGCTGTGATTTTGTGGAGTTTCAGTGGATTTTTTTTTACTGCAGAGAGTCCGTAACAGCCATGAAGGATCAAGGTTTTTTAAAAGTAAACAAACAGCTAGCTTATGAGCTGAAGACATTTGAGACCTGAAACACTGAAGAGGCAAGAGCCCCCACACTTACAGCACAGTGGAGGCATCACAAGAGGTGCTACAGAAAACAAGGAAGGGATAAAGGAGGAAGTATCCGGGCAAGACTTGCAGCTAAGCCACACGCAAATCTTCTATCCCTACTAGTGTTCTGACTTTTCTCATAAAAAGTTGCACAATGCTACACCTTCCAGCGTGACAGTAAATGATGACAGTAAACAATGTACACTTCCTACATCTGCTACCACTTCTCAAAAACACATGGTTAGTTGCCTTTAAACATGCACAAAAGGTGGTCTCCTCCTCCGCGCTCTCCCCCACATTTCAATCTTATTAATGCCTAATCAAATGGCAGTGAATTAGGTGCCTCCAATTCAGCTCCGCCATTCGTCCTCCCACAAATCCCGCTCAATTGCACCAATCCGTCGTCTCGCGGTGGAGCCAATATCGCGCCGCGCCCCGAGACAAGCCCTATTTCCCACCAACATTAATGAAGTCTTCTATTCCAGAGCGCCCCTGACTGCCGACCCGGCCCGTTGATTACCTAAGCCACGGCCAATCGTCTTTGGTGACAGCTCGGGGAAAATTAAAAGTATCAATCAGGGGGCCGAGGGCGTGTGGTGTCTTTGGATCCGAACGGAGAGGGGATAAGGGTAGGTAAGAGGGGCAGGTACACGGACATGACCAAGCATATTGTTTATATACTGTATGGTTGCATTTTGCTTGGGGGTTTTGTTTCTAGTGCTCCCCTTTTGCTGGTTCAGTCTGTCCTTAGTCTTTGCTATGAGATAAAAACGCAGGCTATAAGTGATGGGATGTACAGCTCTTTACTGGAAGCCGAGTCTTTGGGATCGGTTCTTTTTAAAGAGGCTGACTGTTTTTAACATTTTAATAACACCAGCCAGATAACTCACAATATCTTAGGCGCGATCGATAAAAGTCACTCTTCTTATTTCTAGAAAAGCTCCAAAGTAAAAATAATGTAAATATGGCCATGTGCTTTGTTAACTGACTTAGCACATTTAAGAGGGAAGAACGTTGGGTGAAGAAACACCCATGGCCAGTGGCAACAACCTTTTTTCCTCCAATCAGACTCCACAGCCAGGAAGGGGTGAACATGTGCTTTTGTTTTGGTCACGATTACGGCTGAGCGAGTGCCGACCCGCGCCACAGCAGGACCGGCATAGGCTACATCGCTTTCGCTCGAGACACGAACATTGTTTAGATCCCGATGGGGTTAATAAAGTGTGAAGTTTGACCTGTGAGAGCCTGTAATGTTAAGGAGGAACACAAGGCAGTGCGATATAAAGGAGGAAATGAATCTCGCAAGTGACTCATAGCAAACAGCAGCGCCACTCGGGAGAGAGCCATCGAGTTAGAGTTTGCGCTTTCCTTGCATCAGGCACAATATCTGGCCCATAGTCACACAGGGCAATGAAATTCAAAACTAAATTGGACACAAAGGGAAATTTCAGAGCAAAAGACTGCGTGAAATTTCAGCCAGAACTGCATTTGTTTTAGACCATGTTTTTTTAAGCCAGTTTCAGTGCTTTTTAATGCCCCGAGGAAACCCTGTAAAAGCATTCAAAACTGTATTGAGTATTGAGAGTGTACGTTCACTATGACTAAAAGCTACTAGACAAAAATGACAAGCCCCAATTGATTGTGCATAACTTCAAATCACAACAACGCCGCCCAATAAGTGACTTCCTGTTTCGATCCAGCACGCCAAAATAAAAGCACCATCTTATTCATTAGTTCAACTATCTTTCTGCCGAAGTATTAACAGACAAAACATGTGTGTATGTAATCATATTTTTGTAATGTTGCCTTAAAGTACCTGCTGAACTAATCAATGAGACGAGCTGTGTGCTTTTACTTTGGTGTGCTGGAACGAAACAGGAAGTCACTTCTTGGGCGGCGTTGTTATGATTTGAAGTTGTGCACGGAGTCAATTACTTCCAACTGCACAATTATACTACAGCTACTATTACCATGATAACCAATATATAGCACCGTCAAGTATCAACCCTCTCTTTCCAACGGGCTATTCATTCATCAGTTGATATGTTCGACACAGAGTTATTGGTTAAGGAACTACAAACTTTTTTTTTTATCAGGCGAGCAACTTTTAAGTGCAACTCTCATAATTAAGCGGCAAAGGTCAAGTTCACCCTGGAGACAGACAGACGAGAGTTTCCTTATTACGCTTAACTATATCGATCTGAATTATTGCGGATTGTGTTCAACATGTTGAGAACGGAGGAGAAAATGCACCGAAAAGTGACTCATCAAGAAAGCCACTTTGGAAATCCTATGATGAATGTCTCTTGACTTTTTCCACAATGGATCCACATCGTGATATAGGAAGGCAGTCTGTGAAATTTTCATATCTCCTAAACGCTCTTTTACAAACGTTTTCCCACCAAGTTATGCAACCTTGACGCTTTTCTGAGGAGAATATCAATAAGCCCGGCGTACTGTAATTACATCTCGCCCTGGATTTAAGCATAGGTTATTTATTTGAAGGGAATTCTCAATGTCACAGGCTAAACTTGACCATGCGGGCGTATAGGAAGAGAAATGTCCGGTGTGACGACATAATCTGTGTCTAAATCAATTGGGGAGTGAGAGCTCTCGACTGGGCTCGATATGTAGCTCCGGGGCTTGTGTTAAGTGGCCACTGCAGCTTACCTATTAATTCGCGTGTGCCGCTGGGCGCTGTGGTCGAGTCTAACCCCCCCGGGAACGAGAGGGAGGGAGGGAGGGAGGGAGAGGGAGGAATAACGTGGAGGAGAAGGTGACGCACATCCACAGTCAAGTAAATCAGGAATAAGGGAGACTGTATGTTAGAGCCTGATAATGACTACGGCGTTTGGGCCACGGGGGAAATGCTCACATCCCGTAATGGCGACGTACACTACGGGGCTGAGCGATATTTGCAAAAGCAGCTGATTGTGATTTTTGCTGACGGGTGCACTTCGACGGCGATTAGGTTTGCGAGGCCGTGAAATCGAGAATCAGCTCGCGGTGCGCGTTTCAAACACGTCCAGGAGCGTTAGTGACGGAGAGGAGACTGAAATGTGAACCGCTAAGCCATTGTAAATACTGTTGAACTAGAAAAGACTCCGCGAGTTGGAGACACCGAGGGAAGATATGTAAACTAATGACATAAACTGCTTCTGTTCAAATATGACACAAAAAAAGGCCAAACCAAAGTCGGTCCACAATCCATTAGTGCACTTGAAAGCAACAGGAAATCAGGGGAGACTACCTAACTGTTCGGATGGAATGACTAATGCAAGAATCATAATTGGACCATTTTTAAAAGTAATATGGTAGAACAGGCCCAATAGATTTGGTTTGATTGAAATGTATATTCCTTGACAGGTTCTACCTCTGATACGAGCAGTTGTGGATCTTTGCTAGAGCCTTGCATAGTTGTGTCATCAGCAAATAATATAAACTTTGTTGAGACTTCACACAAATCATTGATGTATAGCAGAAACAATTTAGGACCCAATATCGACCCTTGGGGGACTCCGCATATGATGTTCCTCCATCCTGATACATATCAATTTGTACATACGATCCCTCCAATCCCATTATTATTTAGTTTATTTAAGAGTATTTCATGATCTATAGTGTATAAAGCTTATGAATATACCCAAAGAATACAAATTACTGTCAATATTTTTGGTGACTTCTTCACTTAGATTGATTAAAGCATGTGCAGCTGACCTGTTGTTTCTGAACCCAATGTTAAAGGTTTAAAATCATTCTCTTGGGTAGCTCAGCATTGACATTGTACATTTTAAAGATGAAAATAATTGACAGTAAGGAGAGAGAGAGACTGGGCTGGCCAAGATGTTGCTGAATAGGTGGCGTTCACGATTTCGAATGTGATGATGTCATAACGTCAGATGGAGGGCAGGGCCAATACAACTCTATGGGAGAAATGCAGTTTTTGGAAGAAATCTCCAAAACGAAAATTGACAAATGTTTTTCCTCATCAGTATTTGATCGTGATTGGATTCACAAACCTGACATATTATTTTTTTGTCTGAAAGTCCTTTCTATTGGACAACATCACGGTCGCGTTTTCGCATATTGTCATCACTTTTGGATGTTTTTCTGAGAAAATAATTGGACATTAGTTCATACGTGCCGACAGAGGAGAGAATGAACTTTGTGACAGTTTTTGTTTAATGTGGATTCTTCCAGTAATGACTGAGATATGAGCCAAAAAACAAAGACGTAAAAATATGCATTTTGTCAGTTACCACAGTTACCATAGTTACCGTCAGTTGACCTCCACCTCAATGTTAAACTATAGGCTCTTTAGAATGTTGTGATGTCACGTGAACGCTACCTATTGGCCTGGAGTGCCCTCTGCAGGCCAGACCGGGAACGACGAGTTATCAAACAACAAGCTTTCACTTTAACTCAAGGCACGCACAATTTGAGTGCTGAAATGCTCAGCACGGGCCCAGAGTTGAAAAAAATGGTGGGGATACAGATCGGAGCGCTTCATTGGTAGAAGATTAAACGACCGAAGTGAAGAGAGTCGCTCAAAACGAAGCCACATAGGTCTGTTTTTGACGAGGGAACTACGCTAGAAGCTCACAGAAAGTTTATCTTGCGTGATATGATATGAAAGAGATTAATAGAAGAAAGGTCACAGTCAATATGAAGAGTGTACAGGAGCAAAATGAGGAAGGGACTCAAAGCTTGAACTTGACCAAACCCTATATAAAGTAACACATTGCCAGTCGTAAAAGAAAGCTTTACGTTTCAGCACCATGGCTAGTTCCAGTCAGAGGTACGTTAACGCTATACGTTTCAGAACTATGGCCAGTTCCAGACAGAGGTACCGTATGTTAAAGCTTTACGTTTCAGCACCATGGCCAGTTCCAGTCAGAGGTACGTTAACGCCATACGTTTCAGCACAATGGATAGTTCCGAGATAAAACGTGCATTATAAAGCGTTGCATCGCATGGTAATAAAGGAGGGAAAACAAACCAAGCGGTGCCAAATCAAGCTTGCATTCCTTTTTAAGATGCTAATTGCATACTTGGAAATCTCCACAAACCTAGCATTAGGTGGAGAGAAAGCAAAGATTGGCAAAGAAATTGGCAACAGCGGCATATTTTTCTGAGGCCAAAGTCTTACTCCAACTGTTCCAAGCCAAAAAAAAAAAGATGTACAGACAGGACAGTCCCTTCCTCGACATTGTGGTTCGAAACGCTGATACAAGTGCTTTACAGTCGTCGCTCTATTTCGAGATTTTGAATGTGCCACAACGGGGCAATAGCACAAAAAAAAAAAAAAAAAAAAGCCAAGTATATAGGGAGAGCTGACTCGCCAATCACTCAGCACAAATATCTATCAAAGAGGGGAGGGGTGGTGAAGGAGGGGGGGGGGGGGGGGGGGGGCATAACCGACGCGTGTATTCGCTCTCCGCTCCCTCCTCTCTCTTCTCACACAGAGGACACCCACATCCACTCGGACTGACGCACCGATATGCAAATTGCGCGCAGTTATACAATGTTTTTCCCCCCTCAGAGCGATGATCGAAAACGCATCCACAGTAAAACTCTGTCTTGCTATGTTTTTGGAGCGGAAATGGAGCATAGAGTGGAGATTATTTTATGTGCGTGTGTGTGTGTGTGTGTGCGTCCGTGTGTGTGTGTGCCTACCGCTGTCATACTGCAGCTGCGAATAGTTCCAGCCAAAGAGAGAAGGAGCGAGGGGCAGAGCGGGGGGGAAGGAAGAAGAAGAAGAAGGGGAAAAAAAAAAAAACAGCCAAATGCGCATTAAGTGCCGCATATGAGTAAATTAGCGACGGGTGACAGGGGGGGAAACAGTCGCCAGCGCGTGAGAAACAACTTTACGGATGAGAAAGCGACATGCAACTTACCCGTAACGCGATTTCCCAAAACGAAAGACGCGATGAGTGCGTGTGAAATAGTCCAAATCTCCCAAAATAAAATGAAAAAATAGGAGGGGGGGGGGAGGAAAAAGCGTAGCGCGTCTGTAATCCAAAAATTACATATTGGAAATCCAGTTGACTTTCAAAAAACCCCAAAAAAATAAAGGAATAAAAAAAAAAAAAAAGCGAACGAGGTTAGTTTAGTTGTCGTAGAAGCAAAGAAGGGGGAAACATGTTGAGGGGGTTCTGGTCAAGCGCCGAGATCAATGGATCGCAAATATCACGCGCGCCAATTAGTCTGATTATCCGGTCCAACCAGGCGCGCGCGGAGGAAGAAGAGGAAGGAGGGAGGCTGGCCTGGCGACGGCGCGTACGGGGCTCCCAAAGTGGTGCGATGGATGTGCGCGAGGAAGGGACCAGGAGACACACCGGGATGCCGTTTCTCGGACTGCCACACTCTCTCCCTCTCTTTCCCTCTCTCTCTCGTGCTTTCCTCATCTGCACAAAGCGTCAAAGTAGCGCGAGTGTGCGTAAAGGACACGATGGATGAGCGCAAGTCCGGTTTCGAAGTAAAAGCACTGACGCGTTCGTCAAACAAGGAGGTTATTTAGTGCCTGTTTACTCGTTGTCTGATAGTGCAAAAAGCCGATGCATCTATTACTTTTAGTTTTAAATTAAATTGAAATCCTGTGTACTTCCCTAAATAAATTGCTTATTGCAGAATTAGCACATTCATTCATAAATAGATACTTAATGTAGCAGCATGTACCTATTTTTTTTTTTTTTTTTTATTTTTTTTTATTTTGCGCCATATTATGATTTGTTGATGTTGTGTACGGTCAACCCATATATGAGGTATAGTCTTATTAAAGTTTGCCTGTTTATTCTTTGTAAAGGTGGACACAGCCCCCCATCAAATAGAGCAGCAAACACCAAAACCTAGCGACCACAATGCGTCATTTAGAAGAACCAGCCAGAGGTTTCCATTTGTGTTCGAATCCGCTATGAACGTGGACTTTTATTTTGAAAGGTTCCCCGGATGCGCAGCCTCGGCTCCTCGTGAGGCCTGACGCTGCCGGAGAAGCTGCGTTCCTCCGGAGACCTCATTCCGCACGAGGCGCTGGATCAGACCGTGACTTTACGCGCGCACGTGAACGAGCGCCACACGAACCCGCAGCATAGGGGGGGAAATAAAACCAAAACAAAAAAACTGTAGCGTCTTATTTATTTATGAGGGAGTGATGGGTATTTTGCAGTTTGGGAAAGTGTGAAGAGGAAAACCTTCATCTCCTCGAGCCTGCGTCAACCGGCAGAGGTTTACGCACGTGCTGGCCTCTTGTCATTATCTACAATGACACTTTGCATTGAATTTCCTAATGGGCCAAAACGAAACGAGGAGATTAATTCAACCTATATAGGCCTATAGGTCGTTTCTTAGAGCTTTGAGGGTTATTGCTGTTACAGATGAATGAGGATGCCTTAGTGCTTAATAATAAACAAGCTCGCCATTTGGATTCCCTTTTACATACAATTAAGAGTATGTGAATATATGAAAGCGTAAAAAGCAGTATTTGACCATGGTGGTAAAATGCAGTTTGCTTCCTCAAACTGTTTTAAACAAAGGTGAAGGTGTCACATGGGAGAAACAGTAGCAGTGGGCAATGAAAGAGGAAGAGTGGGCAGGTACCTAATTCCAAATCTTGAGTTATGGTCAGGACTTAAGCCAATACCGTGCACGTTTTGGGTAACAAGGTAGACAAGGTTTGCTATCAATATACTGTTAAGAAGCCACAAATAAAACCATGAACAACAACACATCTGTAAAGAACCATTTTGATCTAAGAGAGTGGTCAAAAATGTTGTTATATACTGACAAAATCTGGACCAAACCTGATCTGAAACTGAACTGACTTGTGACCAAACTGTGGGTCTAAATTAAGCCTTAACAATGTAACACAAAAACATAGTGTATCATGAAATAAGGTGATGCAATATCTTTATCGCATAAAGCCACAATATATATACATCACATCATAAAGTCTACAATAATATTTGGATTGCAAAATTGTACCGCTTTATCGCAAGTTACTTCAATATCGTGCAACTCTAGATAGATAGATAGATAGATAGATAGATAGATAGATAGATAGATAGATAGATAGATAGATAGATAGATAGATAGATAGATAGATAGATAGATAGATAGATAGATAGATAGATAGATAGATAGATAGATAGATAGATAGATAGATAGATAGATAGATAGATAGATAGATAGATAGATAGATAGATAGATAGATAGAATTATTTGGGCACGTAGGCTTTAAATTGTTGGAGGTTAAGTACTTTTAACTAATTTTTGCAAGCATGTCACCATGACCTCCACCGTTAAAGGTCTCCAAAGTATTGCTTGTTGCCTGTTTGAAAAAAAATGTACATTTTTTTTAACAAATACAGGAACAGATACAAGACATTTCACAAAGACATGAAAAAAAAAAAAAAAAAAAACACGCTTTGATTTCATGAGTTATGCTCCTCATTTATTAGTTTCAGGATGGACTGATGAAAAAAGGAATTCCTCGATAATAAAGTATGGCCTTGCCGCCATTGTCATCTTGAAATATACCTGTGCCATCAGGGAAGGAGAAATCCATTCACAGGAGGTCCAGGTCGTCAGCTGATCTCAACCTTTGGGCACATAGTGTTGCTGAACCTAAAACTGAGCAACGGCAACGACCCAAGTAACTCAAAATGTGCAAAACATAAACCTCTGATCAGGGGTTTAGGGTCAGGTTCAGGAGTTATGGTTAGGGATGGCAAATGCAATCTAAGAACCCGAACCTTAACTCCAACCCTAAACCGAACCCAAGCTGGCAGCCCTATTGGATACGTCTCCAATAGCGACAAACCCTCGCCTGATCTCGACTTCACACAGTCTCCCGAAGCCGAATCAATCACTCGCGTTGCCCAAAAGTGACCCCACACACCCCTTTGCTTATGTTGGCGCTCCGGCACAGACATCCGATTATACGCCGCGTCACATCTGCCTCGAGCCACCGCTGATGCGAGCGAACGCCGTCCCTTCAAAAAAAACGAAACCGCCGTCCTCAAAGTCGCAGCGAGACGGGGGCATTTACGGGGACCAGCAACGTGGATCAATGCCCCGTTTGTCCACCGGCGCGCTCATTAGGACCGGCCTATTCAAGTCAGGACGCGGGATATGACAAAGACTGCTTCACAAGTGCGCGTCTCTCCTTCCCCCTCAAAGCAGAAGCCTCATACAAATTCGCCACACGGCTGCACAGCGCCAGAGGCCAAGAAATCTTGACAGGGATGTAAGCGAGTGAAGTTTTAAAGCCACGCTATGTCACATATGGACTTTTCCTATGATGTTGGGCGAGATATTTTACTTTCATCTCAACTTTGGTGAGGGCAGATGTCTGGCTTGTTGTTTCCGTCACTGGGTGTGCATGATTTCGGGAAAGCAACTAAAAGTATGCACTGGGTTATCTGGTGATTTGGGAAAGGTAAACTCTATGCCGCAGTCTGGAAGTTGTAAAACAAGCCAATAAAGTCAAGCAGGTTGAAGAATGTGTGGAAGGATGTGAGAGCTGGAAATAAGTTGGGGCTTACGTGGCTCACAGTTTAAATTCAACTTCTTTCTTCCAGTGCTTTCTGAGAATGGGAGAAATCTTGTGTAAGTTTTCCTTTTAGACATTATTATTACCTGGGCACACAGGCTTTAGATTGTCGGAGGGAGGATGGACTTGAACCCATGACCCGCAGTGTTTTGTCATTTATGCAACAGCGTTAACTACACAAGCGCAAGATCTTTTAACTAATTTCAGCAAATTACAAGCATGTCACCATTGTTAAAGGTCTACAAAGAACACAGCAAAGTTCAGCAGCTCCTTATCCACACAAATACAGGAACACAGAAACAAGACATTTCACAAAGACATGAAAAACAATTGTTAGTGAGTGATAAAAAAAAGGAGTTCCTCAATATTAAAGTGTGGCACACAGCACCGCCGCCATTGTCATCTTGGAATACGCCTGTGCCATCAGGGAAGAGGAATTTGAGAGCTCTGGACTCTGTGGATGAGTGGGGTCAGGAGTTTTCCCTGACAATGGAACAAAGACTAAGGACATACTGGTCATCACTTTCAAACTGCTTGGTTTCCAGATATCATCTGACCTCTCCTGGGATGCTTTCTAAAACACAACAGTGTGGCCAGGAGAGCTGGACTTCCCTCTGATGTCCTGAAAAGGATCTATCTGACTTTCATCAGACCTGTGCTGGAGTGTGCCAGTCCTGTGTGGGGCGGCCTCTGTAAGAGCCTGTCAGGGGAACTGGAGCAGGTGCAGAAAAAGGTGCTGCAGGATTATTGGTATCCCACCATCCTCCATCCGATCTCTGAGTGAGAAGCAACACTGCAGATCCTCCAGAATATCCTATAGGACAGTTTCTCTTCTTTGCACACCTTCATGACTCAGACCCCCTCCATTAGATACCAGCTCAGGTAAGAAGACCATATGCACCCATGAAGAGCAACACACACAAAAAAAAAAGAAATATCTTTTATCCCTCGAGCTTTAACATTGTTTTATGAATCTGTGTTATAGATGTTTTTTTATTTTTTATATTGCTGTTTTTATTCTATTGTAATTGACACATTTAAGGTTAAACATTTTGTTCTTTCCTGCTATGTCAATGTTTTAATGAACCTAAGAAATCCACTCACAGGATGTCCAGGTCGTCAGCTGATCTCAACCTTTGGGCACATAGTGTTTCTGAACCTTAAACTGATCAATGGCAACGACCCCAGATCATAACAGTTTGTTAAATCCAGGTAGACACTTGTTTTTTTAGGTCAGGCAGTGTATGTTGCCATTGACAAAGATTGCGCAATAGTGTCAGAAAGTTACATAGTGCTTTGTTACCTTGTTCTCACACGCCCTCGGTCGCTCCATTGCCCATTAGTCCTGTTTCAGGCTCAGGGTCTGAGCGGAGGGTCCATGGTCAGGCGCATCACATTCATCTCGCAGTCGTTAGTGCTGGGAAGGACATACAGTACATGATGGTAAGTACCAGTTAAAGATGCCAGCAAAAAGAAGATGCAAAAGGCGGTTACTTATAGTCTTTCTTTAAATGACTGAACTAAACAGCTTGAAAACTGCTGCGTTGGTTATACCTCCATTGACACCCACTGACCATCATTCACTATCGGGACAGGGGAAACACATCCCAAAAGCATCTTCATTTATCATATTGGGTCATGCTGTAAGACCATACCATCTCTGTAGTACCGTCATGATTGTGTAATAAATAGTCTAATCACGACACCTTCGCTAATGGTCGTGGCTAATGCAAACATGGCTAATGCTAACATTCATATCAGCTTATAAATACACTCACTGAAGAGGGTCTGCACCTGGGACACAGGGAGATCATAAGAAAGAACACCTGAAGGAATGTGAAAACGAGAGGGAGCCAATCGACAAATAAGAGCAATAAAAGGCACTGCAAGAAAATCTCAAATCAGCCATATCAGATCATTGCAAGAGGGAGAACCACATCATAAACTGGGACAATGCCAGGGTCACCCATGCCGAAAGTAACACCGCTGGTCCATAAAAGTAATGAACAGAAGCAGTGACAAAAGGCAGCCCTGGTGGACACCAACATGCACTGAGAACAGGTCTGACTTACTGCCAGCGAACCAAGCTCCTGGACAGTGATTAGCGTGTTGCGATTAGCCTGTTTATACCAAACCATCTCTGTAGTACAGTCCTGACTCTATAATGAATAAAAAGGTGTTGCAATTAGCCTATTTATTTATGATGGAATCAGGGCTGTACTACAGAGATGGTATGGTCTTAAATCAGCCATATCAGATCATTGCAAGAGGAAGAACCACATCATGAACTGGGACAATGCCAGGGTCATCCGTGCCGAAAGTAACAAGTAACACTGCTGGTCCATAAAAGTAATGAACAGAACCGGTGACAAAAGGCAGCCCTGGTGGACACCAACATGCACTGGGAACAGGTCTGACTTACTGCCAGCGAACCAAGCTCCTGCTGCGTTCATACAGGGAACGGATTAGCCTATTTATACCATTCCATCTCTGTAGTACAGTCCTGACTCTATAATGAATAAATAGGTGTTGTAATTAGCCTGTTTATTTATTATGGAATCAGGACTGTACTACAGAGATGGTATGATCTCACAACATGACCCAATATGATCAATTGAGATGCTTTTATTCCCCTGTCACGCAGCATTTCTACAGCTCAACTACATCGGTCCCAAACATGTTCAACTTCCGGCCGTTCACACTTATTTGCTGAACAAAGTGACCTAACACGTATTTCGAAATCTGTGCACTCAGGCACGAGCGAATGCCAGGTCCGCAACACAGACTTGCTTGTCCCGAGTTGACGCCTTCACAAAACACTTCACCTGCGTTCTGAAAGGGAAAAAGGGAAATTCACATTGTTCTCACAAACGCGTCAGCTCTCTCAAAAGGCACTAATTTGGAGATTTATTTCCACTTGACAACAGTAATAAGAGGCAATGAGCAGCGTTATGGTCGGCCAATTAAAAGTGACATGTCTACTGATGAGCTGTCTGCCGAACGCGTCTGGTGCACTAACAAAGTGATTGTGTTCGGGGGCGGAAGTGAGCGAAAACTTCAACTTTTAAGGTTAATTTAGACGCTTGCGCAACAGAAAAACAGCATTTAGGGGGATTTTCAGCCGCCGCGCAAACAAAGTAAAGACTATTTTACAGACAGCTTCAAAAGCAGTGGTTGATTTTCTAGATGTAGCCCTTCTCCTCCCCAACGAGTCTGGCCCGTTTTCATTTCAAATCCCATTGTTTTGTGTAATTAGGTGTAGCGTTGAGATCTCTCTGAGCCGCGGCGCCAAGTGTAAAAGATCAGGCCATATGTCGTAGCCCCGCTCCCCCAGCTGCCTCTGAACCTCACATGACCCGCCATCGGAAAAAAAACAGTCTTCATTTTAGGAGATGTCGGTTTTAATTGGAGTAATGAGCAAGGAGAGGTTCTGTGGGGATAAGAGGCTTTGTCTGCACCATCAAGTCTCCTACATGATTAGTTTGCCTATGTTTTTACACAACACAGGCTTTTAAACCATGTTATGATGTTATATCCTCATTAGAGATAGAACTGGAGTGATGTTTTGTTTCATATGCTCATGTTTCTGTGATCCTGCAAGACCATCTCCCTTTGCCGTGCTCAAAACACCAGCCCACGCTCCAGTAAACGTCACACAGAGGGATAACATGACGTTTCTCTAAATTCCAATGTAAAAAAAAACGTGTCCGTGGTCAAGCTTGAGCCATTTCACTATTCAACGCAGAGGTAGAAGTACCATCAAAACTACATTTTACAACATCTGTACTAGAGGTATTCAAACACAAACACAAGGAGTCTAAACAGTTGGGGGACTAGCTTCCCGGCTACAGTTTCCTCTACCTCCAAAAACATGCTGGTCAGGTTGACCCAAAATGGCAGCGTGGCTCAGTCGCAGCGGCTCAGGACTAACACCTGAACATAAGCTTTTGCTTCGGCTCTCTCCTTTTGAGCAGAATTTCAACTGCTCAAATAAACAAATATACTAAACGAAACTAAATTTGTTTCATGGTTGAACAATGACAAACAAAGCACTTTCTTAAAACAATCACTTCCTTTAAAGGTGCACTATGTAACTTTTTATGTAAAAAAAAAAGTTGCTGCATGGGTGGTTAGCTTAGCGCCTTTACTTTCCATCCCGGTGGCCCCTAAACCAATCCAAGATCCATTATTTTTAGGGTTCCTGGTAGGTTTTCACTGCTGAAATCCTAAAAAAACAGGAGCATAATGGGGGTCACCAGGATGGAAAGTAAAGGTGCTAAGCTAACCACCCATACAGCCACTAGGAAACTTTTCCACATAAAAAGTTGCATAATGCACCTTTAATGCCGTCCCCATTGACCAACAGGCATCAACTTGGTCTCTGTACAAATAATACTTTTTTCAGCTTCTGCTTTCGATGCTTTTAATTTTTTCATACCAATAGTACCTGAAGGTTTTTTTCAGCCCGACATATACAGCTAATATATAACAAGCATTCATTAGTAGTAATTGGTCATTGTCACTGTGGGGGGAAAAGTAAGATTATTTGATAGTTCTATATTGCAAGAATCCACTTTTAAAAGGGACTATACGGAGTTTAAAAATTGTAAAATTATCTAATTTCCTCCCCCTGAATGTTCCAACAATGTCCTAATGTGTAGAATGAGCTCAGACCTGTTCACCACAACTGCCTCTAAAATCCGGCACTGTCACTCAAAAAGGTGTTACTTCGGGTCCGAATTGCCGTCATGCACGAGCTTAATATAGACGGTGCAGTTACACGTATGACCTGAGGTGGCAGTAGTGAGTATAAAATGGCTAACTTGCATCTAGCCCCTTTAACTACACTTTCTACCAAGCACTTGACATATAGAAGATCAGAGTCTAGCCAAGATAAGCTGAGAGTTTTGTGCGTGGGAGGGCATCGGAATTAAAAATAGCAATTATGAGATGGACAGCCCTTAAACATCCATATCTGCTTTTTCGACCAATCAACTCCTCTGTTTTAAGTGCGTCAACACCTCTAAAAACCAACACCGAACCAAGAACAGGAAAGCGTTTGACTGTTTTCTCAAGCGCCTTAAAATAGTCATGATTTTGGACTGCGGCTAAATCCCATCTGGCGCTTCTCCATTGCTAACAAGTTTCACTTTTGTGCCTCGTGCTAAACTGTCTCTGCGGTTTCTAAAATAAAAAAAACCTTTGCTCCTTGCCTGCGCCGCTCCGAGTCGAAGTCTGTTTTTGGAGGGATTTTTTATAGCGGTTGTTGGCCTATATCTGACACAGGCGCAGTTTACCCCCAGAGCCGGAGAGAGGGGGGAAAACAAGAGCCGTCTGACCTAGATGCCAACGAGGGGGAGATGGATTACAGGCAAAAATAATGGCCGCGAAAGGTAAAGTAAGGTCTGTTGCTAAGAAATACGGTTCAATTCCATTTATTTATGTACAGAGCCCGGAGTCGCAACAGCAAACACCACACAGGGCTTCATAAAAGTTGCCGAAAAAGAGGCAGATTGATCATTGTCCCAGAGTGGCCCCTGTCCTTTGAGGCTTTCATGAACGGACAGGCCGGAGTCCACAGTAATGAGATCTTAACGCAGATGCAGAATCCTTTGTTTCAATATTATGCAACAGCTAAATTAACTTTTTTGGAGCGTTGGACCGTGATATAAGGTCGTTTCCTCACAAAAAAAACACTCACTGGAATTGTGATTTTGGAGGAATTCACCCTTGCAGATTTAGTAGCCAATATATTTCAGCAAAATTAGAGGCAATGACTTGAGTTGTGTCCTTGTACTTGACTTTATATACCAATTTGGTTTGTAGATTCTGTTTCAAAATGTGCAGGACAGAAAGAAATGTGACTTTTCAAGCGCGTGTGGAAATAGATACAGAAGCCATGCTTGGAATTGCCCATATATGGTCATGTTTGTTGAGCTTCTCCACCTCCTCCTTCCTGTTCCTCCTGCACAGCTCCCTCCACTCCACAACAGTCTTTCAACAGGCACATTGAGTTGCCTTGTGTACGAAATGCGCGGTATAAATAAAGTTGCCTTGCCTTGCCATCTTCTGGAAAGAGTTTAGCATCTGTTTTATTCAGTTGTTTTTGGGTTTCTGGTCAGTTTCTGGTACGAACCCCTAAAAACAATTAATCCTGGAGTGTCATAAAGGCCACTGTGAGGGAAAGCAAAGGTGTCATCCTGCACCCATAACACCACTGAGTCACGAAAAGGTCAAATATGCACAAATATTACGTTTTTTTCCATTAAAAGTGCAGCTTTAACAACTGCTGCATTATGGATATATGTTTTCTACTAAATAAATAAATAGACATGGAGGAGCAAATTGGTTAAACTGCCTATAAATACTGAATAAACGGACAATGCTAACCATGAAGCAAGTGGAGCTAACGTTAGCTTCATGCTACGTGAGCTAATGAGTGCCATGTTTTCCTTTCTACTGAACAATCTGCTGTGTAAAAACATCCATATGGACCCGATTCTGGCTTGACTTTATTGGTGTGTGATACATATGTTTATAGTCCATCAGAAAAGGCAAAAAAATTGGTTTTCTACCCCCTCGGCCAGGCCACGCCCCCTTGTATGACACGTTGCCTTCTGAATCTATGTAGAAAGTCTTTGGTGAGTGACAGAGAAAGGTCTGGAGAGCTACTAGTTGCTCCTAAGCTACTAGTTGGAGATCCCTGCTCTGCAAAAAGTGAACTATACATCCCATATGTAAGATGGAGAATATGAATAAATCATCTTTCGCTCCATCCGATCAATTTTCTGCCCTATACTGTTTCTCCACTGCAGCCTCGCCATCTCCTCCTTGTCTCCACCAACAGTGTCTCGGCCCGTCACATCGCTTCTGTTCCTGTCCAAGGTTCTCTATTCAGTAAACCATTTCAAACCAAAACAAAACAGTCCATTTTGCCCGCTTCTTCCTTTGCAAACCTCTTTATGTTACTAAGAACACATTTCCTGCTTTTTTCTGTTTACTCATTAGGGATTTTAGCAAAACAAGACTTTCGAACCCCCGAGTGTTACTTACAGTACACAAAACCCCGAAGTCTGCTTGAACTTGTGCTGGAAAGCGCTTTTAATTGGGCCACTAATAACACTAATGATAAGAAATGTGACTTTGTTTTTCAAGTAGGGGTAAAAAGAAACTGGATCCCAAACATCTAAGGGAAGTTTATGCCAAGATTCGCTTTGGCACGATAGTTTTTTTTTGGGCTCCATCTATAAGACTTCCCACTCGCCTATAGCTGCTACTATGATCTGCTTTAATCCCGAGCAGCAGCACATCAGGAGGATTCGATATGTTTGCAATAATATTTTGATGATGCAGCGTAAGGAGCAAATTAGGCGCTACATGCAAATCCACGGGGAGGTAGGGGCTGTACACTTGTAACTTCACGTCCTCGTTTTTAAAAGGCTCGTACCGGCTAATCCTCGACAGATGCAGCAGCCGAGAGGGAGATTTCAAGCACAAACGCAAAGATGATTACCACTACTTATGTTTTAGTGTGGAAATAGATTCGCTACTAACTGTTGGAATGGTTGTACGCACTAAAAACCAGCACTAACGGGCAGTTTGAGGTTAAGGTCCTGGTTGCGTTGAGTTCCTTATTGTTTTATGAAATGGTTAGTGCTGGATAGTCTGCACTGGAGGGATCTGGGATGGTTCTACTGTGGTTAGTCTGAAATTATAAATAAACCTTAACCATATTCGTGTCATGGAATCTCAAGTTTTCACAGCAGACCCTCCGTCCTGAGCCGACTATCCAGCATTAGCCTTTTGGAAATTGTAGCCTGGCCATCAGACCATAGCAGGAAAAAGGTATATGTTACCTGGAGAACTGGCCAGTCTGGCAGCTGCAAAACAGTGAGAGCCATACGAGAAAAAAACTCTTGAAAAATAAGGTCTGCAGAATTCAACGCAACTGAATCAAAATGGCAACATACTTTAATGTTGGAGCCAGTGGCATCATCGAAACGCCTCCATATTTCACAGTAGGTCTGGTGCACTAGGCCAATGAAGAAAAGTGCACCATACCTGAAATATGGAGGTGTTTCGCTGATGCCAGTGGCTCCAGCAGAATAAAGTGAAGGTCTTGTTAGTACCATCTCAGTCTCTTGACCGCAGTATCATTGAACCACTGTGGGGAGAGCTCAAACGTTCATGCAAGACAGCCCAGAAACTTACAGGAACTGGAGGCTTTTTGCCAAGAAGAATGGGCCGCTTTACCATCTGAAAACAAAGAACCTCATCCACAACGACCACAAAAGACTCCAACTGTCATTGATTTTGATTATATTCTTTATAATCTAAAATTCTGCCAGGGTATGTGAACTTTTGAGCACGACTGTATTTACAATACATATTCGGAATACTTATTTTGGGTAACCATTTGAAGGTTTTACTTTCTTCATCAAATCAAAGGAATCCATCCCCCAAGACTTGAGCGTGGAAGAACCCAGAAATATATTTTAAAAGATTATAATATTCATCAGCCCAGCATAATAAAGGCTTTTTAGAAAATGTAAATAGAGAATTATGATGAGGGAGGAGAAGTCTTCGCTCCCCAAACACCAAAGTGCACCTTCCCCAAAAAACTCATTTTGATATTGACTTCCTGAGCACTTTGCGTTTAGTTTTTCTTGAATACATTGCAATACTCAATTATTAAATTTCAATCTCATAATCAAAACATTAATAAGAAAGAAAATATCAAAACAGCCGGGAAAAAGTTTAGCTCAGCCTTTCTGGGCTGTGGGCATTTGCAAATTTTTACATTCCAAATTAGTGGTAAATAAGTTTGTTGTAGGCGAGCAGCAAGTTTAGCCTAAACGTCTTCTTCATTATGCATTAAAGGGACTATACAGAGTGTAAAAATGTTAAAACTAAGTATTTTCCTCCCCCTACATGTTCCAGCCATGTCCTAATGTGCAGAATGAGCCAAGACCTGTTCACCACAACTGCCTCTAAAATCCTGCACTGTCACTCAAAGAGGTGTTAATTCAGGTCCGAAGTGCCGTCATGCACGGGCTTAATATAGAAGCTGCAGTTACACATATGACCTGAGGTGGCAGTAGTGAGAATAAAATGGCAAACTTGCATGTAGCCCCTTTAATATTATGCATGAAAATATTCTAAGTTTTTACAATACATTACCGTGAATGGACAAAGTAGTGGAAAATGTTACTAAATACGACTATTCAGCATTCTGTAACTAAATACAATTTCAAAGTCCTCGACACACAAAACAAGCTCCTAATGACCAGCTCGACACAGAAAAGTCTATTTTTGATTTTTTTTTATGGATTTGGATGAGGACCTGTTTAAACCACATATTTGTCTGCGTTTCATCAACATCTCCATGGAGACGAGCACGAGACGTCCCGTCCTCGTAAAGTTACGTCTCAGGAGAGAAGAGCCGCTCACACAAAGACACATGTTTGTTTGCTTGGCATTATTAACATGGAAATTAAAATCAGTGGGTGAAATGACACAGTGTGGCTTTAAATCAGTTGCGCATGAGCATTTCTTCTTTTGGAAATACTATAAAGATGCAAACTACAGTTCAGTGTTTATTTATTTGCCTTCATTTAAACAAATGTTCCAATTCAGTAAATCGATCTTTTCAAAGTTGTGTCATTTTCTATGAGAAAGAGCTCCAGTGTTTTGGTTACATAACCTGCGACCAGAGTCAACCAAATAAATCCAGGTCAGATGCGAGTGAGGCAGGTTCTTCAGAATGTGGAATTTACCATCAGTATTCAACATGGCCTCCCTCCAATGTTGTTCCGCTGCTAATTGAGCCACAAGATTAATATGTAATACCCCGCTTAGCTTTGTAGTGCTAACTAGCCAATCTAGCCTCGCTTAAAATCCCACCTACCATTTCTATCATCCTGACTTTTTATTTATTTAGAGCGTGAAACACCCAGGTGGTCGCATTAACGTGGGGCTTCTGGACGATGATTCAAGTAGCGTACAATAAGCCGGGATTTGATTTTGTTGGCGGTGCTAATAAATGATCACCGAGGTGCAGTCCTTCTCGAATGCATCATAACTCCCACACAGGCTGGCAGAGGGAGGAGAGAGAAGCGTCCTCTGGTGGAAGCCCATTTTGGATTTGTTTGGCATCGACAGGTACAGGAATATACAAGGGGAGCGATGAAGGCAACGTGACTAAGTGTTGAGGAGGCAGGCAGCGGTACATTACTATTAATAAAAGATTTGTACAGTGGGCAGGAGCAATGGAAGAGCTTTTGAAAAGGTCAGATAATTGTGGAGCTGTGCGTACGATGGACGATTCATGGATATTTAACTTTTATAGTTTAAAACTAGAGATGCACCAATACTGATACTGGGGTATGAGTATCTGCCTATTCTTAGTATACTCTTTAAAGTTAGACTTAAAAAATGAATCCATTTTAAGAGCTTGGATAAAGTTTAACAAGGATCACTAGTTATCCTTGGGTATATGACAGGCTTCAGGTCACATTAAGTGATCTGATCATTACAAATATGTCAGATCAGTTATTTCTTAAACTAAAATACAAACACTTGGCTTCAGCAGTGGTTATTTTATTGTATTAGGTTTCTTTGGGTATTTCTATCATAGTTTCAGACCCAGCCTTGATTAGTTTTCGTTAGCATTAGCTTTAGCATGCTATTGCTAGCGCGGCAATTTGCCCGGCGATCAAAAATACATTTGCAGAGGTTAAAACTAACTAGCGACTGAATTCTCCAGGTTCTTAGCTTTACAATAACATATAGCATGTCCATATTCACTTCGATTAAGGTGGTAAAAGTTCTGTTTTTAAGTATTGAGAACCAAAACTGGTATCGGTTCAGTATCGGATATTTGTAGTCGACACCCGATATTGTATTTTTTCCAATATCAGTTTTATTTCAAGATTATTTACATTGTAGATTCTCACTGAAATTATGTTGTAAACAAAAAAAGCTGGTCCAGAGTGGTGTCTGTTATCCATGGTCTACTGACCTTAGAATGAGTTATACTCTTATACTCGACAAGTAGAAAAACTCGGCCGAGTCAGTCTGTGTTTTTGGACTGACTGTAAAAGTCACTGACAGGTTTTTCTGCTTTAGTCCTGTTACGTCTGAAGAATAAACTCTCCTCCTCATCTCTTCTGTAGATCGTAAACCCTTGTATCAGTTTCATTTTCACTGTTTACATTCCACAATGCGCCCTCTACATCTTGTTCTATTATCTGTGTTGGCGTCACAGCGCCTCACACGGGCCTGGAAGATGAATTGCAGCGTTTTCACAGACCTGAGTCGACCCATGTGGACGCACACACTTACTAAGGTGGCTTCAGGCTTACAGAGAAAGTTTCTGAAAATATACGCGTTGTGTCTTCGTGTGAATACAGCCTAATGTCTTCAATGAGAATCAGACAATGGAAATAATGATGAAAAGAAAGAGAAGTTGATACATAAAACGTGTTTCTAAACTTTTGACGGGTACATAATCCAGGAAATCCTATATGTAAATCCTTTTAAGTTCAGAGAAGTCGTTTTTGGGTTCATAACAATTCCACAGCAATACAGTATTTACCACATTTCACTGTTTTTACTATATTTAGCAAACTGGTTCAAGTCTCCTCCCAAGACATTACATTTGGGCATTCTCCTACTACTACAGCTATTACAATAAACTTCTAAGACTGTTAGTGCTAATTCTACCAAACAGCTCTTGCCATCATATCTTGTGAGAGCTCGTCAGATCTCAGAAGCCAAGCAGGTCGACGCTGGTTAGTGCCTGAATAAGAGACCATGAGGGAATACCAGCTGCCTGTGTGACTGAGTGAAACATGTGACTGAGAATGGGCTCCATGTGCAGAAAACACTTCCTCTAACTCCTACTACCGCCTGCTACTGCCACTACTACTGCGACTACAACATACCGCGTCTCATCTCCGGCGCATGAATCTGGGAGTGCGGCGCATGAGAGGCGTGCAGCTGAAGGGCAGGTTTGTTTGAAGTTGCGCCGCATCAGTACCCGTGACCCAGATCTGTGCCATCGTTCTGCTCCTCCGACATCCACGCTCCTCCATCTCCCAGCGGTGTCATCGCGCCTGTAAACATTTGGCACAGCATCCAGCGTCAGTATTTCCCACAAGGATCGGCTTCTTTGCCCGTTGTGAGCATCCATGAGTTTAGTCTCACGCGGGGCGGATGGCGTCGCGGCTTTCTTGATGTTTAACTTTAAAAAAAATATATTGTTTTTTCTCACACAGCGGTCAGTGTTGAGATAGTTTTTGCCCATCTTAGTTTCAATGTTAGATGAAACTCAAGCAGAAAAACACAACAGTGCTCCCTCGTCTTTCCCACGCTTATCTATTCGCAAATATTGACACGTTTGGTATCCATGTGTAGCAAGAAAGGCAACCGAGATGATGCTGCAATCCAAATATGGTCATTTCCTTTTTGGGAGACAAGCAGCGGCGGCAAATAAAGTCAGATATACTCACATATTCCAAACCTTAAAGCAGAACTCAGTAACTTGTTTACCTTAATGGGATGATTGGTGGGTCTTTTATCTCCCCCTGGTGTCTCTGTCCAGAAAACCACAATTGCAGCTTTCCCTGCACCGGGTCCGAGGTGCAATACACACTAATGGAATCACGAATAAGACGCTAACAGGCTAACGGGCAAAGCTAACTGTCGGCTAGCGCCATTTAAACAGTATTTACAGCCAAGTTTGATGCACAAAATGATGTACAATATCCCTCTCTCCCTTTATCGTTTCTGTCAGTGTAGTATATACTCTCACAGACAATTAAAAAACCATAACATGGTACGTCACCTGCAGTGGTGCTTATGGCCTCTAGGGGCATTAGTCACTTAGTTCTGTTTTAGCTTCTCAAAATGGGCTTTTCTTTACACTCCAGCAATAATGTCTCCACTTTAGCTCCAACAAACTTACCAGTCTTGTCCTTAAAAATTCAAATGTTAATTTCCGAGGGTTTATTATCTAGTTCCTAGCCTGATTTATTGAAATTTGAATCCCAAAAAGCATGGCATAAATAGATTTTTTACTGATTTAGCTTAATCAAAAATAAAACAAAATCCACTCTGAATAAATCTTTGGAACTAATATATCAACAAATATTTAAACCTGTCTCGATCCATTTAGATTTTATCGCAGAAAATTTTATGGCTTATTTTTATATGAAAACATGAAACGACAGAAAACGGGCAATACGTTTTTTCCTCATATTTATATCAGTAATGTACAACAAAAGTTTCAAATTGATTCCTCTACATTTAATCTTTTCCCCTATTCACCTCCAGCATCTCGCCTTAATCATTCATGATGCTAATTACGCTAAATCATAACTCATTTCCGATCGGTCTCCGTAGACTGCAGTTCTCCTGCTAAAGCCAACTTTATAATTCAAACAAAAAATTATGACAATTCTCAACTTTTTTTTGTTTTTTACCTTAACCTTTTGGATGGAAAACTCAGCGAATTGTATTTGGCCACAGCAACAAAACAAATCTCACAAATTGATTAAATGTGCAGATGGCTCCGGTTGATTAGCTGAAACAGGAAGATTCCTGCCGACAAGTCGCACCTTTTATGCAGCGAAACATCTCGGAAAAGGTCAGATATTTGTTCAAATTAGTCGTTATTGACGGAAAAAAAAGTTATTCAAGTTTAGAAGCATTGTAAAAACCCGTATCCGTTAAAGGTCGTACAAGGTAAAAGCCTGTGCATGCAACTATGGGCCATTGATGGGCTTTTCATTCTTAGTTTAGAGTTTGAGAGTGTGATGTCATATCGCTAAGCATCTAACAGAAATTTTAAAAAGTTAAATACTGGAGTTAATGTTTATATTAAAACACTTGGACACCACAGTGAGTTCGATGTATTTACCAGCAGTAACTCACTTTATACTGTTTTATTACTGTTAACTGTTTAACTAATGTTAGTCCATGGAAAATGTATGCTAACAGCTGCAAAGATGGTGGATCTCCATGGTAACTGAGGATTTTCCCAAACTCTATTCACCTTATTCCGCCCCGCCCACTTTTGCCACTTTTTGCGTTGTCTCGGCACTTCCGTTGTACAGACACTTCCGGTCGAGCGCAAAGCCCGTTCATTTTAACGGAGAACGAGGGAAAATATTCTCCGCTCAAATCTGATGTTTAGTCGATTGATTTCTGTAAAATGGCCAATGTTCATTTGCAACAACAAGTCAACACTGCACCGTTTCTCAGCGCGGCCGAAAAACGGCTTTGTTTTCATGTAGTTACTGATTTTATGTGGACTTCTCCAGTCCCATGGTAACAGATAGGAGAAAAGGGGCGGGCACAATTCATGGCGGCGCCCACACGAACATCCGGAATAAGGTGAATACAGACAGCATCTCTGGAAACGCCTATATATGGACATGTTTGAAAACAGTCAAGGGGGAAAACAATAGAGAAAAATCAAAAACTACTTAACAAACGCTGAATTATGAATATAGTTTTGTACTAAATAAAGATACAAAGATATGGGGAGGAGCAAAGAGGTTCAACAGCCCATAAATACATAAATAACGGAGAATTCAAACATGATGCTTCATGTTAGGATCGTGCTAATGCTAATATTAGTTAACGCTAGCTACGACTGCAGTTTTTTCCCTTCTACTGAACAATCTGCTGTGAATAAACATCCATATGGACCTGATTTAGACTGGGCTTCATTTGTGGGTGATGAATAGGTTTATATTTCACCAGAAATGCCTAAAAAGAGTGATCGTGTTTCCCAAAATATTCTATTTTCCTCCTCAGCGAGGCCACGCCCCCTTCTATGACGTGATGCCGTCTGTATCTATTGATATAAAATACTTTTTTTTTTTCTCTCAATAGCTAAATATGTTTATTCAGAGACAAAACATCCACAATTCCTGTCTGAAGTCATCTTTTTTATATCTATTTGTCAATAAAATGTCAGCACAGCGGAGGCGTCACAAGAGGAGCTACAGGAAACAACATAAAGGACAAACTAGGAGGTATCCGGGAAAGACTCACAGCAAAGCTACACAAGCTTCCATCCCTACTATTGTTCTGACTAATGTTCAAATTATATTAGAGTGGGGGAGCTGACCAGTGCAGGACGCCATGCTCTGAAACAGGAAGCAATGCACCGATTCAGAGGAGACTCCGGTCAGGTTGGCCCACAAAAGCACTAGACTTTTAACATTACTCAATCCATAATTTCGATTTTGTCCCCAACAATATACAGTTTTGGTTTAGTCTTGTTCGGGTTAACACCTAATTAAGTCCAGCGTTATGAATCAACACTGGAGAACTGCTGGCGTTAGATGGATCTTCCTCAGAACGTCCCCAACATTACAACGCCTCAGTTTCATTACGGGTCCCAGTACAAACAAGCGGCACCTGAAGAGGCTCGAGCTCTGAAAAGCATTTGAATATTGTTGCCTGCGCCTGAAACGATAAGGGGTTCGTGTGAATTGCATCCTCTCTCATCGCTATTTCTGTCTGTGTTGGTCTCTATGGCGACGGCGCGATCGTTTGTCAAGTATGGCTACAGTACGAATCTAAAGCCAGGTGCCTCTGAGCAAAAACACACTCCAAACTATTGACTGTTCACTGTCAAACGGGGACATGAGCTGTTATATGGGGCTAATCAGGGATAATCCACTTCAGACTAAAATATCGAATGAACTTCACAAGATGTTTACTTTTTAAAGCCACACTGCGGAGAATTACAGGTCATTTGTTGCAAATTAAAGTGTTTAGGAAAAGGATGTAATGCAATTTTTTCATTAAGCAGTGATTGGAATGTGTTAGTTGTGGTCCAAACTCAAAACCAACATTCCTAACAAAACATTCGCTTCATAGGACCTTTAAACCTCATGATTGGCTACCTATACGTTTGTTAAGTGGTGACGTCACAGCTCTAGCAGCAGATGTGCGAGAACTCAACTTCAATACCACAATCAATATTTCTGAAAGTCAACAGAGGGTTACTGAACATACTTATTTATCAGACTCATTAGCCAAAAATGCTGTACCTACTGCTATAAACCGGGTTTAGCCGAGAAAAATGCTAAGCAGCAGCTCCGCTAAACCCGGAAGTAGCAACTTTAGTACATATTACTTTTTTTTCACCGATAAAATGCTCGTATTTAGTGAAAAACGGGAGCTCCGGATCTTTTATCGGGCAAGTGAAGCCTTGTAACACTTTGAGGCTTTCCTGGCAAAAAAGTATTGTACTCTGATCTGTTTCATTCTGTTTGAACACTGACCTCTTGTGGACAAACTTTGTTATTGTGACTTCTCATAAACACGACTGAAGCACCAACACAATCATGTGGAAGAGAAGTTTCAAACAGACGTGTGGCAGTTTTATTATTTGCAGCCTGATATTGATGATATATGCTCTGGAGCGCCAAGTTTTACTGATGCTTGTTTTGTTTTTGAGCGCTTGACTATGAATGACACACACTGTTTTAATAAAGCATCCATCCATCCATCCATCCATCCATCCATCCATCCATCGTGTATCAGAGTGTCAAAGCATTGGCTCAGAGCATTTCACTGTGGCGATGCTCTAAACCACGGATGTTTTCTGGTCCATACTTTGGCAATATAAACCATAAGTGCGAAATAAAATGTGCCTCATTTCCCCCGTTTCCGATTTAACTGCGTTCATATGGTGAAAGGTTTCTGCACCTGGCCGTGGGAAACATAAGGAGCGCGATCTACAGCAAACAATGGCTAAATCAGCTCTGACTGAATTAAATGAAAAAGATCACACATTGATTGATGGTGACTGAGACGGCCCCGCTCCAGGGAAACAAAAAAGTACTCTTACATATCAGGTTGTTTGTCAAATCGCAGTTATAAAGTTTGTCCACAAGAGGTCAGTGTTCAAACCGAATACAGCAGCTCTGAAGCTTCAAAGACTTCACAAGACTTTTTGGCCAGGACGGTCTTGAAGTGTCACATGTCTTCACTCGCCCATACCAAACATTTTGTAGTAATAGCAGTCGATGTCGCAGTGTTAGTCCAAGTTTGAGTTCATTGGCATAACTCTGTTCTTTCACTTCCACCAGCTGAAGTCCCAATCCTTTACCAACTTTAAAAAACTTTTTCCACCTCCTGTCAGACTGATTTGATTCGCGGAAATTCTTGAGACTGCAAACACGATCGACTGTTCGGCTTTCTCTGAACCAATTGTAAAAGAAAAAAACTAAACAAAAAATTCCCCACGCCAAAACCTCTCCTCCTCACTTGTAATCTTCGTCGAGCGTCGTCCCATTTCTCTGCTGAAGCCACACAAGCAACATTTTTTTCCCCCCTCCTAAAATCTATTTTTCATGTCAGCACTTCCTCAGCCCAGACTTCTTGGCGATGAGAATCTATTGAACAGTCGGTGCAGTGTGTTATTATTGTTGAAGCACTGAAAGGACCGACGAGGGTGGGTAGTGCAGGCAAACAGAGCCAGTGTTTGTAAAAGAAGTCAATTTGGAGGACAAGCGACAAAGAAATGTATTTAAACCAGGACCGGAAAAGAGGCACGGAACTTCATTTTAAAATGCCAAGCTTTCCCTTCTAAACGGAATTGTATTTTGAGGCCAAACAAGTTGGAATTTGCAAAGCCGTTTCATGTAGTTCTCGATACACATTGAAAGGCTTAGCTCAGTGCCTCAGACGCCTCAGATCAAATATTTAGCCACGACGTCTTTGACTTTCTTCCCGCGACTTAACAAGCTACAACATCGAACACAACTCTCTGGAAATCTGTCCGGTTCAACAATACAGCTAGACGTCGAAAAAAAAAAAAAACCTTCAGCTCTGCAGATCTTTACAGTGAATCCCCTTTAAGTTTTAATGGGGACAGACAGAGCAAAAAAGGGAGTCGTTACATGTTTTGATTTTGGGAGGGTTTTTTCGATGGAAAATGGAGAGGCTGACCCCGAACGGTGCACTATTAGACTGAGATTTACGGTAATTAGTGACACGGTGCGGCCTGTTCTACCATCAAAAAGCTGCCATTAGCTCGCACTCGACAAAAGGTTACAGCAAAACACATCTCTGCGCTTTGGGGAACAGAAAATAACACGGCAGCAAAATTACAGATGTTTGTTATGAGGGTTTGTACTTTGGATAATGCAAAGAAATGCATTTATTAAAAACGTGTGCCCAGAGAAATACTTGGATGCAGCATAAAATATACCATTACTTCAATAACTACTACTGTACTTTCCCTGAGGGCTCTGATGGCTCTACTGGTATGTTGGTATTGAACGTGTGTATCTTCTACATTGAAATGCACATCATATCGCCTGACACCCGGCCTTACTGAACACTCTGGAGAAGGTAGTTCCACGTCGCAGCAGGAAGCCATCTGTCGCTTTGCCTCATGTGAACAAGAGAAAATGAGGACGAGCGCAGAACGGTCACGTCGCAGCCCGGCACCAGAGTCGCCTTAAAATGCCTCAACACCCAAGGAAGTAGGAACAGATAAATTGTCTTCCTCTGTGCACTCAGGTTATGTGTTAGGAACACAGCGCCGTTTGCAGGACAAAGGCGAGCACTGCAGTTTCACAGGTTACGTAGACGCCTCATCATTCTTATATAAAAGCAGTGGATAGTGTTTCTGAAATCCAAAGGCTTCTGGAACAGGGTTCAAACAGGTCCGGCCCCTGTGCAGTGAGGTCTGGAGCGCTTTGCCTTTGGGACCGGTTTTTGTGTTGGAGGAGTTTAAAGATTTGACACCTGAATCCACCCATTCAACCTGGAAGACTAATTTCAGCATCACTTTATCAACCACTTGCACTATGATGTAAACCTGCACTGCTAATACTGACTTTAACATTTTTTGTTATAGTCTGTTTACTTAATTTACTGTTAATACTTTTGTCCCCACAAAGTCCTTGGTAGTCATTGCACATAAGATGCCACTATTTTACTATTTAATTGTTTTTTGCTTGCACACCCTGAGTGTTTCTAAGAGCTGAATGTAACAAGTAAATTTCTCCATTGTGAGATCAATAAAAGCTTATCTTATCTTACTTCCTCCAGCCAATGATTGCATCTGCGAGGGTCACACCTCCACCTCAGCCTAGCAGCGTAAAGCCACACTTTGGTCACAGCCGCTCATTGCCCTCGGCTCAGCGTTTAAGCCTCCAGCGTTCATGGCTCGTCCGCTTCCTAGCTGTGCTGCAACCCACCTCCACCCCATCACCGCCTCTTCTATCCACTTCACCCTGCTACATCCTTCACCGGTCTCCCATACCACCACAGTGTTAGGCATTCCTACGCTAACCTATTCATCTTAACTTTAAATCATATATCAATGTCAAAATTACTGCTCCTCTCCTGGAACCGCCACCTTAACGTGGTGTAGGGGTTTGAGCGCCCGAATGATCCTGGGAGCTCTGTTGTCGGGGGTTTCGTGCCCCTGGTAGGGTCTCCCATGGCAAAAAGGACCTAGGTGACGGGTCAGACAAAGAGCGGTTCAGAAGCCCCTTATGAGAGACCGACAGGCCCGGTCAGAAGCATGAGGCCGTCCTTCTGTGGACCACCACCTACAGGAGGAGCCATGGGGGCTGGTGCAATGTGATTTGGACGGATGGATAAATCTTTCTAATCTCTGCTTTTGTCTCTGTTTGAGCCTATCCAGGATTGAAATGCCCTGTGATTGAAGTAGCCCTCCAGGATCCTTTGTATTCCTTGTTTATTTGTAAAATTGTATTCACGCAGCTCTCCGCAATCCTCCTGAATCCTGCTCTCTGAGCAGCTGCGCCTCCCTCTCCTGGTGAACGACTGACCTGTTCAGTTGTGTCGTAACAGCAGAACGGAAGTGCTCGACGTCTGTAATGTAATGTCTTAATTCTATGCTTACGGCCGGATTTTAATTTGTAAAACAGCGTTTTCATTATTTCTGTTGTAAGAGAGAAACAAAGAGAAAATTAAAGCCGCAAGCGGCATCGAACGGCCCTCGCGGGCCGTGCCTCCTTTAGCGCCTCTATATATCCGTGCCACAACCCTACCAAGGGCGCCAGCGTTGCCACACTGCATTTTATTTCCCCAATGTGCCATTAATCTTTGTCAGTAAACATCAAAACTACATTTTAGCCTCTCCATGTGAATAATGGCTCCAGCCTGCAGAGGGCGCTGGCGCGCGCATAAACTTTTTAATTCCACAATTAGCATCAGACAGCCCTAACGGGCCGTATTTCAATGACCACTGTCCACACGCTCCTGACAGGGGGCGCTAACGCGCTGTAATGTTGTATAATGTGAGATTCATGTGTCAGCCCCATTACAATAACATGGGGAGCCCCGGGCGTCACCATGGCAACACCGTACAAAATACGATAGGCGTCTCATTGGCTTTTTGGATCGGGACGCCATCAACTATTTTTGTGCCAAATTTCATCCATTTCCGAGAAACTAATTTTGTTCCCATAATGCATTTTTTCTTCTGCACCTGGAGGGGGCGCTATCGCGCCCAATGTCACTTTGTTGCATTTGTTTTGTCCAGGGGTGAAAGGTGAATAAAATGTATATTTCCGATTTTTAATTGGAGTTTCTTTGTGCGAATGGGAGTGATTTTTAGTTTCTGATAAATCGTAAAATCCTCGGAAAGATTGCGGCTTCGCCGCAAACAAACCGTAAAGCTTAGCCAAAAAATTTGGATAACTTTTGATGCCCCACATCTCGAGATGAGCTGGAGCGATTTTGACCTCATTTGGTGAAACGCTCTAGGAGGAGTTCGTTAAAATGCGACGTCAGCGAAAACGCTGACTCAGCATTTTCCAGACTTCCTGTCAAAATGGCGGACTTCCGGTTTGTCAGGGGGCGTGGCCACAATAATATATTTTGTTTGTCGTCACATGACGAATATCTGTACCGAATCTCGTCGCTCTACGACAAAGTTGACGTTGGCCCAGATTGGTCCCGCCTCCATAAACGCAATGTATTTTGATTCACCATGGCAACACCGTAAAAAATACGATATGGGTCTCATTGGCTTTTTGGATCGGGACGCCATCAACTATTTTTGTACCAAATTTCATCCATTTCCGAAAAACTATTTTTTTTCCCATAATGCATTTTTTCGGCTGCACCTAGAGGGGGCGCTATCGCGCCCAATGTCACGTTTTGACATTTGTTGCGTCCAGGGGTGAAAGGTCAATAAAATGTATATTTCCGATTTTTAATGGGAGTTTGTTTGTGCGAATGGGAGCGATTTTTAGTTTTTGATGAATCGCAAAATACTTCGGAAAGATTGCGGCTTCGCCGCAAACAAACCGTAAAACTTAGCCAAAAAATTTGGATAACTTTTGATGCCCCACATCTCGAGATGAGCTGGAGCGATTTTGAGCTCATTTGGTCAAACGCCCTAGGAGGAGTTCGTTAAAATGCGATGTCAGCGAAAACGCTGACTCAGCATTCTCCGGGCTTCCTGTCAAAATGGCGGACTTCCGGTTTGTCAGGGGGCGTGGCCACAATAATATTTTTGTTTTGGCGTCACATGACGAATGTCTGTACCGAATCTCGTCGCTCTACGACAAAGTTTACTTCGGCCCCTCCCCCATTGGCGTAATGTATTTTGATTTTTGTAGGTGGCGCTGTCGCGCCATTTTTTTTTTCCCCAATATGAAACACACATTTTAATTAATTTTTCACCGAACCTGAATTTTGGGCAAAGTTTGGTGAGTTTTCGACTATGTTCAGGGGGTCAAATTCCTGCTCAAAGAGCAGAAGAAAGAAGAAAGAAGAAAGAAAGAAAGAAAGAAAGAAAGCGAGAAAGAATAATAATATTTTTTACAAAAACAATATCGTCGCTTTCGCGACGATGTCATATTATACATTTTTGGAAAGCTTTCAACGATCCGCACGCATCCGTGGGGTTCCTGGGTGGATGACGAGCGCTTCGCGCTCGTCATCCACTATATACCCCCATTCACACTATATACCCCCATTCATTTTAATGCAATAATAAGTATAAAGGCCCCACACCTTCGGTGGGGGCTGTCACTGTTTTACATGGTGAGTTTACGGTTGACATGGGGACAGCGCTTCGCGCTGTTTTTGTGCGCTCCGCACACTTAGGTTCAGTGCGCTGCGCGCACTGCGCTGTGATTGCGATTACAATAGGCCCTTGCGACGGCAGGCCGCTCGGGCCTAAAAAAAGTAAAGGAAAAAAAAAAAAGGATGTGCCTGAGGTGCTTCCAAGTCAGCTGAGGCCAAAACAAACACATCACCTGAGCGTCTGAACAGATCAGTCATGTTTGCGCTGCAGCTGAAGAT
This sequence comes from Gobius niger, assembly GCF_951799975.1. Lineage (NCBI taxonomy): Eukaryota > Metazoa > Chordata > Actinopteri > Gobiiformes > Gobiidae > Gobius > Gobius niger. Next base: position 5,772,154 of record NC_136874.1, read on the forward strand.
GGAGCTCGTTATAACTGGACACACCTGTTCTTTATTCTTACCTAACGATAATGTCACGGAGAAAAAGAAACGCGTTTGGCTACGAGGACGGGAGTTTATTCAACCTTTTTCAAGAAGAGGCCACTCTCTCAGAAGCTGTTTTTTTTTCTCTGGGATTCAGCGACTATCAACAAAATGGTGTTTTTCTGTGACTGTCACTGATGGATGTTTGGTGAACCTTCACCAGAACCAAAGTGGATTAACTTTTATAACCAACGCGAGTCCCATAATAACAGCGATGGACCAGAGCGATGAGTCAATCCAAACGCGTGTTAGCTTGTGTGTTAGCATATTAGCTTGTGTGTTAGCCATTTATGAAGCTGTGTTGCAGATGTCAACTCCGTATAACTGCATCGTGAAGTAACTTCACTTATTGTTGTTTATTTATATTACGGTAAAGTTGTATGTGCAGAGAGAGGGGGCGGAGTTAACTGAATCGAAGCGTTTTGTCTTCTGGGTTTGAAAAATACCTCCAGAAAACACTTCAATTTATCACAAAAATGAGTGCTCCATAATGGTAGAGGTACAATATATCATATACATGCCTATACTTAATTTTGGAATGGCTAAAATAGCATGATATAGATCCTTTAAAGGTGACTGTCACAAGAAAGTGGCATCCATTTCCCCTCAGACGCATGAAGGCCAGGTTATAAATGCATAGCTTGTACTTTTTTGTTCTGAATCTTTTCAACCGGAGCCATGCGTCATCGTACATCGATTGGGACAAGAAAGAATGCACACTTCAACAAATGCTTACCTGTTGTGAAAACAGATCAAGTTGAAAACCTCGTATTTCTAGTTTTAGAAAATAGGAGGTTTTCAAGGGGAGGCCAAGAGAAAGCTTGAACAGTAATCAACGAAATGTAAGAGTGTTCAAGAAGCCTGAGTTGTTAAAATGTGCTAGGAGATATCCGAAATTACGAAAGAAACTAGCAATAAACAGAAACCCACGCGGTATCTAGACTAACTAGCAAATATATTCCACCATTTTGCATTTTGAACTTTCCATCACCAAAAAAAGCCACACAAAATTACTTTTTCCACTCGCTAATAAAGCAAGGAGGACCATTAAAAAAAATCCCTTAAATGCTATCTTGCCTTTTTGATCTCCAAGAAAACAGTTTGGGAGGAAAACAAGAGGCTCGGCCTGCGGGGAGAAACTAAATCGCTTGTTTTTATGGCATAATTTGGTAAGTCACATCGCTAATAAGAACTCATTAATACGCATAACTCTCCGCAGAGGTTCATCCAAGGAAGGAGAAGCGATTTGTGAGTAAAATACGAGGACGTTTTTGACAATTAATTACATTTTTTTTGTTGTGTTTCATATAGCAACATATTCCGCCATCTGCTAACCTTTTCCATCCATCAAAAGGTCCCAACTCCAACTCCCACTCGGGCAAATTAAACACACACAGGTGGCCTTTGCTTTTAAATGCGGTCCAATAATGAATCACCATTTTGTGTGCAAGTTTGGAGCCAAAGGGCTGTCGGTCCTGGCCGGGCTTGAGTGACTACACGTATTGCGCAGCACTGGGAGAGAGAGAGAGAGAGAGAGAGAGGGAGATTGCGGCGGGGGTATAAGGGGGTCAGAAAATGCTCGAAAATGCCGAAAAATGTCACGCTGATGGACGGGGTTTGTTTCCATGGCGACGCGGAGATGGAAGCGGCGCGCGGAGGAGAGGGCATGTTCGTACAGTGATAAGAACAATTTGAGATGCAGCGGGGTGACGTTGGGATATAGGCAAAAATGTGCTTACTCTGAACTTAAAGCGCCCGGGAAAATGTCTTTATTTTACTTTCCGGTTATTATCAGGGTTTGAACATAATCGTGGTTTGACTGTCTCTTGTACAAACAAACCTCTTAGCACAAGGCAGGGGGGCATACGTACATTTCCTAGTCATCCAGAGTGTTGTTGATTTCTGGAGATATATATATTTTTTTTTTTTTTAATTCATGCAGTCTTTATATTTGAAGAGTTTACTGGACCTAGGCTAGTGCATGTCTATGGTAACTCGTAGCCTGCATTAAAAACCTCTTCAAACATGTAGTAATGCCGGCCGCAGGTAAACAAACTACTGTAGATCTGGTAACCGCGCAGATCACTCCGCCGCTGCGTAGCTACAACCAGGAAGCTGATGCTGCTCAAATATAAGTTCTTTTAAATGCAAAATGGTTATATTTCAAACATTATTCAGTCAACATAGACATTTATATGGGTAGTCTGGTGTTATAAGTGATTTGCCTCAGGTGCACTGTGCTTGGGTCAGACTGTTTTTAATGCAGGCTACTAGTTACCATAGACATGCACTAGCCTTGCACTAGCCTAGCACCACTAAACTGCTGCATGAATTGAAAAAGAAATCTCCAGAAATCAACAACACTCTGGATAACTAGGAAATAAGGCCCTATGTCAAAAATCCTGAAATATCCCTTTAAGTAAATTTTCTACAGTTCGGCTTTACCCAATAATCTAAAAGCTTCTCGACTGGAGCTTACGCCTCATTTCAAAGCTAAAACCAAAAAAACGGACCTAAGATTTTTCCAAGCATTGTTGCCGCGTTGTTGTGACTTTTTCGTCACTTTTTGTTGCTTTTTCTTGCAACGAAGAGGTTGACGAATTGTCCGCAAGAGTAAATACTACACTAACAGAAAAGACAAAGGGAGAGAGGGATATTGTACATCCAATTACGCAATGGAGATCATTTTTTTCACTCAAACGTGTCTGTAAATACTGTAGTGCTTGCACGCAGATAGCTTTGCCCGTTAGCCTGTTAGCTTCTTCTTCATGATTCTATTAGTGTGTATTGGGGCTTCGACCCGGTGCAGGGAAAGCATTTTTCTCCAGTTATTATCCACATATTACCCAAATCTAAAAGCTTCTCGACTGGAGAGCAACAGTCTAACGCCTCATTTGAAAGCTAAGACCTACAAAACTGAACTAAAATTATAATTTTCCTTGTATTGCTGTCATGTTGTTATCACTTTTCACGCTTTATTTTTCATCTAATTTTTGCTACTACATTGTTGATCTTTTGTGGCTTCATATGGTCACTTTTTGATACTTTGGTGGAAAATAAGGGTAGAAGGATGCAGAGCTGGAGGCCTTGAAGAAAACAAAAGGGGACATTTAGGGGTAGTTTGTACGAGGAAATAGGACGACACTCAGAACATGTAACACACCATACATTACCGCTGTCAGATTCTGGCACCCAGACGCTTTGACGCTCGTACTATCGCCGCTAATTACTCCTCTTTCTCAAAATAAACCGCTTAAATGCGAGGGTTCATCAGATGCTACTCCTTCAAAGTCCGTGTATTTTTAGGTCTCATTTAGTTCCGCCTCTTCAGCAGAAAACTTGGGGAGCTCTGCGCGACTTTTGTTGTTATCTTCATTGCCATTTTGCTGACACCGTTCCCACCTCAGCGCGAGCCCATAGATTTAAACCTGGATTTGGGGATGCCTTACAAAGCAATATCAGAGACTGTGTGTGTGTGGGGGGGGGGACGTCTAGGGACAACAAAGATGCGCTATCGGAAAACCTTTTACAAAGATTCAATTACATATTTATGGCGCAGGCAAATAAAAGTCATTTGGTGCAATATCCATGTCAAGGAAAAAGGCGTGTTGCAAAAGTGAAGCTCGTACATGAGGCGTTTTTTGAAAGACGAGCAGAATTTAGAAAGGGCTTTAATTGAATGCACCGCACCTTAGTCTTCCAGCTTCTGGCGCATCAGCAAATGTTTACATATTATATTTTGGGCTTAAAGACAGTGTGTCGGAGTCTGTGTGAGTTGCAGAGGGATTAACAAAGCATCTCACATCGCCCCCCCTGCATCTCCAGGCGAAAAACACTCAGTTTTCTATAGGTGGAATGAAAGTTCGGTCCTGACCTTGGTAACGTTGTAGAGAAGGATCCCAAGGCGCTGCCCTCTGGTTCACCAAACTTTGGAGTGAGAGATCGGTCGGTCCTGAGCAGAAACAAGTATGATTTACATGGCTGAGCATAATGGATCAGTCAGAGGAGGACATTTTTTATAATTCAGATATGATTTCCTGCAATCTGGTGCATTTTAGATCATAAATAATACTTTTAGCTGGTCTATTTACTGGTGTTAAAGAATAATTTTTCTGGGCCCCCTTCAAAATGGGGCCTCTCATCAAATGCCCAGTGAGCCCCCTTAATCGCTACGGCCCTGCCAAAAGGTACAAAGACACAAAGCACTGTGCATATTTGAGGACAGTCAGTCACATGAGGCTCAGAAACACGTTTAAACACTCAAAATCTGGTTTAAGACACAATCCGCTGACTAAACCGAGTCGAGACCAGGTTACCATAGTTACTGGAAGTTATTTCAGCGATGTGGGGAATTTCAACAATGATTTTAATACTATTATGTAACAAAATAGGCATTTTCACAATGAAATCAGTATGATACATTTAGAAGAGGATTTTCACAATAAAATCACTATGATACAACTAAATACAGATTTTCACAATAAAAGCAGCATTATATCAAACCAAATCTAACCCGGGCAAACCGATTCCCGTTTAACCTCTTGACATCCTTATTTTTTAAATTTATTTATTGGTTTATTTGGTCAGGACAGTGCTTGTCAATCACATACATGGGTCTCATGCATGTAAACAAGCCACACCAGATTGTAGCCTTGGGATAATTTCAATCCGTCGTCCCCCATGCGCACTCTCAAACACACTCTCATCTTTCATCCTGGCCTATTGTACATGTTTTTAGTGTAAGGGGAAACCGGAGTACCTGAAGGAAACCACAGGGAGAACATGTCGCCCATTGTACAGGCTGTTAATTTGAGCTTTCACTCACAAAACATGCGCTTGAATATGCATTGTCATTATATAAAGAGGTTAAAAATACCACCATCCACTTTGTGCCACGGATTGTAGAAGCTAAATTAGGCCAGTGACATGTAATTTCCGATATTGATGGACATTAAAAACTCCGATTTTAATTTCTTTTCAACCGTAATACACCGCGCCTTTCCTCATCACCTCTTATCGCCGTCATTTATCAGCTCATCTAAATTAGGGCCTGTCAAAATGACCAATGGGCTGGATTTCTACGATACAATGATGCCGAAGTCTCAGATAGAGGGCGGCGGGAAAATAGAATAGAACGGGATTTAATGAAAATATGTAGCTGTGGGCGCTTCAGGAACCTCCAATGACCCGTGTACACAACCTACAGTGACTCGGCTTCATCATTTACGCCCGGACTTTCTTTTCCCCTCGCACGAAAAAAAAAAAAGTCTCACCAAACGAAAAGTGATATTTCTCCAAAGCAGGGGCTGTAAAACATATTCCAACTCGATTTTATTTCTCTCTCTCTCGGGCCAAAAGGCGTCTGTGTAATGCATTGTGTGGCTGAAAGAGTCACTGTGCAGTAAATTATAGCACTCAGACGGCGCCAACACTTCAAAGTTTGTTTTGGCCTGAGCCTGAGCCTACTTCAATGCAAAAATACAAAGGGGAGACAGTGACCTATGACTGGCTTGATTACGCTTTGAAAGACTTTCCGATATATAGGTGTGTACAAACATGTTTTAAGAGTTTTCTACCAAAAACATACAGAGCTGAACTTTTCAAAGTGCTATAAGTAAAGTATGTGGCCACCCAGTTTGTCCCACGAAGCCTCATTACTACAAAACAACAGGTCTATTCTGAAGTGCAACAGTCTCTACACCTACAGAGCCACGGAGAGGGAGCGGAGGTTTGTCTTGATGGGATGTGAGGGGGCGGCAGAGGTGGAATGGAAGTCAAGAAGGAGAAAGAGAATATAGTGATCAGAATGTGTTTGAAATGACCACCAAAATAAAAAAAAAACACTTTCATTTATTTTTAACCTCTTAACCGAGCACATGTTCACCTGTTTGGCTTTACCAGAATATAAAAGCTTCTTGAAAAAAGCGTGAAAAACAGTGACAAAAAGGAGGATGAAAAAGGGACAAAAACAACCTTTATATTTCTAAGTCTGAGCCTTTGTTTTGAAATGTATAGAAATATGACCATTCATGGATACTCTCCAATAGCTTCCACATTTACACTATTTATCAACTATCATACCAGCAACTTACTACAACCTTTATTTTTTTAGGTCTGAGCCTTTATTTTGAAATCCATACCAAAATAAAACAATTTATGGACATTACTCTTCAATAGCTTCTCCAGTTTTCCCGTTAATTATCACACTAGCAACTTACTACACCCTTTATTGTTTGGATCATGACCTTTATTTTTTTATGCACAAATAAGCCAATTTATGGATATTACTCTTCAATAGCTTCTGCAGTTTTCACTGTAGGGACACCAAATTTACACAAGTTACTAATGATCAAACAAGCAACTTACTATAACCTTTATTTTTTAGGTGTGAGCCTTTATTTTGAAATCCATAGCAAAATAAAACAATTTATGGACATTACTCTTCAATAGCTTCTACAGTTTTCAATGTAGTGACACCAATTATCATATTAGCAACTTACAACAACCTTTATTGTTTGGATCTGGAACTTTATTTTGAAATGTATGCACACATATGAACATTCATGGATACTCTTCAATAAAACGGCAATACTGTCCAACTACCCCTATACCCACATACTGTGACTACTATTACAATGGGATTACTGCAACTGTTACTTCTACCTTACTACCACTACAACTGCTGCGGGAGCTGAGATTCAAACTGCCAACCTCTGGGTTATTGGACTCGATCTGCAATCTGTGCCATTGTCAACATGATCTAATCCTACTTGTCATATAGAAGAACTTAAACTTATGCGGATGCTGTGGAGATAATAGGAAGTACATGAGGTTCTTCTGGCGCTAACATTGATCAACAATCCCGTTTATAAAGGCTCCGGTTGATAAGTGAGTGAAGGGGAAAATGGGGGAATTCTACATGAGCGATTTGCACAGAGAATAAAAAAAAAAAAAGTACGTCAAAGGTATATTAAACGGGCAGGAGTGTAGGATTTCAAATAGACGCGGAGAGGATGTGCTTTATCAACAGGAAGCCGCTATCTAAAAGCTGCCACTATCGGGACGCGCGAGGAGGAAATATGGCTGAACGTGTAAATAGGAGAGTTTGACAGACACGTCCCGGAGCGCTGGGCTGAGGGGCTTTTGTTGGAACGGACAAGTTACTATCGCTAAATCAGCTATCAGTCATGAGCAGGGTGCACGGCAGGGGAATACGGATGTAATAGGAGGCTGTTTATAATGTCGGGAAGTGTGATATGGAGCAGTATGTTATGGCGGCACCACATATGACAAATAGAACGGTTTCATAGTCAGTAACTCACTTTCTTGTGACCTACATAATACTTTAAAGAAGAACTAAGCAACTTGTTAACCTTAATAAATCCTTTCCGTAGTCCCTCTGGGGGTAATGTGTGTTAAAAGGATGATTGGGGGGTCTTTCATCTCCCCTGATGTCTCTGGCCAGAAAACCACAATTGAAATTTCACAGTAACGGAATCACAAAGAAGAAGCTAACAGGCTAGCTGCGGGCTAGTGCCACTTAAACAGTATTTACAGCCAAGTTTGAGTGAAAAAAAATGATCCATTGTGTCATTGGATGTACAATATCTCTCTCTCCTTTTGTCTTTTCTGTCAGCGTAGTATTTACTCTCACGGACAATTAATGAGTAACAAAATGCAACATGCTACGACACCTGCAGTGGCGCTTATGGCCTCTAGGGGCACAAGTTACTTGGTTGTGCTTTAAAACAATATGGCAAATGGCGTAGCTTGAAAGGGTCAGTTATTGCAGCTTTTACCAAGTGTTCAGAACAGAGGTGGGAGTAAGTAGTGTTAATTTCATCGACTAAAATATTTTGTCATAATTTTTAGTCAAAGTAATATTTTTGCTGATTAAACTTGGACAAAAACTGAATTGAAAGTTGTTTATGAGACTAAAACTATGACTAAAATGTGGGAGAAGCTTCATGAAGCAGAGGACCTTGATGAAATACGATTATAATAAATATTAGAAATGCAAAGTCGACTAAATTCGTCTTAAATTAAAAATTGTCTTCAAATGAGTCTATCATATATAATTTTTACAGTTGAAGTTGAATAACAGAAATGAACGCACTTTTTAATGATATTCTAATTTTCCGAGTTTCACCTGTATATATTTTAAACGCTTCAGTCTTTGCACAAAATCACTGGGACAGCGTTTTAAGGCGGGACTTAAGGCGGGACTGCAGAAAACTGGAAACAAGAGTCTTTTAAACATGAGCTGCTCTTCCATGCAGTCTGAAAGATAAATATAAAATGATATTTTTATTTTTGTTTGTTTCTGACAGTTTTTCTGACAGTGGTTCCCTGTAATGCCCGAGCCCCTGTATACTTAGATTCGCCCCTGCTCAAAGTATAGATTCCGGTCAGCCTTCACTGGGGTTTGTGTGGCTGCGTAATATAGATAAAACCAGTGCTACTTGTACTAAGGACATCCGTCTTTCTCCAAAAGCTCCTCTTTAATTGTTTAGTTTAGTCTTGATTCTCTTTTCTTTCTCTGATCACAGTCAGTAACTTGTCGATGGATCTGCCCTGGGTTGTGCTTCTGGCTCATTACAGCGTCCTCCTGGCTTGGAGAAGAACTTATTTTTGCCAAGAAGTCAAAAGTCTAAGATAAACAGAAATAGGGGTTCTCTCATTAAATCTTTCTCGTGAATACACCAACCTCCTCCACCCCGAGATGACGGCTCAAGAACCTTTGTGAACTGCAAGACAACTTCTGCACGACGGCTTAACACACTTTTGTTGTTGTACAGTACCAGAGGGCTTACATTCTACTAGGGCCCTGTCTTTCTTTGGGAGAGTGTTGCTATTCTGGCCGGTGTCCAACAGGAGCTTTCGACTTGTTCTGCGCAACTTGGACAGTGAGGTGAGAGGAATACAGCCAAAGTACAGAAACAGTGCTGCCTTCAGGAAAGAAACGACCATAAGAAAAGTCCACTTAACATAAAACTGAGCTATGAAGCTTTTTGCTACCCACCACTTCTGCAATTTGCAAACCGCTGTTCAGAAATAAAATCCATATTCACAGGTACACAGCTTGCCTGAGCTCACGCTGAAGTTTCTAAGCAGGCTAACAACATGGTAATAATAGCTGCTGCCGACCTCTGAAGTTCACCCCGGTGTGCACCTCGCCTTCGTACTCCTTCAAAATTGCTGTAATTGACAAGCTCTTTTTTTGTATTCTTGCACACTCCGTGGTGCCCATAAGTGGCACAATGTTAGCCTTTGTATGAAACAGTTAAAGCATGATGGACATGATGAATGCCTTTGTGCACCGGCAGAACAAAAATTGTATATGTTCAAAGTGTGCAGATATACAGTACATTTCGGCAAAGGTACACTCATTTAAAAAAAAAAAAAAAAAAGGTTAAGCGGATAAAACATGCATGATTAACCTCTTAACCCGCGCCTTAACCAAGATTTTCTTCAGTTCGGCTATACCCAAATCCATAAAGTCACTACAGCCAGCGTAACGCTTTATTTGAAAGTTATGGTCTTCAAAACTCATCTAAACTGAGCTCTTTCCTCGCATTGTCATCGTTTTTTTTTGTTTTTTTTAATGTCATTGCTTTCTTAGGGCTTTGCGATATATCGATATTTAAGATATATCGATATATTTTTAAATGAGATATGGAATTAGGCCATATCGCATATATCGATATAGTTCAAATTTGCGCTGTAAGACTTCAGGCAAGCCGCTGATCAGACCTAAATGCTGCCCTCAAATAAAGATAGCCTATACAATAAAATAGATAGAAAAGAAAAGATTTTTTTTTACTTAAATGTGCACCTTAGGGAGCTTTGTTATACAGAGTTTATGTTTACATTTTATAGTGAGTTTCTAATAAAACCACTCGTATTTGGCTTTGACTTTGACTTAACATTTCATTTCACAGCTCTCACTTTGCTGAAAAAATATCGGGATATATATCGTAAATCAATATCGGGATATATATATCTTATATTGAAATTCAACCTAAATATATTGGGATATGACTTTTGCTCCATATCGCTACTTTCTTGTTGGGTTTTTGTCACATTTTGCCACTTTTTCATCGCATTTTTTGTCACTTTTCTGTAGCTGTTTTGTTGCGTTTTTGTCACACATCTTCATCACTTTATCGTCACATTTTTCATCGCTTTTTTGCTGCATTTTCATCCTCGTTTCGTCTCATTTTTGTCGCTATTTTGACATTTTTAGATTTGGGTAAAGCTAAACTGGGGCTCAGTTCAGGTGGGGTTTAAGAGGTTAAGTCTCAACCTCTGAACCCTTCAGGCAAATTTACTCCAGTTCAGTTCTCCCCAAAAAGCTTCTCGACTGGAGATTTCAGACCTACAAAACGGATCTAAGATTTTACCTTGCGCTGTTACCGCACTGTTAGCAATTTTGTCCTATTTTGTAACTTTTAACTTTAACTAACTTTTTTTCTCACGGTTTTGCGCTATTTTCACTTTTTGTAACTGTAATGTTGCTGGAGAGGACTTAAAATTGGCAAACAGTAAATACAAGCTTTCACTTTCCATCAACAGCATGCTAGCTAATCAATAATGATGGACCCACAGGATTATTCAAAAATAAACAAACAAAAAACTGCAGGTATGTTTTTGACAAGGGAATGTTATAATAGGATGAAAAATCCACAAAGTCGATAGTGCAGTCTCCTCTATCTCCTTTCATTTCTACTGTTGCGACAAAGATTCCCACCAAACAATTACAACCAAGTACGATAACAAGAGCTCTTTATCTCTTTCTTCCTCACCCTCTCCCCTCTTCCCTCTATGCTGCAGCCGGGTTGAGATGCTCAGAGTCAGATGCCAGCATAGATAAGCCAAAAGCCGAGTGTCCGCCCCTCAAGGCTGCATTTTAAATGGCTGCTGCCTCCAGTGTTTGGGTGCCAACTGCAGCAACAACTCACACTTTGGAGGCTTTGGAAGACATGTCAGTGGTATTTCTTAATTATGCTTCACTTATGTTGCCTCCACAAAAGCTATATCTAAATCGGAACCTCTTTTCGACCACATTAAATTAGAACTGACTGTCCTACTTAGCCATTTTCTGACAAGCATGTTTGTAAACTATCTGGTCCTCTAAAATATCACACTTGAATTGATGGCAATTTAAAGCAATTTTGGCAACAACAAAAGCTTTTTTTTTATTCTGCCTTCATGAACTAGTCGTGTGATAGGAAACCAATAGCCCTTAGCAACACCAAAGCAGCTATTCCTGGTGTATACTCCATTATCCCTGCAACATTAAAATCCCAAACAGGCTTAATGACCTGAGAGCTGCTCATATGAATTACAAATGAGTATTTGGAAGATAATTGGACCTAGGTAATACCACAGATAATAGACTTTGTTGCTCTCAGAACTTGTAGCAATTGATATGTTACATTAAAATGGCATTAAATCCTGGGGCACCACAAGGAACGGGCTTGGCCCCTCTGTAATTTGTATAAGATTACTCTATTACTATGGGTTAACTAGTAATTAACCCCTGCTCGCTCGATCTAATGTGCCTGTGAGCCGGATGAATGACAACTAATTACAATCGACTTAGTTATCAATGAAGCTTGGAGCATCTTAACCAGTGCTTGCATCTCTTCTCATTGCAAACAGGCGATCGCCATAGCAACAATGTGTTTAGAAATAATAACAGTGTGCATCCAGGAGCTGAAGTGAAATATGAATATAACATCTAAACTAATCACATTAATTTCAGCATGTTTTATATACAGTGTAAAATACTGTATTTCCCCACAATAATTGATGAATATGCATTAAATAAGCCTACAGAGATTAAATTATGATTAAAAACCCTTTATTGCTGGGTTGCAAGTTCTAGAATATGATGCTGTCATCGGACCCAGCGGGGGGCAGGAGCCAGTTTCTCCTATTAACAGCATTACACTTTCACAAGTCGTAGCTAAAAAGAAAATATATGAATTAAACAAATGATCATTAATATCAGTCACTGGGTCCATGATCTCTCTGTACAAGACCAAAAATTTCCTCAAAAACAAAATAATTTTTCCTCTATATAATATAATAATAGTATGGCCTTTAGAATGCTGTGATGTCACCTGCAACCCAGCAATAAGGGACTCACGGAAATACTAGAAATAAATCATTTCAATTTAAGAGCGTTATTGGGGGACATAACACAAGATTATTTCTGTTGTAACATTTGGTATCGCTTTAGATTAAGGTGTGCTCATTAAGTATGGTTAGGTTTAGGGTTGGCTATGAATAAGCCGATTATTAATGGCCTATTAGTATGTCAACAGATAAAAGTGTTAATACTTTACAAGCGTATTATTAATGCTTATTAGTACCTTAATAATTAATGAGCACACCCTAATATAAAGCGAGCCAAGTTGACCACTAAAACAATCATTATTTGGAGACCAGTGTAAAGCTGGTAGTGTAGCTGAAGCTTTCCTCTCTCGGTGTGTTTGAGTGGATGATAAATCTGTGATCTACGGTCTAGAGAGGGGGGCGTACATCACAACATGGCCACCGGGGGAAGACTGGCTGCCGCTGTTTATGGACTGCCTCACGTGTGACAGGTCTGCTCCTCTGGTCCGGAACATCAAAAAGCATTATTTCACCCTGCGCTATCTGACGCAAAATATCCTCCCGAGAAAATATGCGAGACGCCGAGATAGATCTGTCTCGGAGCGCGATGTCGCTTTTGTCGTAATTTACATTTACTGATGCGAGGTTAGTGTGCAGTCACTTGTGTGTCGGTCGGAAAACACAGACGCTGCAATCAAAATGTGCGATCGTTTGAATAAAAAGGTGATTTCTTGAAATTAAACTGCAAAGGGTGCAGTTATTTGGGTCACTGGTTCTCAAACTTATCTATAAAATATTCACCACAAGGACCAAGCCTTAATACATGCAGAATAAACCAGGACTAAAACCACCCCAAAACACTACCCAAGTCTGTTAACTCTTTATAGGGCAAGTGACTATTTTTGTTAATGTCCACACATTTTATGGCCTCCCTGCTGCACATCAGTAAAGAAGTCTGCTTAAATTCATGGTACATTTCTTTACATAATTTGAAAACTAACCATGGTGAGTTGATGAAACTCACACATTTTATTGGTGAATATTTGTACTAAGTGAGGATATATGTGTTGGTTTTGGAGGACGTAGTGAAATAAGTGAAATTACAGCATGAAAAGGCAGGCACCATATTTGATCATACCTGTTCACTTAAACCTAAAGGTAATTATTATTTTTTCCATATTTGGACATGCACGTTGCCCCTATTATTCATACCTACAGTATTTTCCTGACAAAATCACCAATAAACCCTAGGACTATGTTTTTATGTTGCTAAAGGTTATTTTTAGTGAATTACACTGTAATGGAGGTGACTGACCCCGCCCACTGCACGTAAAGCACAATCACATTACAAAAGCTCTCGCCTATGACAGGTGTGATCAGTCAAACATCAATATCACAAAACACAACGTCTCCTGAGTACCAGCACTCGATTTTCTGCATGATAATGAAACATTTTGAAAAATGTTAGGTAACGCTTTCTATTAAGGTGTGCTCATTACGTATTAATAGCATTCTTAATCATTTTAGGGCTAGGGTTAAGGTCAGGGTTAGGTGAAGGGTTGGCTATGAATAAGCGTGCAATTATTAGCCAATAAGTATGTTAACAGATAAAAGTATAATAAGCAGTGTGTTAATACTTTACAAGCATATTATTAATGCTTTACCCAAATGAACTGGAGAAAATGTGCTCAGTTAAGGTGAAGGGTAAGAGGTTAAAGATTAGGGTAAGCCATGAATAAGCATATTATTCATTAATAATTTTAAGCATGTTAATACATAATTGTATAATAAGCAGCTGGTTAATATCTATACAAGCACGTTTATTTGTATTACCACCTTAATAAAACTTCAGGAGAACACCCTTAATACTTTTCTGGGCCATTTCGGAGGGTTATATTGGACTTTTAAAGATAAAATAGCGATTTGCAGAAAAGAGAAAGTAATTTTGATCAAAGTGTGTATTGCTTTTGTGCCGTTTAGACTCAGTGATGTTTTTGATGTTAAGTATCAATTACAATATCCCCCTCATAAATAATTTTAATAACGGACCCGTCATGATTCCTCTGATTAGTCTTCGCGGCCCATAACCCTTCACACTGTTTCATTTTCCGTGCTTTTACTCCTCAAGGATCACGGAATTAGCAATTTTCTAGCATCGATTGAAATTACAATTCATGATTTTGAAATTATTCAGTTCACTTCGCGCATTTTAAACGCGTCCACGATCAAACTCTTTGGATGGTGAATATTTAGTTGACTGCAGCAGTAAATGAGCTTAACTTTGGCAGACTTTGACTTAATTTTAATTTTGTTTTGTTATTAATCTTTTATTTGAAGTACTTTTTTTTTCCCATTTCGTAACAATTTCATCTGTTTCTCCACAATCCTCCATTATAACTTCCTGTGAGTTTCTCCTTGTTACCAAAACTCTCCTGTCAGCAGATTTGGACTGTGATGAAGACCGTGCTCCTCTCTTTCTCTCTCTGCTACTCTCTGCCGGTGCGCACCTTTCTTGTTCCTCTCAAACATCTCTTCATCTTGTCCGCCCACGCTCTCCTCCTCCCCGCTCCCAAAAAGCTCTGCCGCTACTCCCCCACCCCCCTCCCCCTCCTCGCAACTTTCATATGCAGCGCCGTATAGGAGGATAGCTTTAGGGAATAGCGATAGATAGAAAGATAGATAGTTGCACGTGTACGGGAGGGATGGGGGTAGGTACAGTAGAGCGATGAATCCTCTTTGAACTTCAGTAAGATGGCGGTCCGAGCTGTGATCTATAATTTAGCAGCCGCGGGGCCAACGTGTGTGTGTGAGTGTGCTGGTGTGTAAGTGAGTGAGTAAGTAGGGGGTCTCGTACTCATAAATGCTAACAAGAGGCAAACACGTCAAATGATGCAGTGATGAAGCTTATCATATTTCATGGTGATTCTTTTTCCCTTTTTTTTTTCTCCAAGAAGGGAAGTATAGCTGCACACATTTAGCACACTTGCAATTCAAAGTGCTTTACGGCCTCGTAAAAATCACAAGAAGGCAAATAAAGCGTATCCATAAAACATAATGAAATAATAATTAAAAGTGAAGAGTGTAGCTGTCATATTAACAACTAAAACTGCTTTAGCCTGAGTTTGAACATTGTCAATGGCGTGCTGGGTAAAAAAGAAAGAATCATTAATAACACAGTCGATTAGTTGTTATTGTGAGAGGCCTAAAAGCTTTGGGCTGCAGCAGGAGATGTGAATGAAGTTATGCAAACGCCTTTGTCATGTAAATCTCGTCATCAAATCAAAAGTAATGACTGAGGGGTTGGGATCAGAAAGAACTTTGGCATCACGTGATCCGTTCATTGTGCTGGAGCAGGGGGGAATCCACTTGAGGTTGGAATGAAACAAAAGTGAAATCAAAAAGCTGAACACCCCTCCAATCCGGCGGCAAGAACAGAGAAGTGTCCGCGTGGGTGAGGAAGCGGATGGAAAAAGAAAGGCATTAGCAACCAATATATTTATCATTTGCATTCCTTAGTCGGCTGACTACTAGGCTAAAAACAGTGTGACCCGCTCCACAGTGCACCTGAGGCAAATCACTTATAACACCAGACTAACCATATAAATGTCTGTGTCGATAGAGTAATTTGAACCATTTTACCATATATCATATTATATTTGAGCATCATCAGCTTCGTGGTTGTATGAGCTATGCAACGGCGGAGTGATCTGCTAGAAAATAGTCCCTCAAAATGCAATCATTCATGTGATGCAAGGTCAGTTATATTAAAAAAAATGTTCTATGGACACAGACATTTATATGGTTAGTCTGGCGTTATAAGTGATTTACCTCAGGTGCACTGTGGAGCGGGTCACACTGTTTTAAATGCAGGCTAGCTGATGCCGTAGAAATGCACTGGCCTAGCGCCACAAACCTCTTCAAATATAAGAACTGCATGAAATACAAAAAAAATATCTCCAGAAATCAGCAACACTCTGGATAACTAGGAAATGAGGCCCTACGTCAAAAATCCTGAAATATCCCTTTAAACCAGGGGTGCCCAAACTTTTTGTCTCCGAGGGCCAAAATGAAGAAGTGCCTGTGAGTCGCGGGCCAAACACGGCGATGACAAGCACGAAAAACACATATAACTGCAAATTATAAAGTTACTTTATTATTATTTATTTACTTTTTATCTTTTCGATAGCCTACATTTGCATTTGATTCTATCTATGCAAATAACATGCTGTATCAAAACAAATGGTAACTATGGCAAAAGCCTAATGTTAGTAAAAAAAAAAATCAACCATTGTAGCAATTTAGTGCAAAAACAAACAAACACCTGCATCTACTGTACCTACAGTAACTTTACCTCATTCGTTAACTCAAAGATAATGCCACATTAGATTATTTTGAAAGTGTCAGTTCAGCATCAATTCTCAGTCAATTTTTAAAATATACTTTTGTCGATGTCAACAACCTTTGCAATAAAAGTTGGAAAACTGTGAAAGTTGCTGCTACAACGCATTGATAAACACCAAGACAACACAACAGTGTTTCCTTAACTTTGGGAAAGGAGTGAAACAGCGCCCCCAATTTGACGCTGGTGGTCAAAAAGTGTACTGCATCCATATTTACCATTGAGAATCAATGGAAGAGAGTTAACCAGATGCAGCGCAAAAGTAGGTCACCCTCTGGCGGGCCAACAGAATTGTTTCGGCGGGCCCCACTTTGGGCACCCCTGCTTTAAACTAATCCAAACTATACCTGACATATACCTGACCCTAATCCTAACCTTAAGGACAGCGACTTTTACAAACTAACCCTAACGATAGTGGAAAAGGCGTCTTTCAGGCGTACAAATCTGACCTGATCAGCTGGGTCGATATGCAAATGTGGCCATTCCCATCCTAGGAAAAAAAAAGTGCCTCCAGGCCGCGGAGTCAGGTTGGACGAAAAGGCTGTAACATCGCCATTGGTCATGGGTGTTTCACCCCACCTACTTCCCACTCAAATGTGCAAAGTCTGGAGTGGCAAGATCTCAAAGTGTGCTCCTACTAAGCACAAAATGTTACGCTATATTCTGCGTTTAGAAACACAAGATCAGGCCCTAAAGAAGTAAGGCTGGGAAATTAATCCAAATTTTATCTAAATCACATTCCCTACTTTAGTCAAGCTCAATAATCCTGATGGGACTTTATAATCAATAGGTTTGCAGCCACCTAGTTTTAGCGTTTGGACTAGAGGAAAGCATTTGTTTTTGTTTGAGCTGAGGTTTTTAATAGAAAGTTCATGAATCATCTATCTATATTATGAAGAAAGAATATGTGATTCCCTTTTATTTGCCTACTATGAAGTGAGCTAAAATTTTAAGTTCAAGTGGGCCAGTCTAAAGAATAAAAGATACAGTACAGGCCTGTCTCACAACTTCTGTAAACCCGTTCTAGAAACAGAAACGTGGCCTGTTTAGTCCTGACTCTGGGGCCAGCAGGAGACCACTCCCTGAGGTTCAAAGAGCGTTCGGAGAGAGTTGCTTCGTGTGGCGCTCACATGTCACAGATGGACTTCAGTGCCATGTAGAGGCTTGTACACGAGCAAAGCTATTTTAGAGTCTGTTCTCTGAGCCGCAGGAGGCCAGTGCAGAGACCTGGACTGGACTCTGTGAAACAAGTACACGCTGTACCTTTACTATTCCTGCATTGAAGGGGAAATGTTAAGCTTTGAACCATATTATAACACTGTTTCATAGTCAAAAAAGACAGTATTGCAGTATTAAAAGGTGGGTCAAATAATTGATTGTAGAGCAGTAATTGTCAAGTCTACCTTGGCCAAAAATATTAATGGCGTCTATAGAGTTGTGTAAATCACTATCTATAGACCACTGTAAAATCGGAGCCTAACAAATGAATCCAGACTTAGCTCTAGCCCGCACGTTTGTAGCGGCCGCTTGTTCATAAACTTGATGAAGATGCTTGTTTGCTTATCTCCGAAACGCAGGCCTAATTGGTCGTGTGAATCCATGTGGAGCGGGCAACAACAGAGGTGCTGCTGATAATTATTGTACACTTCAGTGCACTTGTCGACAGCACAGTAAAATTAGGTTATTAATGCAAGCTAAAAGCAGGAATACGCGCGCACAGCAACACGAGGCAACTTCATAAAACAGACTTTGGCATCGTTCCGAGCATTAAAATGGAACAAGCGGGTGACCTAAGTAGCAAAAATATTTACTTGAGGTGTAGTTGAAGATTATGCATGTTACTGTGGGTTTTCTCCTCTTACTGCTGCAACTGATTTATAAGATTTTGCATAATTGTGGCTTATAAATCTGCCTAATTTGAGATAAGGTCTATATAAGGAAAAGATTGTAAGGCGTGAAAGACTGTTCAGGATTTGGAATTGGCCTGGAGTGCCCTCTGCAGGCAACAGTGGAAATGACCACAGACTGTGAAAACGTGGACGTAGCATCGCTATTAGCTGCTGAAGCCGAAGAGGAAATAAGGGCAGGCTTCCAACTGCTTTCCAATAAAACATTTTTGTCTCGCTTTAAGTCATCATTGAAGACACGGGGCCCGATCTTGTGTTTCTAAACAAAACAATAGGAGCAGTCTCTCATTTACATTTTGGATTTGAGGCCCTAATACGGCAAAACACACAATTTCAAAAGGTAAATTACCGTATTTTCCAGACTATAAATTGCATAGTTTGGCTGAGGGTGCGACTTATACTCAGGTGCGCCTTATATATTGAAATATATAATTTCACATGTTTGTTATTTTCACTCTGACAGCCGCTAGAGCTAGAGGAACGAGTTCGCAAATGAGAGCCTGAACAACGTGCTGCCGGAGAGGCTTGTCAACGGAGAAGGTACGCCTCCATGCCCAGGTAGTTGCCAAGGCTGGTGCGACTTATATATGTTTTTTTTCTTCTTCATTATGCATTATTGCTGCTGATGCGACTTAAAGGGACTATACAGAGTTTATCTAATTTCCTCCCCTTAAATGTTCCAACAATGTCCTAAGGTGTAGAATGAGCCCAGACCTGTTCACCACAACTGCCTCTAAAATCCCGCACTTTCACTCAAAAAGGTGTCACTTTGTGTCGAATTGCCGTCATGCACGAGATTAATATAGAAGGTGCAGTTACACATATGACCTGACCATAGCAATAGTGAGTATAAAATGGCTAACTTGCATATAGCCCCTTTAAATATTAATTTAAAAAATTCTTCTTCATTATGCATTTTTTGACTGGTGCGACTCATACTCCAGAGCGACTTATATATGTTTTTCTCTTCTTTATTATGATTTTTTTTGGCTGGTGCGACTTATACTCCGGAAAATACAGTAGGTGTGACACATCCACAAATAGCTACATGCATTTCGGCCATTTTCCAGCTTGCACTTACTATTCAACAACTGTCTTTTTTTTTTTTACAGTCTTTAAAAACATGAAGGATACTATCTCTGTCGTAGTAAAAGAAACAACCAAAGTGAATAGGATCACTTAACTCTGACTGAATGAAGTGTAGTATCATAATATGGTTAAAGTTCTAATTACTCTACATTCCCACATAGATTTAAAAAAATATTTTAAGACATATTGAGCTGGATATAAAGCGGCAGAATTACTCTACTTCCTGATCCAGCACTTGAAGTTAAAAGTCTTCCACTTATTGATCAAGTCCCGGACAGTCAAATTGCCATTGTCTCCTCGAACGTATAAGCTATCATTATGCAATTTGACTCCAATACTTCTGACAAGCTTCTCTTCCAGCTGCTTTTAACTCCCCGCCATTACCGCTCCCGCCGAAACAAAAGCAACAGAAGCTCCGTCATCATCTCGCATTCATCTCTCAAACTCCTCAAACTTTCTTGGAAGGTTTTCAAATTACTGCCTGTCACTGACCGCGGCGTGATGTGGTAAACTATTAACTAATGAGAGACTGTCAGAGGGAGGGATGAATCCGCCCGGGAGATCTCGCTGACAGCTGATTACGCTAATTTAATCGAATCTTTAAAATATTCTCCGCAAATTGACAAGTTTATGAATTCCCCCCCGCTCTCGATCCGTCTTAAACGCGCGGTAAAATTGAGTCGGCGCTATAGGGTTACCTGCACAAGTGAATCGTCTTGTCTTGCAGGAGGAGATGAGAGGAGCTAATTTGAGAATGGAGGCGAGTGGGAGTAATTATAAGATGTTCGCGTCGGTGCGTAACAAGTATAATCAAGAGACGGATCTGCCAAGAGAACACAAGGCGACAAAGGGGATTTAAGACAATATTTGCACAATGGAAACAAAAAAAAAACTGCTTTGGAATTAACCAGCTTCCTACCGTGCACCGTGTGCTTTGTACTTACTATATTACACATTCATGTCAGAAACACCAATGACTGAGCTTTCACATGAGGCTGTAAACAAAAAAGCGACAACAACGTGACATAAAAGCAGAGGAAAATGCAATGAAAAGCAGAGAAGGAGAGGAAAAAGCAGTGAAAAAGCAGTGAAAAAGCAAAGGAAAAGCAAAGAAAAAGCAGTGAAAAAGCAAAGGAAAAGCAAAGAAAAAGCAGTGAAAATGCAGAGGAAAAAGCAAAGAAAAAGCAGTGAAAATAGGGCTGTGCAATTAATCGAAATTCGACTACAATTTCGATTATTACACTAAACGATTACAAAATTAGCATAATTTGGGAAATTCTTTTTTTTTAATTCTATTTTTTTTTTTGCAAAGCAGACTTACATTATTTCATAGCGCTGGGATTGTCATGGTGTGAAACAGAGACCTCTCCTTAATCGAGGCAAACTTGAATCATTTGTACTTTTATGACTGTTCAGAAAATATTCAGCATAGTTTTTTTTTATTAATAAATATATAAATAAAAAAAACTTTTTTTTAAAGGCAACAAATCATCGTTTGAATAATCGTGATTTTAATTATGACAAAAATAATCATGATTATTATTTTTTCAATAATCGAGCAGCCCTAAGTGAAAATGCAAAGAAAAAGCAGTGAAAATGCAGAGGAAAAAGCAGAGCAAAAACAGTGAAAAGGCAAAGAAAAAGCAGTGAAAATGCAGAGGAAAAAGCAGTGAAAAGGCAAAGAAAAAGCAGTGAAAATGCAGAGGAAAAAGCAGTGAAAAGGCAAAGAAAAAGCAGTGAAAATGCAGAGGAAAAGCAAAGATAAAGCAGAAAAAAATTCAGCGAAAAATCAGCAAAAAAGTGTCAGCGGTGAAAAAAGCATTGAATATGTAACAAAAAGTCAACCCAAAAAAGTGTTTAAAAAGTATAATAAAGGGCAATAAAAACGTGACAAAATCGCAAAAAGTGTCAAAAACATAATATATAAACACAACAACATGATTGAAGTTGTTACACTGACCTATAGACTGTAAACTCCAGTCAAGAAACTTTTAGATTTGGGTAATGCTGAACAGTAAAAATGCACTTGGCTAATAAGGTTAAGAAGACAGCACGAAACAGAAATGCGCCGGCGGTTTACAACAAACTGTGTGTGATATTGTTAATTACCCAAACAGTAATGAACAAACATCAACTCTCAGCAGCGGCTTATCCATTTGTATTTCCATTTTTTCAAATCTGGGCTGAGGAAGAGATGACCAATATTGCTGCTGCTTTGTTGTAAAAGCGTTTAGTCCGTATCGAATGATGGTACCGGTTACACAGTGCGCCCCCGCGCCTCTGTCTCCGCGCCATTGTAACTGACAGAGCTCAAGGCAACAGGCTGCGCATATCAAATGTATTATAATTTTCAATTTTGACAGCGTTCAATTTCATATCTTCCCTTGGCGTAGGAGGCCGCCCACACAATAGCCTTATTTGAACCAATATACAAGACGGCTACACTGTAGAAATAGTCCTTTTGTCGGAGGTGAATGGGAGTTTTACACTCAATTGCTTCGAGTTGAATACGTGCTTGAATAAATAACGCAGTTTTATTGTGTGCAGCCGTCTGACTGCCTGGTGATGGAGAAGTCGTGAGCAGTGTTCTTGTCTAATGACGCGAGCCGAGACACAAAATCCACAAATCGAGACAAGACACGAGATTGGGTTCACGATGGGAACGATAGACAAGGCGGGATTTTGACATCATTTGTAATAATGAATACATTTACTGAACAATACAGTTTAACAAAATGTAACCAAACTGGGCAGCACGGCATAATAAAGTCAATAAAGTATACCATAACCTTAAAGTGATAGTCTGTAAGTTTGCAAAGTGAGGAGAGATAGTGACTTTTGAATGCAAGCAATCAAATCCCTCCCTTTTTAACCAGAAAGCCCTTCTAGTTTGCACAATGAGGAGAGCAGGAACAGAATTTTCAAAAGCAAACGATCAAGCTCCTCCCCCTCCCTCCTGATTGGACCACACAGGGAGGGTCACAGGAAAAGCTCGTCTCATTGGTCCACACGGGAGGATACTAGACTCTGATAAAATCCGGGAAGGAGGGACTTACTTATTTTACATCAAAATTAAAAACTAGGTGGATGATTGTATACATTTCATATAATATGTAAGATATTTAGACTTCCAGACTATCACTTTAACTTAAAATAAAACATCGCTTTGGTATTTAAGTAAACCAATATATATTGTGAACACAAGCCTGCAACTATGAATTAAATATTCCTTTAAAGCAGAACTAAGTAACTCATGCCCTTAGAGGCCATGAGCGCCACTGCAGGTGTCGTCACGTTTTTTTACTCATTAATTATCCGTGAGAGTAAATACGCTGACAGAAAAGACAAAGGGAAGAGGGATATTGTACATCCAATTAGAGCGCAGTTAGCTTAGGCCGTTAGCCTGCTAGCTTCTTCTTCGTCATTCCATCAGTGTGTATTGGGGCCTCCGACCTAGTGCAGGGAAAAACGCAAGACACCAGGGGCGATGAAAGACCCCCCCCATTAACACTTGCATTACCCCTAGAGGGACTACGGAAAGGATTTATTATGGTAAACAAGTTACTGAGAACTGCTTTAAGTACCCTTTAATCCGTCTATAGAAAGTATATTGGATGGTGTTGGTGTTAAAAGACACTATATGCAGAAAAATATCAAGGGTTTGACAGTAACTGACTAAATTCCTGTTTGTGTCGGCTCTCAGTCAATCAAGAATTTCCCATCATTGTAAAGATTTTTAACATCATCGACTGGACCGGGCTGACGGCGTGGAGCTCTTCTGGCCGTACGCAGCATGACTGTAGCGCTGGCTCGTCTCCAAATCCAGGACATCAGAATACATGCTCCGTCTGACCGCGCGCATTAAGTCTCATGGCGAGCTCGTTTAGAGGTTAGCGGAGTTTTATGGTCCGCTCCCATGATGCTTTGCTGCTCAGTGAGATGGTAAAAAAGGAGACACGGCCACTGCTGCTACTGGACTCAGCTGGGAATTCATTATGCTCATCACACGCATGACGAGGCGAGCTGAAGAAGATGCAATGGCCAGGATGTTTTAGACCAGACATCTGTTCACGCAAGATGAGGGATGTACAACTACTACATATGTGCTACTACTACCACACATGTGCTACAACTACTACACATGTGCTACTACTACTACACATGTGCAACAACAACTACTACTACTACACATGTACAACTACTACACATGTGCTACAACTACTACACATGTGCAACAACAACTACTACTACACATGTAAAACTACTACACATGTGCAACAACTACAACAACTACTACAACTACTACTACAACTACAACAACTACTACTACTACTAGTATAATTCT
This sequence comes from Gobius niger, assembly GCF_951799975.1. Taxonomy (NCBI): domain Eukaryota; kingdom Metazoa; phylum Chordata; class Actinopteri; order Gobiiformes; family Gobiidae; genus Gobius; species Gobius niger. Next base: position 5,796,080 of record NC_136874.1, read on the forward strand.
CCTGCCACCCATAGAAATCACAGAAATGAAAAAAAATGTGTTCGCCATTGAGTCTGATTAAAATTCAACTTTCCATCTCCATACAAATGAACAAAACAGTAAAGGGGGAAAACAATTTGGAGAAAAATCTAAACTTCCTCAAATTATTCAAAAACTACAAATGCTGAATTATGAATCTAGTTTTATGCTGAATAAAGATACAAAGACATGGAGAGGAGCAAAGTGGTTCAACAGCCCATAAATACATAAATAACGGAGAATGCTAATTTGATGCTACGTGTTAGCATCGTGCTAATGCTAACGCTATCTAGCGCTAGCTACGACTGACTTTCTTTCGCTTCTACTGAACAATCTGCTGTAAATAAACATCCATATGGACCTGATTTAGACTTGATTTTATTTGTATGTGATAACAAAATTTGATATATTTTGCCAGAAAAGGGCTAAAAAGAGTGAAAATGTGTGTTTCCCAAAACATTCTTTTCCCCCTCGGCGAGGCCACGTCCCCTTCTATGACGCCATGCCGCCTGTATCCATGCTGCCACCTAGAATGTTAGCAATACTGCTGTTGCTAAATAGGCCTACTACTTTTACTACTGGCATTACGAGTTATCAAAGGCAGGTAGTACTCACATGAACTTTTTGAAGCAACTGTACTTCTTCTAGTAGTCTTCCTGATGCAGTAGAGGTGGTTATGCTTCTCCATCCCTTTTTCCTGTGTGTTTGGACTCCTGCCTCCTCCTCACACTGCTCTGAACAGCTGACACGCGTTGCCACTGATTAACACCCTCTTCCACACCTGCCATCAATAGAGCAGTAATTAACTCACATGGGCACGCCTTTCACATTGATAATACACAGTAATAAACCGCACCTGTGTTAGGTGTGTAGGCACCATTTTGCTAGTTTTAGTGTTGTATGTCCCATTACCTCAGCACAAAAACATTAATCAGACTTTTAGTTCTCAAGTAGTACTTTAACACTTCAATTTTTGTTTGGGCCAGTACCCTTTGCTTCTACTTTAGTCAAATTAATTAGTAACGTTATTCTTACTTGAGTGACAACCCACCTACAAATACGGTTACTATGACAACAACTCATAGATGCGTCATACAAGGGGGTGTGATGTCGCTGAGGGGGAAGGAAGTACGTTTTGAGAAACACCATATTTTCACTCTTTTTAGCCGTTTTCTGGAATAACATAATCGTATTTATCACACACAAATAAAGTCAAGTCAAATCTGGTCCACACGGATGTTTTTTCACAGCAGATTGTTCAATACAAGCGAAAAACCGGCAGTCATAGCTAGCATTAGCATGTAGCGTGATGCTAACGAAGCATCCTGTTAGCATTCTCCATTTGTAATTATGGGCTGTTGAACCTTTTTGCTCCTCTCCATGTCTTTGTATCTTAAGTTGGGTAGACTGCTATATCCATAATTCAGCATTTGTTAAAGTAGATGTGGAGTAATGGTGTGTTCCAGGCAACTGATAACTGGTTTCTTCCCACTTGAAAATTACGACTTACGACAGAGTGTTGTCGCATGTAAACAAAATGGCTAATGCTACAACAGTTAGCTCACACGATGCTAACGTTATATGAAAGTTTCTCTAAACCAGATATAACTAAAAACATACGACATAACGCACCATAATTATAGAAAGTTTAGATATTTCTCCTCTTTGTTTTCCCCCTCAACTGCTTCAAAGATGACCATATATGGGCGATTCCAGAGATGTATATAAACACCACCACAACTGCTGTTACAAATACCGTTACCACTATCACCATTACTACTACTGTTACTGTTATTTCTTTATACTAAGTGTAATAACCTCCACAGAAGCATTTTTACTATACGCCACCATCACATATCACAAGCAATATCCAAAGTTATTATAGATTGTGATTCGAATCTCAAAAAACACTTGTGTACCTCCCCAGTAAAAAGGACGAGTGAATATTGTGACTTACTTGAGGAAAACGCCGAGCTATTTCTGGATAAATTGAGAGGAAAATGTCCATAGTATCCCCATAAATAACGCGCGCGGCAGTGGAAGGACAAAGTGGCCATAAAGTTAAAATGTAGGCGCTTGATAAGAGGCAGAAGTCCTCGCTTTCCGGCAGCAATTTTGAGATTTAAAACTCGGCATTGCCCCAAAAGCCAGAATTGGAACGGGCTTAGTAGGTGAGACTGGGCAATATTAGCACAATTCAGGCTAATACTGAATAAGGTATAGCCCAAAATCGTGATTAAATTAGACAGATATGATGAAGTAGAATCATAAGACTCTGTAATGACGAGTCCATGTGCTGTTAGCTTATGCATAAATCAAGCTCAAACTGTGTGTAAGTGTAATATATTATAATTGAATTGCCATTGCCATTCAGTGAGAGCCACATTTATTATTTTCATGGTATAAGTGGAGGAGTTCAAGGGCGAATGATTATGCGTATTAGATATACTTTAAAGCATGACTTGAAAATCGGCTGCAACAGTTAGTGCAGAAGTGTGTAGGGACAAAAGCGGCGATAAGTAATCATTTTAATGCTATGTTAACCTGTTAATTGGCTCATAGCACAAAAACGCGAGGTCTGCTTCTAAGACCTTATAATGGAAGCTTCTGCATTCATAAATGAAGCCGAACATTAACATAATGAACTTAAATGTCATATTCGTCATGTCCAATGGATTTTCTTTAATGGTCCTTATGCTTTATTCTGGCTTGTACGATTACTTAATATGTTGAACACATGAACGCCTAGCTTTTGCCGTTTTCTGGTGGACTATGAACATATTTATTACACAACAGTGAAGTCAAGCCAAAGTTGTGTGCATATGGATGTTTGTTCAGGAGAAGCAAAAAAAACAGCACTTGTAGCTAAAGTTAGCATATGTAGCATCAAGCTAAAGTTAGATTCCTGGTTAGCATTGTGGGGTTTTTTTCAGTTTTTATGGGCTGTTGAACCACTTTGCTCCTCTCCATGTCTCTGTATCTTTATTTTGTATTTTGAAGAAAACAAATATTCATAATTCAGCATTTGTTAAAGTAATAGTGGAGAAATGGGAGTCACGCACACACAGTCATGCACAACAACCAAAGATGTTAGCATTTTAGCTTCTCCCAGTATATTCCTACAGCTCCAAACTACCAAGCTCTTCCACGGGCATGCACAAAGATAAGACAGGTACGTATCATCTCTTCTAAGCTCAGATAAGAGAGAGATAAGAATATATCACAGTATGGAAAAACGGTGGCCTGCTCCTTTAAGGTTAGGGTTAGGAGAAAGGATTTGGTGAGGGTTAGAACAATGTGGGGAGCGGGATCATGGCGCAACTGGGTTGGAAAGCGGAAAGACGCTTCAAAAGCGACCTGGGCAATTCCATAGATGCCGTCTGTATCTATCCTCCAGGCCAGCAGAGTGCGCACTTTCTCTTTTTTGAGCAACAACAAAGCAAAACTTTAATACTTTGGTATTTGTCAACATGCTAATCAGCACAAGAGAAACAGGTGAAGATATTTAGATTGTGTCAAACACTGAAGAACATCGTTGGAAATCTAGAGCAAGTGTAAACTAATCCCCATAGCAATCAAACAAGACAGGAAATGTTGGAGTTTGTAAGTTAAGAGACTGGTCAGTTCAGACAATATGTTTGTTAATTTCTATTGTAACAGAGATGTGGATTTAATCATGTTAGCCTTTTTATTTAGCTTTACTCCAGCCATGCCTGTGCATTCCTGTCGCCAGCCTTCCCAGTCTGCAGTGGTCAGTATTTATCTTATAATCCATAAACAGCCCCAAACTACTCTGAAGTTTACAGCCACTTACAAACGTTAATAAAATGTTTCTATATTTCTAACTTCACTGACGTCAGTCCAGTCTCGGCTTTGATTAAAACGAATGGACTCTTTCCCCTCCTCTCCGCAACATGTTCTTTCATTTATTCTAAACCGCGGCCAGTTTCCAAATGCCACAGGCGCCTCTTGCTCTACAAAGGGAAGTAGATTGGAGGCAATTGGAGCGGGATCTAGCTCAGCGGACCCAGGTGACGCTGTCTGCGGGCTCATATCGCCGCTGATGGAGGGGGAGCGAGCAGGCCACCGCGGGTCACTCACAAATGTCCACTCCTGTAATGACGGCCATATGCAGGGCCCGCTCTGCTGAAATAGCATTGGCCCCCTGTTAGCCGTGTCACGGAGAGGGTGAGGCGCCGCGCTGCTATGCCGGGGACACACACTGAGGCGTAAAGAAATATAGGTTTGGCTTGGTTATATATTCCCCATGGACGGAGGATGTGATAGAAGTGGTTTAGAAGGATCTTTTCACGTTATTGACCACCTTTTAAGACCTCAGAAGAGACGCCATTTTGGAGCTGCTCTGCCCAGTTGTAACAATCTGTCAAAGGGCATATATAATTTTTTTTTTTAGCTTTTAACTATATTTTCCTCATCAAGAACATACCTGGAGTGGTGTTTTACTTCATTAATGCAGGCTTGAGCAATCGCAATCGCATTTCCCAGATCCAAAAGTTTATGCACCGTCGCCAAACCGGTTCTGCAATCAAACTGCGATTATCACGGTGCTGTGGATTGGTTAGAATGCCATGAGGTAAAAATCAAGGCTTGTATACTGTTCATGATGATGATCAGCATGATTAATGCCCACGACTGTCAGCGGAGGGGACTCCAAATGTGTTCACCATTGATGGGCCAACCAGACCAGCATGTTTTGAAGGTACAGGAAACCGTAGCACCCGGAGGAAACCTGGCTGGCTGCCTTCAGTTCTCTCCTCTGATCCTCTGAAACGGTGCAGCGCTTCTTGGGTTTGTCCCTGTTTCAGAGCGTGGTGTCCTGCACTGGTCAGCTCCACCTCCTCCTTCCTCTTCCTCCTGCGCAGCTCCCTCCACTCCAGTCTTTCACCATCTTCTGGGAAGAGCAGTTAATCTGTTTTATTCTCCAGTGAACGTCCATTAGCCAGAACAATGGAAGGCATGTGTGGCTTATCTGTGAGTCTTGCCCGGATACCTCCTTGTTTGTCCCTTTCTTGTCTCCTGCTTCAGTTTTTAGCTCATAAGGTAGCTGTTTGTTTACTGTTAAAAAGCTGCTGTCTTCAGGACCATTATGGAGTCTTTGCAGTAAAAAAAAATCCCACCAGATACGGCAAAGACATACAAGAGCATCCAGTAAAAAAAAAATGCGGAAAAAAATGCATTTGTACCAAGAGAGGGGGGGTTGCTGCTTGTTTACGTGTTGCCATTCACAGACATTTTTTATTAATTCATGGTGCTTATAATATAAACTCTGAAGAGCCCAAAAGCAGGTTCATAAGCCATATTTATGCAGAATAATTTGATCACCTGACAGAACTCCTCTGAGTCAAATATTAATGCTTGGCTTTACAATCCAAACTAGACTAAAGTAGCCCTGGTAATGTTTTGGGATTGGACTCTCATTCCAGGCCTTGCTGTTGTTCTTATTCACACAATGTCCTGGAGGCAACACAAAGTTCGAGATTTTTTCCAACATATATCTAATTTTCTGGATTTGCTTTCACCCACTGCACAAAACAAGCCCTACCATTTCGAGTGACTAATGCCATTCTCTCCGCCTCTGCCCCAAAGACACTGTACATTAGCCCGAACAGCCTCTACTTTACCTGACGGACTCCCCCTCTCGCGCGGCTCTCCCGGCTGAATGTCACTTCTTCATAAAAATGGCCCCCGTTGTTGGAAATGGTCCATAAAAGCTCTCTTCTGACATGACGGACCGCCCTTGGACCGGGGCCAGGTAGACCCCGCGGCGGCTGACAGGGCTGAGGTCGCTGTTTGTTCACTGGGGACGACGAAGCGCGATTCGAACGCCCACGTGGATGACATGCAAATTGCTCCTATTAAAATCTATAGGACCTGCATATGGCATGGGAATACAAGGTTTTAAAGCTCGAGCACTTTGTAGCTCGTATTACATTTGAACATGCAAGTATTCAACAAATGGTGCTTACTGATCAGAAGTGCGTATCATCGATGGTTGTAGGGGCTTCTGGCCTGTGCCCATGCCCTGTCAGAGCGCTCCGTCTTCAGAGAGAGCAGCACATATGGCCCCTGGAGCAATATGGAAGGGTCACGGCCAAGACGAGCTGAAGAAGTCTCCATCTGTCATCACCCTGCATCATCCCTCTTTCTCTCTCTCTATACATCTCCTTCCTGTACTTTTCACTCCTCAAAACATATGCTAGCATTCTGGTTAATCTGAATTCAGTCATCCAAATGTGCAGAAATGAATATGCAGTATAAGATATCGCATATCATGTTGCGATTTTTTAATTTATTAATTGTCCGTGAGAGTAAATACTACGCTGACAGAAAAGACAAAGGGAGAGAGGGATATTGTACATCCAATTACATAATGGAAATATTTTTTTTCCCACTTTTTACTTTTTAGTGTGGCGCGAGCCCGCAGTTAGCTTTACCCTTTAGCCTGTTAGCTTCTGGACTTGGAAGCTTTAAATCGATATTTCAGGATTGTTGACATTTCCTAGTTATCCAGAGTGTCGTGGATTTCTGGAGATTTTTTTTTTTTTTTAATTCATGCATTCTTTACATTTGAATAGTTTAGTGATGCTAGGCTAGTCCTGGGCTAGTGCATGTCTATGGTAACTAGTAGCCTGCATTAAAAACAGTCTGACCCAAGCACAGTGCACCTGAGGCAAATCACTTATAACACCTGACTACCCATATAAAGGTCTGTGTTGACTGAATATTTTTTTTAATTTTTTGCATTTTGCATTTAAAAATGGTTGCACTTATATTTGAGCAGCATCAGCTTCCTGGTTGTAGCTACGCAGTGGTGGAGTGATCTGCTAGATTACCGGATCTACAGTAGTTTGTTTACCTGCGGCTGGCATTACTACACATGGAATTCACAAAGGAGCTTTCTACAAATCAGATATGGCAACGTTTGGAGGACAAGATGATTTTGAAGAGGTTTTTAATGCAGGCTACTAGTTACCATAGACATGTGCTAGCCTAGCATTAGCCTAGCATCACTAAACTCTTCAAATATAAGCACAGCATGAATAAAAATTAAAAAAAAATCTCCAGAAATCAACAACACTCTGGATAACCTTTAACTCTGAAACCTCTACTATTTCGTCAATCATAATACCTAATTATCGATACTAGAAGCACAACTAGTATATTTCTATTTCTTTATTAGTTAAATATCAAGTTACTTCTCAGCCGAAAAACTTCTTCTACACATTGTCCTCACACAGACCGACCTACTCAGCCACTATAGAACAACTAATATCCCATTTCCCTGCGTGGACTCCAGCGCTGAGGCCTGGCTCGTGTATTTGGGAGCAGACAGTGACAGCTATGCAAATTCCCTGTCCCAAAGTGTCACTATCCCTCCGCCAGGATTGATATTTTGACACAGTGACAGACTTGAGCCCTTCTTATTCAGGAGCGATGGCACTGACTGTCAAATGATGGTTTCCAGGCATTTCGAATTCCAAAGAAACGTGTTTGTTAAGATAAATAAATAAAAAAGCCATTAGCAACAGTGAGGAGACAGATGAATAGCCCAGTAATTACCACTTTGATGCGTTAAATTAAAGATAATGGCTCGGATTTGCTTATAAAGGGAGATTATTGGACGTGCAATCAATGTGCTATTAAATGAAATGCAAATTTTCTTAATGTTTTTGTCATCTTTCAAAGCAGTGTCAAAAAGAAAGTGCGCGCGACAATTCTAGATGTAATTAATTTCGGGGGGAAAGTCAATAAGCTGCCTAATGCCGTATAAAAGTTTCAAAAACTAAAATTCTGGCAGATCAGAAGATGTCGGGTTTTGAAGGTTAATTGCAAGTCAATAAGAAATGCAGTTTTAATAGTAGCACAAAATAAAACAAATTATTTAGGCAATATGTCCTCGACAAAACATCATATCTCTAGGGCTACAAGATAAAAATGTTGATACTGAATATTGCAATACCGAAGTATTTTTTTAAGCCATTTCACCAGAGCGTGTTCAATCTACATTAACCTCTTCACCTCGCCTTAACCAAGCGCATTTTTCCCAATTTAAATAGGCCAGTGTAAGGCCTCATTTGAAAGCTCAGGCCTACAAAACTGATCTTTTTCCTTGCGTTGTCGCCATGTTTTTTCACTTTTTCATCTCATTTTCACCACTATTTTGTTTTTGTCAATTATTCTTGCTGCACTTTCATCGCTTTTTGTCACTTTTGTGCCTCTTTTTCATCACTTTTTGGCCACTGTTTAGTTGCTTTTTCATTGAGTTTTCATCCTTGTTTTCGTCTCGTTTTAGTCGCTGCTTTGACACATTTTTCAAGAAGCTTTTAGATTTGGGTAAAGCCAAACTGGAGAAAATGTGCTTGAAAAAAGTGATGAAAAAGAGGGAAAAAAAGTGTTGACAAATAGGAACAAAAGTGATGGAAAAGAGTGAAAAAAAGTGATGAAAAAGAGGGGGAAAAAGTGATGAAAAATAGGGGAAAAAGTGAAGAAAAAGATGGAACAAAAAGTGATGAAAAAGAGAAAAAAAGTGATGAAAAGAGGCAAAAATGCGATGAAAAAGTGACGATAATGCAATAAAAAAGCCACAAAAGAGCAACACAAAAGTGACAAAAAAGTCACAAGAATGCAACAAAAATGTAATGAAAAAGTGTCAAAAATGCAATGAAAAAGAACAGCGCAAGGAAAAATATCTCTTTAGAACTGTTTTGTGGGTCTCATCTTTCAAATGAGGTGTTACACTGGCTTTAGTTTTACCCAAACATTTAGATTTGGGTAAAACTGGGGAAAATGCACTGAAGATTACACAGAGTCTAGTCTAAAGCCTGCAGTTAGAAAACACAACATCAGGCCCAAAGAGTCACCTAATACTTGCAAGATACTTTTCAAGAATCACTCAGCCTTTGTCATACTACAGTAGAAAATAAAGGTGTTTTCCCTATAAAACTCATCCAAGCCTCTCTAGCTCATTTCCCATTCAGTTGCTTCACGAAATTCCCAGCACATGCTAAGGTCCAAAGTTCAAATTCATCAATTGTAAGCTGGCCGGCCCCTTCATGTCTCCCTCCCACAGCTCCCACCGCTCCATAGAGTTTTTTTTCCCCGGCACTTTCAGACCGGCTGTGAAGCGGGCGTCCTGCTGCGCACAGCCAGCAGCGGTAATTGTGTAAGCAGTAATTGCGCTCCTCTGCATCTGCTTCGGAGAATAGGGAGCGAGCGTTGGTCAAGATCCCGCAGCTCCGGAGTCCCCGCCAAACGTCGACAGCGCTACATCCATCCACTGACATGTAAACAACTCAACATGTCTTCACCAGGAGGAAGGGGAGAGGGAGAAAAACTCGAGATGCTAAGTACAATTGCTTTTCCATTTGCGAAAGTGCCGTCTAACCTGCTTTTGACTGTGCGGACGTCTGAGGTTCAGGGAGAGGGCAGGCCTGACGAAGCGGCGCCTCGGCAGTCGTTTGTGAAACTTGCACAAGACGGTTTTGCTTCTGTAAATTCTGAACGGCTGGACGGGGCGGATAACAATGACAGTACAAGTATTATGTGACAGCAGAGTTATTGTTCAAAGCCGTATAAAAACAACGCCGTGACATTTGAGGGGAATGAAACCCTTTAAGAGTTACTCAATATGCAAACTGAGGGATAAATGTTGACTTTGAATAATGCATTACGTCTTTCTCTGAGCAACATCTTTAAGGTGATTGTAATGTCTCAGTCGAACACAAATTATCGTAGCTTTTGTTGAGTTTTCGCTACACAATTGTGGCTGTTGGGTCACTCATCTCCCTCAGTTCTTCTTTGTGAATTCTGGATGTAATATCGGAGGAGTTAGACTTAACATTAGCGCCACATTGTGAGGTGAAAGTTATGTTGTTTTTTATAAACAGATAAACCAGGTCATGGCTAAGGACTAAATAATACTTCTTAAAGGAACAGGCCACCGTTTTTCCATACTGAGATATGTTCTGGCCTGAGCTTAGACGAGTTGATCCGTGTCTGTCTGGTCTTAGTGTGTGCGCTCAGTCATGCAAAACGACTAAAGATGTTGTTAGCATTTGGCCTCTCCTAAGATATTCCTATAGCTCCAAACGAGGGTGAAGTTGGACGCTGCCACGCTCTTGGGCACACACAAAGACCAGACAGACAGTTGCGTTTTTGTCACAGTTTTGTTGCGTTTTCATCCTCGTTTTTGTTCAAGACGCTTTTAGATTTTTGTAAAGCCAAACTGGACAAAATGTGCTTGGTTAAGGTGGGGGTTAAGAGGGTTAATATAAAGATAGATGGATAAAGATGAGGCAACACATGTATTTCTTTAAAGGGGGCCTATTATGCAAAATCGACTTTTTCAAGCTTTACATCATGTTATTAAGTCATTCCCTCATTAAAACCATGCCTGAAGTGTTGCCTTGGCACATTCACGTATTTTCGAGTAATCTGTAGAAACTCTGATGGCGGCCATTTTAGGGATAAAACGCCTGATACCTTCAGGAAACGCCCTCAACCTCCAGGATACGCCTCCGACCTTTCGTCACCAGCCGAGTAACCAACCACTGCTCTGCAGCAGAACCCCCTCCCCGCAGTGTCTAGCCCTAAGATGTAAACAGAGTCATCATGGAGGATTAGCTCCATGTGTTGTGAACCAGAACCACAGCAGACTTTTACAAAGACACACATCAGTGTTTCTGTTACCGAAACACCCAGGATTCAAACCGGTGACAAGAACACTTATTTCAGTGTCTGGTTCTGCGCTGGGCCTTGATGATGCACAGAGCCTCCGGAGAAAGCTAATGCTAAGCTAAACCTCGAGTCATCACGTGAAAACGAGAAATATGCACAAATAAAGTCAATAAAACCACCACACACATAAAGAACCGTTTAACAATGATCACACACGGAGCCAGGCTTGTTGATTTGGAAGTTTATTGCTCACATTTCATCTACAATGGGTCATAGCCGAGTGGTTTTCTCCCGGAGCTAACAAGCTAGCCGCGACAAGCTAACGGGAAAATTCACTGAATACAAGCAGCATATTATGCATTGAAAACGTCACTAAAACAGGCAACTGCTTGAAGCAGCCTTTATGATGATCACACACTGAGCTGGGCTTGTTGATTTCGTAGTTTATTGCTCACATTTCATCTACAGTGAGTCGTAGCCGAGTGGTTTTCTCCCGGAGCTAACAAGCTAGCCGCGATAAGCTAACGGGAAAATTCACTGAATACAAGCAGCATATTATGCATTGAAAACGTCACTAAAACAGGCAACTGCTTGAAGCAGCCTTTATGATGATCACACACGGAGCCTGGCTTGTTCATTGTGTAGTTTATTGCTCACATTTCATCTACAGTGAGTCGTAGCCGAGTGGTTTTCTCTCGGAGCTAAGGCACTATTAGCTGCACAAATAACGTCAATAAAGCCGGCAACTACTCGAAGCAGCCTTTACGATGATCACACAATGAGCCTGGCTTTACACATGTGTGGTTTATTACAGACTTTTCATCAACAATGAGCTGTAGTCGATTATAACAAGCTCACGGGTAACCTCGAAAAACCATTGTCCACCTGCACAGATAATGTCCGTCTTTGAATCGTATGGGCTCCTGCAGATCCTGGTGTCGTCCATGGGGGTATAGTTAGAGATCCATAGGGCATGGCAGATGCAAAGAGATAGCCTCCAAACAGCAGTTATTTTTCAGGCAAGAGCCCCTTCCAAGCGTCCGGTGTGGAAGATTCGTTTCCAAATAATATCCTGTGTGGCCATTGTTCACAAAGTGATAAACAGTAGCTCCTTTCCAACAATAAAAATTAAAATGCACCGATCGTAGTTTCAATACTTGAGACAACGAGCGCAGTGTTGTTGTGATGCCACAGACAGCGTGTGGAGGGGGCGTGTCGGAAAGGGTCAGAGGTTCTTAAAGAGACAGAGGCCTATTTCAAGTCATTTGCTACGCCATTTTGAAAGAGTAATTTTATACAAGGCAGTTATTCTAATTTACTGCATTGACAGACCAACAGAAGGTTTCGTCATCATTGTAGTGTGCTATAGACTGGTGCTATGTGGCTGAAAAAAGCATAATACCCCCTCTTTAAGTTATCCCAACAGGAAGAGCGGACTGAGAGTGTGTACCTGGTTATGTGCTGAAATAGTCTCAGTCTACAGACGGGAACCCGATTTAACATTAGACTTTCCAAAGTGCGCCGTAAAATGGCCCCCGATGCCAAAAATACTCTTATAGCCTCTCAACAACTCCAGACTGACCGCTCTCCCATGGTTTATTCCGCCCATTTTAAAGCCGTGGGTTTATTACCGCTGTGCCGCAGATGGGAAACCCCTGATAATCTTTTACCCTGTCAGACGGCGGCGATAGCGGGAGATGGGACACAGGTGTGATTGAGCGGCGCATAGAGCCATCTCTGCACCCCCTGACACCTTGTCTTGGTAGATTTAAGGACTAAAAGGGAGCGCTCTGGCAGTGGAGTGATCTAGTATGCTGTTTACATGTCGCGCCCGCTGTAGCCTTCGCCAAGCCGTTTGTTTTCAGTTTGATGGCCAGACGCTGACTCCTTTTGGGGGCACGGGGGCTGGATTTGGAACACTGAGTAAAAAATAGGTTTTAACCTTAACTAAGCGCATTTCCTTTTTCTTTCTTTTTCTTTACCCAAATCTAAATGCTTCTCGACTGGAGAGCAGCAGTGTAATGCCTCGTTTGAAAGCTTAGGCCGACATAACTGATCCTAACTTTTTTGTTTACGCATTTCTGTCTAATTTTGAAAGTGTTTTGGTTGTTTTTTCATCTCTTTTTCCCCCTGCAATTTCATAGTTTTTTTTTTTAATTACTTTTCTGGCACGTTTTTGTCGCTCTATGGGCTAAAAGAGTGACCCCACGTGATTTCCGCCTGGACAGTTGCATCGGCGCTGTCCTTCCTGCTTGTCTTGAGGCTAACGGCTAACACAAAATAAAATTTTAAATCGTGCAAAGCATTTTCCTCCCCCTACAAGTTCCAGCCATGTCCTAATGTGTAGAATGAGCTCAGACCTGTTCACCACAACTGCCTCTAAAATCCTGCACTGTCACTCAAAAAGTTGTTACTTGTTACGGGTCCGAAGTGCTGCAGTTACGCCTAAGACCTGAGGTGGCAGTAGTGAGTATAAAATGACCAACTTGCATCTAGTCTCTTTACACACTTAACTGCCACCTTAGGGTTAGGGTTAGGATTAAGGTTAACAGTTGTTTACATCCAAATCTCAAAGCCAATATCCCAGTGTGATACCTAATTTGAAATCCAAGACCTTCTAGTTTCTAAAAATATGTGTGAGATCTGTGTGAGTGAAACACAACTTACTTTACATTTGCCGTTCTTAACTCTAATTATATCCTGAGTATGGTTAACTAACCCTAACCCCAGCCCCTGATCAGGGGGGACGGCAGGTAACAGGTTTAAGCAGAACTAAGTAACTCTTGCCCCTAGAGGCCAAAAGCACCACTGCAGGTGTCGTAGCATGTTGCGTTTTTTTACTCATTAATTGTCCGTGAGAGTAAATACTACACTGACAGAAAAGACAAAGGGAGAGAGGGATATTGTACATCAATTACACAATTTCACTCAAACTTGGCTGTACATACTGTTTAAGTGGCGCTAGCCCACAGTTAGCTTTGCCCGTTAACAGCAGGCTAAGCTTCTTCAACCCGGTTTCAGCAAAGTTGCAATTGTGTTTTTCTGTCCAGAGACACCAGGGGGAGATGAAAGACCCTCCAATCATCTCATTAACACTTGTATTACCCCCAGAGGGACTACGGAAAGGATTTATTGAGGTAAACAAGTTAATAAGTTCTGCTTTAACAATACTAGCCTTTAGCTCGTAAGATAAAAGCTCCGTCCTTACGACCACTGGTGAACATGATGTTTGTAACACGCTGCAGTGACTGTCCATCTGTAACTCGTTGTCCTTTACTCAATCCTGAGATATCTGTTCATTTGTTTGGGACTCTGATCATTTTGAATGTAAAAGATACAGGACAGGAAGAGGTCACGTGGGGACATCATGCATATAGCCCATTATTGCCATTTTTTGTCACTTTTTTTCTTTGCTTTTCTATTACATGTTGCGTTTTCACCCTTGTTTTCATTGCTACATTGACACTTTTTTCCCCCAAGAAGCTTTTAGCTCAGTTCAAGTCGGGGTTAAGAGCTTACATTGAAAAAGACAGGCTTCAAATTTACCAGAATGATTGTGAAAAGAAAGAAATCAGTCAGAAATGGGGATAAAGTATAATGCTAATAAAAAAAAGCAAAGAAAAACAAGCTTTTTTATATTGGCAAAAGTTCGCTAAACACCAAAGACACAGAGGCACTCTTTAACGTGCGAGCAGAGGACGTCACCGCAGACAGACTCACACTTTTCTGCGGTTTACGAAGAAATCACTGAAGCGTGCTCTCCCCGCGGCGCCTCTTAATTTTTAATGCTAATATCATAAATATTGAATGGTGTCGTATCATCCTTATTTCATGTGGGCCACCTGCTGAGCCCGACTGTCGCACCCTTTTTCAGATTTATTCAACTCCAGCGTTTTACATTTCCGGATGAAATTTGAAGAGAGAGAGAGAAAAAAAAAGCGAAGCTGCTGCAGAAGGAACTAAAGTGTCATATTGAGATTAAGCTGCACTCAATTTGAAGATCACAAAAGACATTATTTCAGTGTCCTGCTATTGTCAATGGGAGATTTGAAACATTAGTGGGGAAGTGCACTTTCTCATCCTTCCACTGTGCCCTTTTTTTGTCACATTTTTATCACAGATTTAATTATTATCATTAATTGTTCGACGGCAAACTTATTGGCATTAAAGATTTGCAGTGAGCCAGGTCATTGAACGGAAAGTAGGAGTGGCTGCAGGGCAATCGATCTAATACCATGCTGTATTTTCCGAAAGACAACGATAGATGTGAGGTATACCCTGATTTTGGGGTTATTATGCTGACGTCGGATCGTGTCAATAAACAGAAGAAGCACAAGGTCACAATAAGAAACAAGAGAATACAGTCATCCACTTAGAACAGAGGAGACTGAAGATGAATGAGTGGGGCAAAGCGACTGTATTTGAGCAAAGAAGTGCATAAAACGGAAATAACACTAAACCCCAATTTGACAATGTCTCCAAATTTGCAGATTAATACAGTAACTTTGCAACATCAACTAGTTTGTCTACATTGTATAATTATATTCCCCATAAAGCAAACCTGCTCGCAATAAATAGAGCTTTACTATCCATTTTCTGCCCACTCCGTCATGGCGTCTTTCGCTGTTGTTTCGGATCTTTTACGCCGAACTGCCTTTCTCTATTGGGAATTGCAATAACAAGCACAGTATGTGGGATACTGTGCCACAGGTCAGAGTAAATAGCCTATATAAAACGGTGGAGAGTTTAAAAGAGGTGAGCGCTCGTGGGAGGATTTAGCCTTGGGGGTATGGCGGACCTCAGTGTTGAATGCTACTTATTGCAAGAGTAAATCTCACCACGGACCACTTGTGCCATGAATAATTAAACGGGTTACATACATAAGAGCCGCTGAATATTGTACAAATGATTTTTACTTATAGCAATGAGCACTTTTTCAAGAGGCAGGAAAGGACCTTGATACTTTAACTAAACTCGTACTTTGCTTCAGTATGTTTGACCCTTTGAGTGCAGTTTCAAACTTTGGTTAAAACTTTAAGATCTTTAAGTCAAGTCCAGCAGTACCTGGTCATGGTCGGGTCGCTTCTCCTTTTGGGAGGGCCTGCCTGGAAGCTCGCACTCATGTGTCCACCATCTTCTCAGGCAACCAACAGCCAGCCGGAAGTTAACTGTCACTTGGGCACTTCGGGCTATGATAGAAAAATAAAACAATACTAGATTCAGAAGCAAAAGTACAAATGATAACAAATAAAGGCTATACACATCTCACTTTGCTTGTAATGAGAATAGCCTTTAAAGCGGTGATACTGGCCATATTGTGGGGCTATGAGGTATTGATTCTGCAGGCGTCGTTTTGCTCTGGCCTTTTTTTTAAATATTAAAGCAGAACTATGTAACTTGTTTGCCTTAATAAATCCTTTTCGTAGTCCCTCTGGAAGTAATACAAGTGTTAATGGGATGATTGGGGGGTCTTTCATCTCCCCCTGGTGTCTCTGGCCAGAAAACTGGAGCCACCAAAACACAATAAGAGAATCACAAAGAAAAAGCTAACAGGCTAACAGGCCTGTTATCTAACTGCAGGTAGCGCCACTTAAACAGTATTTACAGCCAAGTTTGAGTGAAAAATTATCCCCATTGTGTAACTGGATGTACAATATCCCTCTCTCCCTTTGTCTTTTCTGTCAGCGTAGTATTTACTCTCATGGACAATTAATGAGTAAAAAACCGCAACATGGTACGACACCTGCAGTGGCGCTTATGGCCTCTAGGGTCATGAGTTATTTAGTTCTGCTTTAATATTATTTTGAAAATGTAAATGATGGAATTAAAACCTTTGGAAATGTTAGGGGAAGGTCTCATCTACAACCTCATTGCCTTTTTGAGATTATTATTTCTTCTCTTTGCCTCATTATTTCCATTATTAGACATTTTAAATCCAGGCTGCCTTCACTTTCACTGTAATTGTACAGCTAAAGCCGCAATAGCAAACCATAGGCAAAACCAGTAGTAGTAGTGCTAGAGGACATAGAAGCTCTTTATTCTGCAAATTGTCCTTTATACAAATATTACCACCTTTATGGTACTGCATATGAATCAGTTTTAAAAGCTCCATTGATTTAAATGGCTATATCTGTCTCACTTGTGATCTAAATTCTTCTTCCTGAGGCCAAAGCCGGAGCACTTTGAATTGACTGTATCCAGTGTAATGCATTTGTGCTCGCAGACCGATGACACACCTCAACCCCCCGCGTTCATTTACCTCTAAAATCAAGATTCACGGCTCTATTTTGCGGCGGCCATTTTGCCAGCGCCGCTCTGTTTTCCTCCGTGTTAAATGAATTAAACGGGCCGGCTGCCAGGCCCGGGATACGGCCCCCGCGGATAATAATAAAAATGTATGGACTCAAATTTGGAGGGGCATGGATTTCTGCGCGTGGGGCGAGCAGTTTTAACGTCGCAGTCGTAAGAAAAATGATCAATCCTGGCTTTTAGTATGATTAAAAGTGTGTTACACGCATGAAGCTTCACACCTGAGTGGACCCGAAACAAGGGAGGCATCAATCTCTAGCATTATATAACGCTAATAATGTGTAAAATAAATGTTTGTCTTAGGAACAGCTGTGCATTTTCTACATTAAGCAATTTGGAACAACGAACAACAATATTATACTAATGTTAAACTAATGTTAGTTTATGGAAATTGCTAACAGCTGCAAAGATGGGGGATCTCCATGCTAACTGTGGATTTCCCGAACTCTATACAAAGAAAATGTTAAAAAAAAAAAGTGTTCTTCCAAATAAGAAAACTTTACTCTGGATGTAAATACTTGGAGAAGACTTCTGTCTTTATAACTGTCAGTGTCAGCCTTTCACTCGGGCCTAACATTACTGTATAAACAAATTTCAACCGGACAAGCTCAATGTAAGATGTAAGACTAATTTTCATTAGTTAAAAAATTTCTAAACATAGCATTTAAAAAAAGAAAAACATTTTGAGTTAGCCTATGTGAAAAAATGTCCAATCAACTGAGAAAAACAAATTATATGTCAGTGTTTTTTAATTCCAAACCTGAAGATTTCACGGCTGGTCGCGCTGAAACAACCTCCCCCTAATGTTGATGAGTGGACAGTGTTTCCAAATGAGCTCCAATATGGCCGCCGTGACACCTGTCAGTGGCCATACGGACCTGAGCACGCCAGAGCAGGTGGCTTCTACAGCTGGTCTATTAGCTTCAAAATGACCGCGATGACTCTACACGCCCTCCCCTTTTGCAGGAGCCTGTTGGTATGATAAGAGTGGGCCCGAGGAGAGAGGGAGAGCCCGGTGTTTCCTCGAGCGGCGCACAATGGATGGTCTGAAGGGGTTTGCATTGTGGATAGAAAGTGCAAGGCGGAGGTTGAGGTATGAATAGAAATGGAGGGAAAAAAACATCATTGGCCTTGCTTCATTTTGTAAAACACGGGAGGGCATTTATAAACTAAATTAAAACACAGGCGGCCAAGCGGTGGGTTGTGAATTGTATTGTATTTGGGCTGCACAATATATTAGCCAGATTATCATTACTCAATATTGGGTGACACAATATCCACATTGCAAGAAGCCGCAATATACTGTACCAAAGGATAACTGTGGTCTTCCATCCATCCATTTTCTTCCACTTTTCCGTTGCCAGGTCGTGGGGGGGGGGGACTGTTGGAGCAGCCCAAACACATTGCACCAGCCCCCTATGGCTCCTCCTGCAGGTGGTGGGTCAACAGAAGGACGGCCTCACGTTTATATCCGGGCCTGTTGGTCTCTCATAAGGGGCTTCTGAACCGCTCTTTGTCTGACCCGTCACCTAGGACCTGTTTGCCCTGGGAGACTCTACCAGGGGCACGAAACCCCCGACAACAGAGCTCCGAGGATCATCCAGGCACTCAAACACCTCCACCTGGTGGTTCCAGGACGGGGAACTGAGGTCTTCCATCTGAGATATTCTGCTCACAGCCTAAAACGAAAACATACATCATAGTGCTGTTATTTGCACTATAATATCAAACTGGTTACTTAAAATAATGAGAAAATTCATTTGTAGCTTTAGAGCTGGTTCTGTTTAATGATGCTAGCATGTCATTGAAAATTACCATTATTTCTTTAAAGACAACGTGTAAGGTGTGAAGTAACAAAAGGGGCAGATACTATAAGACTTGATCTTCTCCTCTGCTCCATGTCATTCATACTGTATTGGCTTGGCGGTATTGAATATATTATTTTGTCCTCTTCTATGGTTGAGATCAGTGGCTCCCAAAGTGGGGTTCTGGATGTATTTTTGATTGAAAACAGCACATTTGAGTAAATTTAAGCCAAATATCAAAACACAGTATCCAAAGTAACATCATTAAACCAATGTTTTGCACCTTAAGTTACTATAAATGCTAATTACATTTTACAAAAGGGGTCCCGAGTGTTTGGTAGTAGTATCGACCTTTTTTTTTTGTACCGTACCCAGCTTTAGGTAGGGTTGTGGTGGCAATAGTGGAAGTTGCTGAAGCTGAAACCAAACCTGACCTCCCCGTGTTGCACTATGAACCCACTCCGGTGAACCATGCCGTTCTTGTTGCTCTTTGAGTTTACAGATGGAGACTGACATGGCTCTGGCGACTTCAGCAGTAACCAGCCTGAAAATGCCGACACCAATTACCCTTACGTTGCCCTCGGTTGACGTATGCCCATTCCAAAAAGGTTTTTTTTTTAGCAGCTGGGGACACTTTTAGGCCAAGTCCTGCAGTACCCGGTCACGATCAGGTCACTACCTTCCCGCCTGTGTGTCCACCATGTAACAAAAACAAAGGTCTATCTCTCACTGAGGTTGTGCGAAAGAAAAAGTAATCAAATAGTTGCAATCGTGGTAATGGTATAGTCGAATTTGTATCCTTAATGTGACCCTCAACTTCAGTAACACGTCATGAATATTTCAACAGTACAACCCTATTAGTGCAGCATTTTACCTTCCTGGTTAAACTTATTACTTCAGTACTGGTGATCTGCTACTTTAATGTGCGTTTTAAGTATTTATCCATATCTAGTTCTGTTTGAGTCACGAAATAGGCCCTAAATAATGCATCGTATAGTCGGGGAGACCGGGAAGTCAGTCTGGGTAAGCTATTCCCGTCTACCCCTGATGCACTGTGTCCTTGTGAGGTCACCATACTCACTCCCAATAAAGCTCTTACACTTAGACATGTTTTTGTGTGCTTTATATTTGGAAATGCCCTGCTTCAGAGAGCTCCAGTCCCAGTTCAATCCTGCCATAGCCAAGATGAACCCACTACGTCCTGGATTAGACGAGGAACAGATACTTTTAGTGCAAGTTTAGGTTGTAAATAATGCATTGCACAGTCCCGGAAGTCGGCCCATGCAGGTGAACTATTCCCATCCGCCTGTGGTGAACTGTGTCCCCGTCAGGCCACCGTACTTAACACTAACAAAGGTCTATCGCCTTCATTTCCCCGGAGCCCAAAGGACAAAGCACCTCTTCCCCCTAAAAAGTCCGCCTCATGCCCCAAGCGCCGCGCCCGATGACACAATCTATCCATCACGCGCTCCACTCAAACGGACCGGGCTAAAAAGGTGCAGCGCTGTGGAGATTTGTCCATGCATATGATGTGGGGCCTGTGACAGACAGACAGAGAGAGAGAGAAGAGGAGGATTATGTACAGCAGCGTTTTCAAGCTAAGGTGGGAGTATTTTGTGGTACTTCTTCTTGGTTGAATAGTAAATGTTCTCAATTTATGTAGCGCTTACAACACCTACAACAGACACTGAAACTCTTTTGTGAAGTCCAGCTGATTTTTTTTTTTTGCAAAGAGTCCGTAATGGTCCTGAAGAAAGCAGCTAAAGACATACATGAGACCTCCACATTTCTTCTTCTGACACACTGAAGAGGCACCAAGAGTCCCCTACACCTGCAGTACAGAGGAGGCGTCACAAGAGGCGCTACAGGAAACAAAAAAGGGACAAACGAGGAGGTATCCGGGCAAGACTCACATCTAAGCCACACATGCCTTCTATCCCTTCTATTGTTCTGGCTAATGGACGTTCACTGGAGAATAAAACATATTATCTGCTTCCCAGAAGATGGTGGAAGACTGTTGTGGAGTGGAGGGAGCTGCGCAGGAGGAAGAGGAAGGAGGGGGTGGAGCTTACCAGTGCAGGACACCATGCTTTGAAACAGGGACAGGAGGCGGTGCACCGTTTCAGAGGATCAGAGGTTTATTCACTGCCCACTGATATAGAGCTCTTTCTTAGGCCTGTCACGATAATTATAAAATCGTTCAATAAATTAAAGATAAACAACATATTTTTTGCAATATTTCCGTGTAATACTTTAATTTTCACTTAAATGAATTGATTGAGAAAAAAAAATCTACTTGTGTGTGATTTAAAATGTGGTCAGGGTTTATTGTCATTTTTAGTTAGCTTTAATGGTCCTCAGTATAAGCGTTTATCGAGACATTTTCCAGCCTCAAAATATCAAACTTCAGATGTTGTCATCGTGACAGACCTACTCAGTTGACAGTGGTTTAGTCTTATTTAGTCCTTGTTTTGATTTAGTCCAAGTTTTGCCCTGTTTGATCCTAGTTCAGCCTTGGTTTAGTGGTAGTTGGTTAGAACTGTTTAATCCAGGTTTTATTCTGATCCACCTTTAGACCTGATTTAATACAGATTGAGTTCCATTTTACTCCTGGTTTTGACCTGGTTTAGATGAAAAACAGACTAGCCCTGGCTCGGTCTGGGTTCGTCCTGATTTAACCCTATCCTGATCCTGGTTTAATCCTCGTCCAAGAACAAGAAAAAGCCCAGTATTCTTTCTTAGGAGCTGCTTGGAGTAAAAAGTCTAAGCACCACTGGATTATAGGCTCACTTTATGGCGGGAGAAGAGGCTGTAATTTCAGCAGAAGCAACGGTTGGAGGAAAAAGAGTGAACAAAGTTAGCTTCCAACTCGATGCTAAAACACTGTGTTTTGAAGCTCTCAAGAAACGCTGAGTAAAATGCTAAAAGCTGCTCTCAGGGATAAACACCGAGTTAGACAAATTACAGGCACAGACAAAATCAATGATGTGAATTTCTCAGAGGTTTTGGCATGTTGAAGGTGCCCCACTTAGCATTATATATACAGAATGCAGCAAACACTGATACTCTCCTCTTCCTCATTCATCCGAGGCGCTTCCGACCTGTGTTTGTGCTGATTTTGATTCAAAAACGCCCTGAGATAAGATTGAAATTAAAAGCTACATTGCGCCATCTGGCTCCGTTTATTTTCACAAAGCAGGACAAATGAAACAAAACTAATGCGATGATTGTTTCGGAATTCATCATCACCGATTAGGCACGGACGTCTTCATCTCATCCCCCACCCCCCCAGTGCGGAAGAGCAAAAAGAAGCTATTTTGAAAAACTACTTTTTTGTCCTTAAATGACAAGGTCCGGCTGACGGAGTTGGTCCTAAATAAAGAATGGCTGCTCTAATGAAGGTTGGGGTCTTTCTGCTGCCAAAAACTGCATTACGCTGCTCCTAATGGCCTCCCTGTCTGAATCCAAATACCAGAGGACGTGAGCTCAGCGAGACAACTTAAAATCCTGAAGAGAAATTAAGGAACAGGGCAGGAGGACTGTAAAATAAGGCTGAGGATTGTTACAACATCTAGGCCTACTTCTGCTTCTTGCATATAGAGAGCCCTGCAAAACGTAATCTTGAAATTAGAGGCTGATATTTGGGGATTTTACAATAATCGTCCGATCTAGCGCGGAAAGAAGGCGATATTCCTGGGACCGAACGTGATAGAGACACTTAAGCAATGGAAAGAGCGAAGGAAGGGCTTTACAATGAGTCTATCCACAACTCCCTATAGGCCTCAGGGGAACAGAGAAATCTTGTGATGAAAATTGGTTATCGACAACTTTGTAGCTAACGAGTTCCTACAAGTTTCACTAAACCTCAACATGAACAGGCTGCATGTCATTTTGAAGCACAGAATCTGCAGAATTCAATCGCTGAGTTACTTCTAACCTCCGCAATAGTATTTTTGATCGTAACAGTATGCTAATGCTAACTGAAACTAATCAAAGCTGGGACAGAAACTATGATTTAATGCTGCATTCATGTGGTCCTCGAGGAACTCGGGTCAAAACGAGCTTCCCGACTTCCGCACCTTTAACGTCAAATGTGAGCTTTATAGTGTTAACTGTCGTGTTAACTGTTGTCATCCACGTAGTAACAAAATTGTGAATGAAATGCCCGACATCAATGCTAGCAAAAAGTAAATTTACTTATTTATTTATTTTTTTAAATATTTTTTAAAGCTTTTGAGGCGCTAACACATTTAAATGATTAGCTCAGCTAAGCGCTAACCAATGATAAAAGATGTTTTTAATGACATCAAAATCCCCACTTTCCCACATAAAAACCACATGAACACAAACCAACTGGGGACAATGACGTCACATCTCAGGAAAACGAGCACCCCAGTGCACATGAACGCACCATAAGCACCATAAGTAATAAAATAAAATCGGCCACTGCTGGAGTGGCCAAGTATTTATGTTTTTACAGGATTATAGAACAGACATTTGGAAAAATCGGCCGAGCGTATCAGCATCGGCCAATAAAAATCCCAAGAAACTGGCCTCGGCCTTAGAAAAACCCATATCAGACGAGCTCTACTTGAAATTAGTAACATTTCCTTGCAAGAAGTAAATTTGCCATTGATTTGAGAAACTAATTTAAAAAAAAACGTCCTTGGGGCAAGTGTATTATGCTTGGATTAAGAAAAAAACATCTGGGCAAGGCTAGTTTATTTATACTGCACTTGTAGATTTGGGTAATGACAAACTGGAGAAAAAAAACTGCCTCATGGACAGATTTCTTGATATTTGTTACTCTAATCAAGGGCATTATTTCTAGATTACTTTTTGCAGTGAGGGTTATACAGAAATAGAATTAGAACCTTAAAGGGGCTAGAAGCAAGTTGGCCATTTTATACTCACTACTGCCACCTCAGGTCATACGTGTAACTGCACCCTCTATATTAAGCTTGTGCATGACGGCAATTTGGACCCAAATCAACACCTTCTTGAGTGACAGTGCAGGATTTTAGAGGCAGTTGTGGTGAACAGGTCTGGGCTCATGTAAGGGGAGGAAAATACATAATTTGGACATTTTTAAACTCTGTATAGTCCCTTTAAGGCAAATATTCAAGACAGTTTTCATATTGTGCAGCTCAAAAATGAAAAAAAAAAACGCTAAATGTATCGTCTTAACACTAAAGCCAGGTTCTTTTTCACCCATTATCCACGCACACAAGGAGATCATCCAGTTTAATACGCTGAAAACAATACAATAATAAGCCAAAACTGCCATCATTTCCCTTCCACTGCCACTTACGACTGCGGCGACGGGCAGCAGAGCGGGAGAAACCAACGCGGCTCGCTAATAACTAGACTTCTTCCTCCGTGACAGGGAGGACGAATCGCCATTAGAAGTGATGCATTCCAGGAGCTATCCGCGCTCGATGGTTTGTCATTCGGGGGAACGGCGACTCCTGCTAACTCAGCAAACTCTCTCCAAGCCTTGCTCCTTATTACCGCGCCGGACCGACCCTCGCTGTCCAATAAGTCAAAAATCTTTCAGCTATTGTTTCGAGACGTCGAGGGGAAATATAGCGGAGGGAAAGTGGACATTTCTAGCTTGACAAGGTCCGATGGGATATGTTTTAACACGACTTTTTCCCCCACAATTTTTGGGCACTTGTCCATCTTTGAGCCTAATGGGGGATCAAATGAAGTGTGAAATGCCTTACCACAACTTGAATGAAGATGAGAGTGCCATAAAGGTTCCAACACGGGCCCACTTCTTTTGCTTGCTTTGCAGTTTCACGTTCTCTGATAGACAGAACATGATAAATTAAGCCCTATGTTCTTTCCAAATGAAATATGAGTTGACTTACCGTGAAAGAGAAGAAGGAAGGAAGGAGCGTCTGAAGCGTGGATCACTCATTTTCTGCTCACAAAAAAGAAAGTTTATATGTATACGTCTGCACTTAGTTAAGTTAAGTCAGTGAAATGCTTGTCCTTTCCTCAGACGAGCTATGTCAAGTGTGAGCTCCCAGTAAAGTCGAAGTCTGCGGAAAGACAAGCCGCTCTTTTAAGGGTTTTAAAGGGATATTTCAGGAATTTTGGCGTAGGGCCTCATTTCCTAGTTATCCAAAAGTGTTGTTGATTTCTGGAGATACATATGTCATTTTTTAATTCATGCAGTCCTTATATTTGAAGCTTAGTGGTGCTAGGCTAATGCTAGGCTAGTGCATGTCTATGGTAACTAGTAGCCTGCATTAAAAACAGTCTGACCCAAACACAGTGCACCTGAGGAAAATCAAATACTACCCATATAAATGTCTGTGTTGACTGAATAATTGCTGAAATATAACTATCTTGCATTTAAAATAACTCACATTTGAGCTGCATCAGCTTCCTGGTTGTAAGCTACGCAGCGGCGGAGTGATCTGCTAGGTTACTGGATCTACAGTAGTTTGTTTTTAAACATCTAAATAAATATATAGTCAAATATCGATGTAAGCGTGAAGCTAATTGTAAACATTATAAGCTGTGAGGAAAAGGCATGAATCATCAGGGCTCACTGAGGGCACCCAGAGGATGAAAGGGGAATTACCAAGTGACCTATGGAGGAAGATAAAACAAAAGGAAATATCAAAAACTTGTGATAACATTTGACTGACTGTGAACAAAACGCTGTTCAAAAACAAGCAAAGAAATCCATCGAGAAATCCTACACAAAATATGGATCTACTGCAGTATATCCTGAGGGTGTTTTAACTTTCCAGCCAGATTATTTATGCACAAACATGGCTGCCCTGCCCTCCACGTGAATTGTACACACGTAGCATCTGCTGTTGTGCTTTACATATCTTTTTTTTTTCCCAGTCTAAATCCCCACAGATGTAATATGTTCATGAATCATTTTCTACATAGGGTCACATATGTTGGCCATCTTCTTGTGACGCTGGGGAGTTTCCAAGCAACTGTGGCAAAGATATTAAATCATATTTTTAGTCAGGCGACTTATAGTGTTGAAATTCTACACTATACCTATAAAATTGTATATATTCTAGCACTGAAGTAGTAAGAAGAATTTAAGTGTTAACCACAAACAAACTGCAGTATAGGTTTACACTAGACAAGATCTAAAGTACATGAGCACAATGGGAGCAAAAGAGGGAGGGAAGGGGAGAGTTCAGCCTCCCGACAGCCCAGTGGATGAATCTGCCTTTTGGTCACTTGGACCTGGCACGATTTGAAACGCTGTGGTCTCATGGCAGAGCGGAAGAGGCTGAAACATTGCCAGAACAACTATGCATTTCATTCATGCCATTCATTTACTGTATATTGGCCTTTTGGAATCCACTTCTACTGATTCCTCAAATCCTGGCGCAGGGAAGGGAAGCATCTGCAGCCCCTCTTTACCATATGCCCCATGCCTTTTGGTTCTCACTCAATCATTCATTCAGGCTGCTTATGAATTAACAAATCACTTTTCCGATGCTTATTAGCTCTTTTGCGACTCCCTTGCTGCATGTACAGAGTCAGCCATTTTTGTTAAGAAGCCTTAAACAACTGCAGACTTAGCATGTTGCTCTCAAAGTTGCGCGAGGTTGGTTTTGAACATTCATAAAAGTTTCATTGTCCGTGATACAGAAAGGTGCAGTGTCTTTAAACTTGCAGTAGATTTCTAAAAAAAAATAAAAAAAAACATATGAGACTTGAACACATTAAAATATATGTGTCATGTATAATTTAGACTTAAAGCATGATTCTTCTGGGCACCTCAGTATTGATATTTCACATCTTGAAATTAAAAATACTGTGTAGAAGGTAGTGAGGTGAGGATTTTGAAGAAAAAAAGAAAAGTTTCACTGTCAACAAGCGGTAAGCTAGCAGATCAATAGAGCTGTGATGAACACACTTTGAGCTCAGAACTTGACAAAAAAAATCCAGGAAATACACAAATACACAACGAAGCGCCTCCAGCAGTAGAAGAAGAAACAACCAAAGTGGATTACTTCATAGAAACAAAACGGAGAAGCAGACAGTTAGCAAGCCAGCATGTCCGAGAAACCTTTCAGCATCTGTTTGCCTGTTCAAAGCATTTTTCGTATATAGCAGTTAGCACTAGCCATCAAACATCACAAATTATGAACGATTCAGACGTGTTGAGCTGCAAGCAACTTTCAACTTTCTCCAACTAAACTCAGACAAAACTGAGATCATTGTTTTTGACAGACACAGAGGAAGTGTTATCAGTCACTTTGAGTATCTCTCTCTAAACCAAAAAAACAGGTTCGAAATCTAGGAGGAATCATGGACTTAAACAGCCACATCAAAGCAATAACATCAGCAGCTTTTTGCCATCTGAAAATCATCGAAATAGTGTTGAACACAGGAATAGTGTTGAACCCACACTTAGAGAGACTTATCCATGCATTTGTCTTCAGCAGGTTAGACGACTGTAACGGCTGCTCACTGTTAGAGCTGCAGAACATCCAGAACCAGGAAATACAACCATATTAGTCCAGTGCTCCGGTCTCTGCACTGGCTTCCTGTCACTCAGAGAATAGACTTTAAAACAGCTTTTCATGGTTTAGAACCAAAGTACATCACTGACATACTAGAACCACATGAACCATCTCGGGCCCTGAGAACTTCAGGACGGGGTCTCCTGGTGGTTCCAGAGTCAGGACTAAACACGGTGAGGCTGTATTTCAGTTTCATGCAAATCTGGAACATTTGAAGATCTGAGACAGGCCTCAACTCTGACAATGTTCAAATCCAGGCTGAAAAAGTTATTTTACTGTAATTGATTCATTTTTATGTTGATGTTCTTGTGATTTTATGCAACTGTGAAGCACTTTGAATTGCCTTGTGTATGAATTGTGCTCTACAAACAAACTTGCCTTGACATTTCGTCATTTTATTTCCCTCACATTGTCTTAGTTTATAGCTGCGTTTATGTGGCTTATTTTGTTGCTTTTTTGTAGCGTTTTCGTCATGTTTCTGTTGCTCTTTTGACACTTGTTTTCATCCCAGTTTTCCCAGTTCAGGTGGGGGTTAAGAGGTTAAGATGTTGCTATATTTTGTGCAGAACATCGTGGTTGTAATAAAGCTTGTTTCCTCTCTGACAGTACAAAAAAGCAAGAAAGGCGGGATGGATGAGCATATCTTTGTAAACTTCAATCATTTGCATTAGAAACATGATCCAACATGGCAGCATGACGCTTTTTTGTCACATGACTCACAAAAAAATGACAAAGCAACCACTCAATGTATGTTTCTGACGAGGGAACAGCTTCTAACGTGATTAAAAGCTCAAAAGAAGTTGACAGGACTAAAGAGATGAGTAAGAATAGTTTGTGAACCCAGCGCGGTGTAAGATCTATTCTTTGCCGTGTCTCAGGTGGGCTGTTTGGCTTCATAATGTGCGTCTCTGTGGAGGATTGGTGTTAGCGTGTTAGCGTAGCCTGATTAAATAGGTATGTTTATGCATGAGACAAGGCTAACACGGATACGGCACGCTTCATTGGAGCAGCTAATTGATGCTCAGCGTTTACCTTCGCTCAAATCTATGGGAATTTATCTCGGCTTTATTCAGCAGATAACAACAGAATGCGGTTAAATGGGTTGTGTCCTATTTGGGGATTTTTTGAAATGCCACAGTCAAAGCGAGTTATTTCTGTGTTTTTTTCTTTCTTTTTTCTAATCAGGAAGAGGCATTCGTCACTCCCCATACTCATTGGTGGTAAGCTATTGAGCCGCAGCTCCCTTTGGGCGAACAGACAGGGACAAGATTATCACATCAAGCATCTGTTTTAGAAAGAAACTATAAGAAGTTCTTTGAAACAGCCAAAAGCCGAAATTAGTAACACCGTTTTATGAAGGAAAAACTTGCATATTTCTGGAGTCTGGGTATTGGAGCTGCCCGGGGGAACTTTAATAACGACACTCGGATATTTCGATCTTCCCTCGACAGATGGCTGCTCGGGGAATGCACAAAGTAAGACACACTTTTTTCCTCACTATTTGTCCTTTTTTTGTTGCCCTGAGACAGAGAGAAAATGCATCAAAGGTGTTCAAAAGCAAGCAGCAAATTCAAGATCAATAAGACTATTAGTACTCAGAATATGAATAAAAAGGGCTGTCATTTTCAAAGGATAATATTACAAATGAAGTGACAGGTTCGAATGCTTTTGAAAATATGACTTGGTTAGATGGATAACATCTGTTGTAAGTAATAATTTTCATTTTATTCCAGCAAAGCAGCAAATCAATGAACAAATGCGGGGAGAAAAGTTATTTTTATTTGGATTTTTAAGACACTGACAGGATGTGACATAGATAGAGGTAAATGGTGCGTTCCAGGCAACTGGTAACTGGTAAATTTCCCACCTCCCACTTGGAAAAATGCCTTGGAACGCCATGCAAAGTGGTAATTACAAGTCGTAAACTCAGAAACCTTCAGACTGCAAAGAATTCAAATGCAATATGAAGACAGTAATGGCGCCCCCCAGTGGTGGAGCGCAGCTAATGATAAAACTGTAACTGCATCAGTGACGTGAACTTTTGGTCACAACTTTCAACATAACGTTATGTCACATGTTTTTAATTATACCTGGTTTGGACACACTTTCATAAAACATTAGCTAACTGTTGTAGCATTAGCCCTTTATTCACCTGGAACGCTCTGAGGTCGTAAGTTGTAATTTTCCAAGTAGAAAGATACCAGTTGACGCACTTTTTTCCCCATTCACATAACATGGTTGGCACGGCAACAGTTTAAAATGGTTTGCCTCTATCTATGTCACTTCCTGTCAGTGTCAAATAAGGAATTGAAACTATACATTTGCTAAGTGGTGACGTCACAGCTCTACTTCCGGGCAGATGTTCGAGAAACTACAAAAAAAACTTTAATACCACAATCAATATGTCTGAAACTCAACAGAGAGTTACTGAACATACTTATTTATCAGGCCCATTAGCCAAAAATGCTGCACCTACTGCTATAAAAGTAATATTTACCAAAGTCTGTACTTTCGGGTTAGCAGAGATAAATGCTAACAACGCAGCAGCTACGCTAACCCCGGAAGCAGTGACTTTAGTAAATATTAGTTTTTTAGCAGTAGGTGCGGCATTTTTGGCTAATGAGTCTGAGAAATAAGTAGGTTCAGTAACTCTCCTTTGAGTTTCAGAAATATTTATGGTGGTTTTTAAGAGTTGTACGAAGTGTATTTGTCATGTTTTCGCCTCTTTTCTGTCACGTTATTGTCCCTTTAGTTTATTTGTATAATTATATGCTGCACTCATTTCAAGTATATTCAAGTGCAGGGACTCACCAGCTGAATGTACCTCAAGGACCTACTTTGATCTTGGGAAAAACCGTGACCACCCTTTGTTGTTTCCCTGCACACTTTTTATGCACTCCAGGTCCAGCTCTCAAACCTCCTCCTCTGCTCGGCTCCGATCAAACCCTGTAATAGCCATATTTGCCCTGTCAACCTGCCTTTGCCTCGCTGAGCCGCAGTCCTGATAAAGCGGATAAAAGTTGATTTGACAAGTCCAGAATGAGGAAGCGTTCTGGGCGGACGCGGCAGACAGCCCTCTCCTCTCCCTCGCTCTCGCTTTCTCAAAGGCCGTACATGTTGTTTACTGTCTGCAATATTAAAGGGCCTCTTGGGGATGTTGTTGACTGCCGAGTGATATGATGCTAAAAGCTACTCGGTATTGTAAGTACACTGGGTGAGCTATATGGCAGATGCACGGCTACAAGCTCCTGATTACACATGCATCATTAGCGTTTTTGAAAGAATGTCTAGGCAAGGAAAAGACAGTAAGGAGTTAGAGACTGGGCTGGTCAGAATGTCAAATTAGCCCGGAGAAATAACAACCTTTCAATGTCTACTAACGGCATGCAAGTAAGCCTGTGAAGTTTGATATACTGAGGGGGGAAACTATTCGATACACACAACTACTGAAGGCCATACAGTATAATGCCACAGAAACTAACTTTAAAGCTTAAACATGACATGAAGCTCTGTTTATAAAGTGTTTTGTCTTAAAGGAACAGGCTAACACTGAACCCTGGGAATGAATGGAGAAAACAAAGCTAATGCGGATAAACAACACGATTTTTAGTCGTGTTGTTTATCCGTATTAGTTTTGTGACATAAAGAAATGACCTGATCCTGACTCAGATATTATAGACTTAGAAGTAATAAACCAATCTCGCCGGTCAGTCACAAGATGGCTTCCACGTTTGCCATGTCAACAAGTTTAGTTTGATAAAATAACTTTGATCAGTTGCATTGAGAGTACATTTGCACACTGGAGTGGGCGCTGTAAGGCTTTTACATGACACCACTGCAGCAAATGTATACTTTACTTTGTATCCTGTGTGGAAATGTAGAGGAGAAGATAATATACTGACAGTACAGATCCTCAAGACCAGAGTAAAGTGAATGAACTTAGCTACTGGCCACCTCTGGTTCTGAAAGCTTGTTTTTAAATCCGCAGAGAAAGGCACAGGCCCAATCGGTTGAGATTGACGAGATTGTCGGCCCACAGGAAGAGGATAAACTGTGTGGATAAGAGCGAGGAGTCACGGGCCCCGGAGGACGCTGCGGAGGAGGAGGAGAGAGGGAGGGAGGAGATGAGAGAGGAGTCAAGGAAAGGAAACGAGTCTAGAGGGAAGACGCCGAGGCTACGGCTGAATCTCCATCAACAAGGAGAGGAACAAACAGGGGTGTTACGCAACTCTGCAAGTGGGCACTCGCAACATCCTGAAGTGGGCTTTGATATTTTTGGATATAGGTGGGTCAATTTTCATGGAGACACGGATACTTGGGCGCGTATCTTGGTTATTTTTACAATGTTTTTGCTGTTTAAAATACAAGTAAAAACACCAGCTCTACTTCAAGTTCCTCAACCTCAAATTGAATAAACCATAAACTATTAGTGAACTATTAGTTACTCATGAATTATGTTTTCTGCTTATTCCTCTTTCTAAAAAGCACTGGGACAAACGTCAAAGCTTTATATACTGATTTTGTTTCATCACACTGTTTAAATTGACCTGTCTCTGACTCAGATCATGACAAATGCTGATCAATACTGTACGAGGAGTGGGCGGGGCCTGTGTCTGACACAGAGCTGCAGAACAGACACACTCTTAAAACAATAGTAGAGTGTTTATCACGGTGAATGATGATTTTCTTTGAGACTTTGCATCTCTACTGTAATAGACATTTCAGCCTCGGAGCCAATCGAACTGGTAATTACAACTTGTAAACTCGGAAACCTCAAGACTGCTACAAGTTCGTATATACAAGATGAAGACAGTAATGGCGCCCCCCAGTGGAGGAGCCGCTAATGTCAAAACTGTAACAAAACCACTGCATCAGTGACGTGAACGTTACTGTTGGTCACGGCTTTCAACATAAC
Source organism: Gobius niger (assembly GCF_951799975.1). Taxonomy (NCBI): domain Eukaryota; kingdom Metazoa; phylum Chordata; class Actinopteri; order Gobiiformes; family Gobiidae; genus Gobius; species Gobius niger. The sequence goes on from NC_136874.1 coordinate 5,828,341, forward strand.
GTTATGTCGCATGTTTTTAATTATATCTAATTTGGGGAACTCGTTAGCATCGCATGAGCTAACGTTTTGTTTACATACTAGTTTAATCACCTGGAACGCTCTGTCGTAAGTCGTCATTTTCAAGTGGTAAAGATACCAGTTACCAGTTGCCTTGAACACACCATTAGACACAGACGGCATCTCTGGAATCGCACATTTATGGTCATGTTTGAAGCAGTTGAGGGAAAAAACAAAGAAGCGAAAAATCTAAACTCAAAGCTACTTTAAAAAATGCTGAATTATTGATATAGTTTTCTACTAAATAAAGATGCAAAGACATGAAGAGGATCAAAGTGGTTCAACAGCTAAAAATAATAAAATAAGAGAATGCTAACATCATGCTACATGCTAACGCTAGCTATGACTGCCATGAACATAAAAGGGACATTAGGATCAGGATACCATATGAAAAAGGTCGACCATGGCCGCACGAATTAATGACTCAATATGTTCCTCCAAGTATAAGTATCTTGCGTTTTCTTTGATCCAACAACCTTGGAAGAAAGCTTCAAAAGTCTCGTATAAACTTTACCTATTGCCAAGAGTCACTCCCCAACTTCCAGTCAATACTCGCCATAAATATTAATATCACAGCCATTTTCTGAAGGATGCATATTTCCATTTTCCACCACCAGTTCCCAGTTTTCTGCCATGTTTTTTTTTTTGTATACATATTGATGGCCAAGCTCACAGTCCCGGCTTATACCACCAATCCCCGACAGCGTATTGCACGTCAGTAGATAGCAGCGTTCAATTTTTATTTTTTTTCCCCTGTTTTTTGCGCCATGAAATAAATCTGCCAAGGTTCTCTTTGTGGCTGGTCCAGATAATCCTCTCGGCCACAAAAAGCGAAGGGGTAGAAAGCGTTTCGCCGGAGGGATCTTACACGCGAGACGATTTTCTGTACAATTTGTGGGGTTTTCTTATTTCGTGGTGTGTGATTCGAGGGAGATAAGGAGGGGAGAATGGAGAGTGTATACAAGCTCCAAACACAATATTTGTCAAACATGCTAGAGGGGGGGAAAGGCATTGAGGTGTCTGTCACGAGTCGATTCAGAATTTGTAAGCAAGGAAAAGGAATTCAAGGCAAACGTTAAAACAAAATGGTAGGAGTGGGCACAAAAGGAACTCGAGCAATGATCATGCTTTCCATTTAACTGATTCTAATGTATTGTGTGCTACCAGTAAAGTCAATTATAAAGGAATAACCAAATAGCACTGTAGTAGTAGTAGTGGTAGTAGTAGTAGAGGAAGTAGAAGAGGAAGTAGTGATACAGCAAAGGGAGGAGTTTGAGAGACTAGTAGTTAGTGAAGAGTACCTGACCAGACTGGAGGTCGGAGAAACCGGAGTACTGCCTTCAGTCTCCTCTGAAACGATGCACTGCCTCCTGGGCTTGTCTCTGTTTCAGAGCGTGGTGTCCTGCACTGGTCAGCTCTTCCATCTTCTTCTCCAATAGGCCAGGATGAATGATCAGGGTATCTGCAGGAACCACAAAGTCAAATTTAATACCTTTTAAGACTTTTTAAAGACCTCCTTTAAAAACTTTAACTTCTTCAAGCGGCTTCAACAAAGGTTTAAAAGTCTACTTCTTCTCCTCCTTCTCTTCTTCTTTCTCTTTTTCTTCTCCTTCTCCTCTTTCCTCTTTCTCTTCTTCTTCTCCCTCTTCTCCTCTTTCTCTTCTTTTTCCTCTTCTTCTCCTTCTCGTCTTCCTCTTCTTCTCCCTCTTCTCCTTCTCCTTCTTCCCCATCTCCTATTTGTGTTCTTCTTCCCCTTCCCCTCTTTCTCTTCCTCTTCTCTTCTTTCTCTTCTTCTTCCTCTTCTCCCCTTTCTCTTCTTCTTCTTCCTCCTCCTCTCCTCTTTCTCTTCCTCTTCTCCTTCTCTTCTCCCTCTTCTCCTCCTACTTCTTCCCCATCTCCTCTTTCTCTTCTTCCTCTTCTTCTTCTCCTTCTCTTCTTCTTCTCCCTCTTCTCCTTCTGCTGCTTCTTCTTCTGCTGCTGCTTCTACTTCTCTTTCTCTTCTTCTTCCTCTTCTCCTCTTTCTCTTCTTCTTTCTCTTTTTCCTCTTCTTCTCCCTCTTCTCCTTCTTCCCCATCTCCTCTTTCTCTTCCTCTACTCCTCTTTCTCTTCTTCTTCCTCTTCTTCTCCTTCCTCTTCTTCTTCTCCTTCTTCCTCTTCTCCCCTTTCTCTTCTTCTTCTTCCTCCTCTCCTCTTTCTCTTCTTCTTCTGCTGCTTCTTCTTCTTCTTCTGGTGCTTCTTCTTCTCTTTCTCTTCTTCCTCTTCCCCCCTTTTGCTTCTTCTTTCTCTTCTTCCTCTTCTTCTTCTTCCCCATCTCCTCCTTCTGTTCCTCTTCTTTTTCTTCTCCTTCTTCCTCTTCTCCTTCTCTTCTTCCTCTTCTTTTCCCTCTTCTCCTACTTCTCCTTCTTACCCATCTCCTCTTTCTCTTATTCTTCTTCCCCTTCTTCTTCTCTTTCTCTCTCTTCTCCTTCTGCTGCTTCTTTTTCTCCTCTTTCTCTTCTTCTTCCTCTTCTTCTCCATCTTCTTCTCCTTCTCTTCTTCTCCCTCTTCTTCTTCCCCATCTCTTTCTCTTCTTCTTCTTCTTCCTCTTCTTCTCTTCTTCTTCTCCTCTTTCTCTTCTTCTTCTTCCCCATCTTCTCTTTCTCTTCTTCTCTTTCTCTTCTTCTTCCTCTTCTCCTTCTGTCTCTTCTTCTTCTGCTGCTTCTTCTTCTGCTGCTTCTTCTTCTCCACTTTCTCTTCTTCTTCCTATTCTCCTCTTTCTCTACTTCTTTCTCTTTTTCCTCTTCTTCCCCTTCTTCCCCATCTCCTCTTTCTCTTCTTCTTCCTCTTCTTCTCCTTCATCTTCTTCTTCTTCCTCCTCTCCTCTTTCTCTTCATCTCCCTCTTCTCCTTCTTCCCCATCTCCTCTTTCTTTTCCTCTTCTTCTTCTCCCCTTCCTCTTCTTCTTCGCCTCATTCCTCTTCTTATTGTTCTCCTGTTTCTCTCCTTCTTCCTCTTTCTCTTCTTCTTCATCTTCTTCTCCCTCTTCTGCTGCTTCTTCTTTTGCTGCTGCTTCTTCTTCTGGTGCTTCTTCTCTTTCTCTTCTTCCTCTTCCTCACTTTCTCTTCTTCTTTGTCTTCTTCTTCCTCTTCTTCTCCTTCTTCTCCCTCTTCTCCTTCTTCTTCTGCTGCTGCTTCTTTTTCTTCTGGTGCTTCTTCTGCTCTTTCTATTCTTCCTCTTCCCCCCTTTCTCTTCTTCTTTCTCTTCTTCTTCCCCATCTCCTCTTTCTGTTCCTCTTCTTTTTAGGCCCGAGCCGGACGCAGTCCTGGCAAGGGACTATTGTTTTTGGGTGGTTTCTTATTATTATTATTATTTTTTTTTTTCTCCGGAAAGGATCGCGTTTTTGACCCGCTAAACGTGGGTGAAAGCTCCCCAAAATTGGCGGAGGCAATGGGGCGGCGAAAAAATTTATGATATTGGACGAATGGGACACGCCCACAACAAAATGGCTCCACAGCGCCCTCTGGAAGCGGACCCCAATTCAAAAAAATCGGGGCGTTTTTGGGCGTACGCCCGAATCACTCGCCACAGTGAGAGGGGACATCAGGACAAGCCCAAAACTCACTTGGAGCGCCACGCCCACTCGCACAGGGAGGCGGCCATCTTGGCTTCAAACCCGGACATCGTCTAAACTCATTTTACGTTTTAACGAACTAGTCCCTGGTTTTTTGTCGGATTTACATCACATTTGGCACAGTGCATCTAGACATATTGAAATTCAATATTTGCCCAGCGTTTCTTAAAAAAGTTTCACCGTCTCCGCGTAACGACGCGGCAAAAAACGCGTAGATTTCGCCTTGTTTCTAAGAAAGCTCAGGCTCACAGGCATAAGCCCACAGAGCTCATATTCATGTCACTAATGCGCCACCTGAAACTGAACAGAATGAAGCCATTAATGTGTAGCCTGCTCCAAGTATAGCGCCCCCTAGCCATACCTTGAAAACTGCACTTTTGAATCTTTTTAATACAATGATGCCAGTATGTTCTAGACACTTTTGCAAAGCAAAAAATACAATATAGTCATGTCATATTTTCTAAGATGTGGGCGTGACTTTGACTTTTATGTGGGAGTCTATCTGGACCTGCCTTGTGTGTCAACAAACTAGTCCCTGGTTTTTCAGCAGAATAAGCCCATACCTGTTTAAACAGACTCTCCTGACACGGGGCTACAAAAAATACCTGACTTTTTTTTCACTCAGACCCCCCCGTTTCGAATGGCGCCCCCCCAAAAACACGTTTTGTCATGTAAATGTGACACCACCTCGCAGGCACGCGCTCTATCCAGTCTGGATCATACTTGGCTGACAGAAGGCCACTTACGGTCTGATTCCATAGAGATCAATTACTTCACGGTGCACATCACTATAGCGCCCCCTGCCTATACCTTGAAAAAATTATTTTGTCCGATTTCCACGAAACTTTCCAGATGTCTTCTACTCATCATAACAAACCAAAAAATATATTACACCATGCCTCTATCTCGCTCCGTTCTCCTTATATTTAGGCCCGAGCCGGACGCAGTCCTGGCAAGGGACTATTGTTTTTGGGTGGTTTCTTATTATTATTATTATTTTTTTTTTTCTCCGGAAAGGATCGCGTTTTTGACCCGCTAAACGTGGGTGAAAGCTCCCCAAAATTGGCGGAGGCAATGGGGCGGCGAAAAAATTTATGATATTGGACGAATGGGACACGCCCACAACAAAATGGCTCCACAGCGCCCTCTGGAAGCGGACCCCAATTCAAAAAAATCGGGGCGTTTTTGGGCGTACGCCCGAATCACTCGCCACAGTGAGAGGGGACATCAGGACAAGCCCAAAACTCACTTGGAGCGCCACGCCCACTCGCACAGGGAGGCGGCCATCTTGGCTTCAAACCCGGACATCGTCTAAACTCATTTTACGTTTTAACGAACTAGTCCCTGGTTTTTTGTCGGATTTACATCACATTTGGCACAGTGCATCTAGACATATTGAAATTCAATATTTGCCCAGCGTTTCTTAAAAAAGTTTCACCGTCTCCGCGTAACGACGCGGCAAAAAACGCGTAGATTTCGCCTTGTTTCTAAGAAAGCTCAGGCTCACAGGCATAAGCCCACAGAGCTCATATTCATGTCACTAATGCGCCACCTGAAACTGAACAGAATGAAGCCATTAATGTGTAGCCTGCTCCAAGTATAGCGCCCCCTAGCCATACCTTGAAAACTGCACTTTTGAATCTTTTTAATACAATGATGCCAGTATGTTCTAGACACTTTTGCAAAGCAAAAAATACAATATAGTCATGTCATATTTTCTAAGATGTGGGCGTGACTTTGACTTTTATGTGGGAGTCTATCTGGACCTGCCTTGTGTGTCAACAAACTAGTCCCTGGTTTTTCAGCAGAATAAGCCCATACCTGTTTAAACAGACTCTCCTGACACGGGGCTACAAAAAATACCTGACTTTTTTTTCACTCAGACCCCCCCGTTTCGAATGGCGCCCCCCCAAAAACACGTTTTGTCATGTAAATGTGACACCACCTCGCAGGCACGCGCTCTATCCAGTCTGGATCATACTTGGCTGACAGAAGGCCACTTACGGTCTGATTCCATAGAGATCAATTACTTCACGGTGCACATCACTATAGCGCCCCCTGCCTATACCTTGAAAAAATTATTTTGTCCGATTTCCACGAAACTTTCCAGATGTCTTCTACTCATCATAACAAACCAAAAAATATATTACACCATGCCTCTATCTCGCTCCGTTCTCCTTATATTTAGGCCCGAGCCGGACGCAGTCCTGGCAAGGGACTATTGTTTTTGGGTGGTTTCTTATTATTATTAGGCCCGAGCCGGACGCAGTCCTGGCAAGGGACTATTGTTTTTGGGTGGTTTCTTATTATTATTATTATTATTTTTTTTCTCCGGAAAGGATCGCGTTTTTGACCCGCTAAACGTGGGTGAAAGCTCCCCAAAATTGGCGGAGGCAATGGGGCGGCGAAAAAATTTATGATATTGGACGAATGGGACACGCCCACAACAAAATGGCTCCACAGCGCCCTCTGGAAGCGGACCCCAATTCAAAAAAATCGGGGCGTTTTTGGGCGTACGCCCGAATCACTCGCCACAGTGAGAGGGGACATCAGGACAAGCCCAAAACTCACTTGGAGCGCCACGCCCACTCGCACAGGGAGGCGGCCATCTTGGCTTCAAACCCGGACATCGTCTAAACTCATTTTACGTTTTAACGAACTAGTCCCTGGTTTTTTGTCGGATTTACATCACATTTGGCACAGTGCATCTAGACATATTGAAATTCAATATTTGCCCAGCGTTTCTTAAAAAAGTTTCACCGTCTCCGCGTAACGACGCGGCAAAAAACGCGTAGATTTCGCCTTGTTTCTAAGAAAGCTCAGGCTCACAGGCATAAGCCCACAGAGCTCATATTCATGTCACTAATGCGCCACCTGAAACTGAACAGAATGAAGCCATTAATGTGTAGCCTGCTCCAAGTATAGCGCCCCCTAGCCATACCTTGAAAACTGCACTTTTGAATCTTTTTAATACAATGATGCCAGTATGTTCTAGACACTTTTGCAAAGCAAAAAATACAATATAGTCATGTCATATTTTCTAAGATGTGGGCGTGACTTTGACTTTTATGTGGGAGTCTATCTGGACCTGCCTTGTGTGTCAACAAACTAGTCCCTGGTTTTTCAGCAGAATAAGCCCATACCTGTTTAAACAGACTCTCCTGACACGGGGCTACAAAAAATACCTGACTTTTTTTTCACTCAGACCCCCCCGTTTCGAATGGCGCCCCCCCAAAAACACGTTTTGTCATGTAAATGTGACACCACCTCGCAGGCACGCGCTCTATCCAGTCTGGATCATACTTGGCTGACAGAAGGCCACTTACGGTCTGATTCCATAGAGATCAATTACTTCACGGTGCACATCACTATAGCGCCCCCTGCCTATACCTTGAAAAAATTATTTTGTCCGATTTCCACGAAACTTTCCAGATGTCTTCTACTCATCATAACAAACCAAAAAATATATTACACCATGCCTCTATCTCGCTCCGTTCTCCTTATATTTAGGCCCGAGCCGGACGCAGTCCTGGCAAGGGACTATTGTTTTTGGGTGGTTTCTTATTATTATTATTATTTTTTTTTTTCTCCGGAAAGGATCGCGTTTTTGACCCGCTAAACGTGGGTGAAAGCTCCCCAAAATTGGCGGAGGCAATGGGGCGGCGAAAAAATTTATGATATTGGACGAATGGGACACGCCCACAACAAAATGGCTCCACAGCGCCCTCTGGAAGCGGACCCCAATTCAAAAAAATCGGGGCGTTTTTGGGCGTACGCCCGAATCACTCGCCACAGTGAGAGGGGACATCAGGACAAGCCCAAAACTCACTTGGAGCGCCACGCCCACTCGCACAGGGAGGCGGCCATCTTGGCTTCAAACCCGGACATCGTCTAAACTCATTTTACGTTTTAACGAACTAGTCCCTGGTTTTTTGTCGGATTTACATCACATTTGGCACAGTGCATCTAGACATATTGAAATTCAATATTTGCCCAGCGTTTCTTAAAAAAGTTTCACCGTCTCCGCGTAACGACGCGGCAAAAAACGCGTAGATTTCGCCTTGTTTCTAAGAAAGCTCAGGCTCACAGGCATAAGCCCACAGAGCTCATATTCATGTCACTAATGCGCCACCTGAAACTGAACAGAATGAAGCCATTAATGTGTAGCCTGCTCCAAGTATAGCGCCCCCTAGCCATACCTTGAAAACTGCACTTTTGAATCTTTTTAATACAATGATGCCAGTATGTTCTAGACACTTTTGCAAAGCAAAAAATACAATATAGTCATGTCATATTTTCTAAGATGTGGGCGTGACTTTGACTTTTATGTGGGAGTCTATCTGGACCTGCCTTGTGTGTCAACAAACTAGTCCCTGGTTTTTCAGCAGAATAAGCCCATACCTGTTTAAACAGACTCTCCTGACACGGGGCTACAAAAAATACCTGACTTTTTTTTCACTCAGACCCCCCCGTTTCGAATGGCGCCCCCCCAAAAACACGTTTTGTCATGTAAATGTGACACCACCTCGCAGGCACGCGCTCTATCCAGTCTGGATCATACTTGGCTGACAGAAGGCCACTTACGGTCTGATTCCATAGAGATCAATTACTTCACGGTGCACATCACTATAGCGCCCCCTGCCTATACCTTGAAAAAATTATTTTGTCCGATTTCCACGAAACTTTCCAGATGTCTTCTACTCATCATAACAAACCAAAAAATATATTACACCATGCCTCTATCTCGCTCCGTTCTCCTTATATTTAGGCCCGAGCCGGACGCAGTCCTGGCAAGGGACTATTGTTTTTGGGTGGTTTCTTATTATTATTATTATTTTTTTTTTTCTCCGGAAAGGATCGCGTTTTTGACCCGCTAAACGTGGGTGAAAGCTCCCCAAAATTGGCGGAGGCAATGGGGCGGCGAAAAAATTTATGATATTGGACGAATGGGACACGCCCACAACAAAATGGCTCCACAGCGCCCTCTGGAAGCGGACCCCAATTCAAAAAAATCGGGGCGTTTTTGGGCGTACGCCCGAATCACTCGCCACAGTGAGAGGGGACATCAGGACAAGCCCAAAACTCACTTGGAGCGCCACGCCCACTCGCACAGGGAGGCGGCCATCTTGGCTTGTAAGTGGCCCGCCCATCCTCCGTGAAAATAGCCAGAGGTCTTAGCCTAGCAGCATACTGGCCTCTGTCAGAGGCCTTTGTGTCCTTAAATTCGCCAATTTTCCAAATTTCTCCCTTTCTTCACAAAAGCCACACTTTTGGACTTGTAGGTACTTATACTACCCCTCTGTCACAGACAGAAGCTTTAATTTGGACGTTTTGCCTCCAAATTCACGTTTTTTTCAACTGTACAGTCACAGGAAGTTCAGTTTATCTGTTTCCTGTCCGTCTCTCTGTGTGTTCCTCGTACTATATGGGTCTCACAAAATTATTGCTTCAATATCAAGGGTGCTTTAGGGCTGGAGCACCCTCTCAACGATCCTTTGGGCAGCCAGGAATTTACCCCAATTACAATATGAGAGAATATATTATTTTCTAAACTGTTAATCCGTTTCCTGCAAATACACAAGTGCAGGGTCTCCCATGAGATTTATTTCACATCCGCTGCTTGTTTTCTCAGCCTAAGTAGCTCCATTGGTAGAGTGCTGGGTTAATGTGCAGGAGGTTGCTGGATCAAATCCCAACCAAGACTATTTTTCACTTGTTTTTCTTTTGGACACATCACTTTCTGGGAAGAAAGCGCATCATCGCCGACGGTTCCACACTCATTAAAAACAGGGAAATGACCCCTCCAGTGTGTTGCGAGTGCCATGAGTTCAGGACGTTTCCTAGAAGTTCCTGTGCCTGTGTGGCATCACAGCTTGAGCGTTAGATTCCCATCCATTAGGTTGCTGGATCAATATTGACTCTTTCTGACTTCAACTTTTTTTTTCTTTTTATTACCCGCGCTTATGGTCCCACCCTCATGAAAAACGCTTTCAAAATATGCGTCACTAAAGAGAAAGAAATGGGGGGATAGTGGGGAGACAGTTGAGGAATCACTGGTGGAAAATGTCGAAAACTATCAGGGAAATGTTCCGGGGGGGGGACATGACCTGAAGAATTCTAAACTGTAAATCTGTTTCCTGCAAACACACAAGTGCGGGGTCCTGTCATGAAATTAATTTCACATCTGCTGTTTAATTCACTCAGTTGAAGTAGCTCCATTGGTAGAGAGCTGAACTAGTGTACAGGAGGTTGCTGGATCAAATCCCAATATTGACTTTTATTTCCTTTTTCTTTTGAACTCAGCACCTTCCAGGAAGAACTCACTAAAAACAGGGAAATAACCTCTCCTCCAATGTGTTGCTGCGACCAAATTTCAGCCTGGGAATTTAGAGAAACCAAGCCATCATCAGGCCCATGTTTCAAGTGAAGGAGGTTGCGAGTCCAAACACAGCCATGACACTTTTCTATTACTTTCAACTTTTACATGGGCTGCTGCACACATTGTCACAGCCTAAAACACATGAGTCCGGGGCATTTCACCAGAGTTGTTGTGCCTGCGTAGTGTCATAGCTTGAGTGTTGGGATTTTAACCATAAGAGTGCTGGATCAATTCTGACCTTGTTTCTTTTTCTTTCTGTATTCTTTTTCTTCACTGCGCCTATAGTCCCACCCTCATGAAAAACGCTTTCTAAATATAAGCCACGAAAGAGACAGAAATGGGGGATAGGGAAACAATTGAGGCAACACTGCCCGATAATTTACAGCAAAGTAGCCCAGATCAGGTCATAATAACCAAGGAGCTATAGCTCACGGATAGTGTAATTGTCTTTGGTGTAGGAGGTTGCCAGTTCAAATATGGCTGTGACACTTGTGTAGTACTTTCTCTTTTCTTGCCGGCATTTTAATAGGATTTCTGATACAGTGAAGTCTGTCAGTGATTTCAACAGTTTTTACAGTTTCTGCAACAAAATAGGGATTTTTGCAACTACAACACAATTATGCAACTACATAGAGATTTTCACAATAGCACTATAATGCAACTTAATAGGGACTTTCGCATAACATGCAACTTAATTCACCTTATTCCGGACGTTCGCGTGGGCGCCGCCATGAACTGTGCCCGCCCCTTTTCTCCTATGTGTTAACATGGGGCTGGAGGAGTCCACATAAAATCAGTCTCTACACGAAAACAAAGCCGTTTTCAGGCCGCGCAGAGAAACGCTGCAGTGTTTATTTGTCGGTGAAAATGAACATCGGACATTTTACACAAATCAATCGACTACACATCAGATTTGAGCTGAGAATATTTTCACTCGTTCTCCGTTAAAATTAACGGGCAAAAGTGGGCGGGGCAGAATAAGGTGAATAGGGACTTTCGCATAAAATGCACTGTAATGCAACTTAAAGGGACTTTCGCATAAAATGCACTGTAATGCAACTTAAAGGGATTTTCGCATAAAATGCACTGTAATGCAACTTAAAGGGACTTTCGCATAAAATGCACTGTAATGCAACTTAAAGGGACTTTCGCATATAATAAACTGTAATGCAACTTTAAGGGACTTTCGCATATAATAAACTGTAATGCAACTTAAAGGGACTTTCGCATATAATGCACTGTAATGCAACTTAAAGGGACTTTCGCATAAAATGCACTATAATGCAACTTAAAGGGACTTTCGCATACAATAAACTGTAATGCAACTTAAAGGTACTTTCACATAAAATACACTGTAATGCAACTTAAAGGGACTTTCACATAAAATGCACTGTAATGCAACTTTAAGGGACTTTCGCATAAAATGTACTGTAATGCAACTTAAAGGGACTTTCGCATAAAATGCACTGTAATGCAACTTTAAGGGACTTTCGCATAAAATGTACTGTAATGCAACTTAAAGGGACTTTCGCATATAATGTACTGTAATGCAACTTTAAGGGACTTTCACATATAATAAACTGTAATGCAACTTAAAGGGACTTTCGCATATAATGCACTGTAATACAACTTAAATCAGTGTGATGAGGATTGGTCGCAAGGGACCACAGCAAACAGAGGTGGTCGTAAGGTGTGAGAGTGAGCAAAAGTGGTAGCAAGGGATAACAACGAGCGGAGGTGGCCGCAAGGGACGAGAGCGAGCGGGGGCGGTTGCAAGGGACGAGTCTCCAAGAGCGAGGGCCTTCATCGCCGCTTGCGGCTTTAATTCTTCTCCTTCTTCCTATTTTCCTTCTCCCTCTTCTCCTTACTCCCCATCTCCTCTTTCTCTTCCTCTTCTCCTTTTTCTCTTCTTCTTCGTCACCTTTTCTCCTCTTTCTCTTCTTCCTCTTCTCTTTCTCTTCTTCTTCTTCTCTTCTCCCTCTTCTTCTTACCCATCTCCTCTTTCTCTTCTTCTTCTTCCCTTTCTTCTCCTCCTTCTCTTCTTCTTCTCCCTCTTCTCCATCTTCTTCTTCTCCTTCTCTTCTTCTCCCTCTTCTCCATCTCCTCTTTCTCTTCTTCTTCCTCTTCTCCTTCTTCTCCATCTCCTTCTTCTGTTGCTTCTTCTTCTCTTTCTCTTCTTCTTCCTCTTCTCCTTCTTCCTCTTCTCCATCTCCTTCTTCTCTTTATCTTCTTCTTCCTCTTCTCCTTCTTCCTCTTCTCCCTCTTCTCCTTCTGCTTCTTCTTCTCCTTTCTCTTCTTCTTCTTCTTCCTCTTCTCCTCTTTCTCTTCTTCTTCCTCTTCTTCTTCTTCTTCTCCTTCTTCCCCTTCTCCTCTTTGTCTTCCTCTTCTTCTTCTCCTTATATTATAACTATAAAGGAATAACCAAATAGCACTGTAGTAGTAGTAGTAGAGGAAGTAGTGATACAGTAAAGGGAGGAGATGAAGTTTTAATTGTTGTAGAAGTTTGACAGAGTAGTAGTCAAAGGAGTACCAGTGAAGAGTACCTGACCAGACTGTTTTTGGAAATCGGAGAAACCGGAGTACTGCCTTCAGTCTCCTCTGAAACGATGCACTGCCTCCTGGGCTTGTCTCTTTTTCAGAGCGTGGTGTCCTGCACTGGTCAGCTCCCCCATCTCCTTCTTCAATAGGCCAGAATGAATGATCACAGTATCTGCAGGAACCACAAAGTCAAATTTAATACCTTTTAAGACATTTATAAGACCTACTTTAAAAACTTTAACTTCTTCAAGCGGCTTCAACAAAGTTTTAAAAGTCTTCTTCTCCTCCTTCTCTTCTTCTTCCTCTTCTTCTTCTCCTTCTTCCTATTCTTATCCATCTTCTCCTTCTTCTGCTGCTTCTTCTTCTTCTCCTTCTTCCTCTTCTTCTTCTCCTTCTCTTCTTCTTCTCCCTCTTCTTCTTCTGCATCTTCTTCTTCTGCTGCTGCTTCTTCTTCTCCTCCTTCTCCTCCTTCTCTTTTTCTCCCTCTTCTCCTTCTTCCCCATCTCCTCTTCCTCTTCCTCTTCTCCCGTTTCTCTTCTTCTTCTCCTTCTTCTTCTGCTGCTGCTTCTTCTTGTGGTGCTTCTTTTCTTTCTCTTCTTCCTCTTCCCCCCTTTCTCTTCTTCTTCCCCATCTCCCCTTTCTGTTCCTCTTCTTTTTCTTCTTCTTCTTCTTCTTCTCCTCCTCTTTCTCTTCTTTTCCATCTTCTTCTTCTTCTTCTCCCTCTTCTCCTTCTTCCCCATCTCCTCTTTCTCTTCTTCTTCCTATTCTTCTCTTCTTCTCCTTCTTCCTCTTCTTCTGCATCTCCTTCTTCTGTTGCTTCTTCTTCTCTTAATCTTCTTCTTCCTCTTCTCCTTCTTCCTCTTCTCCTTCTTCTCTTTCTCTTCTTCCTCTTCTCCTCTTTCTCTTCTTCTTCTTCCTCTGCTCCTCTTTCTCTTCTTCTTCTTCCTCTTCTTCTCCATCTCCTTCTTCTTCTGCTGCTGCTCCTTCTTCTCCTCCTCTTTCTCTTCTCCTTCTCTCTTTCTCTTCTTCTTTCTTTTTCCTCTTCTTCTCCTTCTTCCTCTTCTCCCCTTTCTCTTCTTCTTCCTCCTCTCCTCTTTCTCTTCTTCTCTTGTTCCTCTTCTTCTACCTCTACTTCTTCTCCTTCCATTCATCCTCTTCATCTCCCTCTTCTCCTTCATCCCCATCTCCTCTTTCTCTTCCTCTTCTTCTTCTCCTTCTTCCTCTTCTCCTTCTGAAGCTGCTTCTTCTTCTCCTGGTTCTCTTCTTCTTCCTCTTCTCTTTCTCTTCTTCTTTCTTTTCTTCCTCTTCTTCTCCCTCTTCTCCTTCTGCTGCTTCTTCCTCTTCTCTTTCTCTTCTTCCTCTTCCTCACTTTCTCTTCTTCTTTGTCTTCTTCTTCCTCTTCTTCTCCTTCTTCTGCTTCTTCTTCTTCTGGTACTTCTTCTTCTCTTTCTCTTCTTCTTCTTCTTTCTCTTCTTCCCCATCTACTCTTTCGCTTTGTGACTATATGTCTGTGAAAGGCGCTATATAAATAAAGATCTTCTTCTTCTTCTTTCTGTTCCTCTTCTTTTCTTTTCTTCTCCTTCTTCCTCTTCTCCTTCTCTCCTTCCTCTTCTTTTCCCTCTTCTCCTTAATCCCCATCTCCTCTTTCTCTTCTTCTTCTCCTTTTTCTCCTCTTTCTCTTCTTCCTCTTCTCCTCTTTCTTCTCTTCTTCCTCTTCTTCTCCCTCTGCTCCTACTTCTCCTTCTTACCCATCTCCTCTTTCTCTTCTTCTTCCCCTTATTTTTTATTTTTTTTATTTATTTATGGTTTATTTGGTAGGGACAGTGCAAGTTAATGAACAAGCCACACTGGATTGTAGCCGTAGGCTAATTTTCATCCGTCATCCCCCATGCGCACTCTCAAACACACTCTCATACATCCTGGCCTATTGTACATGTTTTTAGTGGTAGGGGAAACCGGAGTACCCGGAGGAAACCTACGCAGACACGGGGAGAACATGCAAACTCCACACAGAAAGGCCCCGTCCTTGGTGGGAATCGAACCCGGACCTTCTTCTTCTCCTTCTGCTGCTTCTTCTTCTCCTCCTTCTCTTCTTCTTCCTCTTCTTCTCCATCTTCTTCTTCCCCATCTCCAATTTCTCTTCTTCTTCCCCTCTTTCTCTTCTTCTTCGTCTTCTTCTCCTTTCTCTTCTTCTTCTCCCTCTTCTCCTTCTGCTGCTTTTCTTCTGCTGCTGCTGCTGCTTCTTCTTCTTCTTCTCCTCCTCTTTCTCTTCTTCTTCTTCTCTTCCTCTTCTTTGCCTTCTTCTCCTTCTTCCCCATCTCCTCTCTCTTCTCCTTCCTCTTCTTCTCCTGCTTCTTCTTCTGCTTCTTCTTCTTCTCTTTCTCTTCTTCTTCCTCTTCTCCTCTTACTCTTCTTCTTCCTCTTCTCCTTTCTCTTCTCCTTTTTCTTCTTCTTCCCCATCACCTCTTTCTCTTCTTCTCCTTCATCTTCTTCTTCCTCTTCTCCTCTTCCTCTTCTCCTTTTCTTCTCCCTATTCTCCTTCTTCCCCATCTCCGCTTTCTCTTCGTCTTCTTCTTCTTCTCCCTCTTCTCCTTCTGCTGCTGCTTCTTCTTCTCCTGGTTCTCTTCTTCTTCTTCTTCCTCTTCTCCTCTTTCTCTTCTTCTTTCTCTTCTTCCTCTTCTTCTCCCTCTTCTCCTTCTTCTTCTGCTGCTTCTTCTTCTTCTGGTGCTTCTTCTTCTCTTTCTCTTCTTCCTCTTCCCCCTTTCTCTTCTTCTTCCCCATCTCCTCTTTCTGTTCCTCTTCTTTTTCTTCTCCTTCTTCCTCTTCTCCTTCTCTTCTTCCTCTTATTTTCCCTCTGCTCCTACTTCTCCTTCTTCCCATCTCCCTTTTCTCTTCACCTTCTCCTTTTTCTCTTCTTTCTCTTCTTCTTCTTCTCTTCTGCTTCTCCCTCTTCTCCTACTTCTCCTTCTAACCCATCTCCTCTTTCTCTTCTTCTTCTTCCCCTTCTTCTCCCTCTTCTCCTTCTGCTGCTTCTTCTTCTCCTTTCTCTTCTTCTTCCTCTTCTTCTCAATCTTCTTCTTCTCCTTCTCCCTCTTCTCCTTCTTCCCCATCTCCTCTTTCTCTTCTTCTTCCTCTTCTTCTCTTCTTCTTCCTCTTCTTCTCCATCTCCTTCTGTTTCTTCTTCTTCTCTTTCTCTTCTTCTTCCTCTTCTCCTTCTTCCTCTTCTTCTCCTCTTTCTCTTCTTCCTCTTCTCCTTTCTCTTCTTCTTCTTCCTCTTCTCC
Source organism: Gobius niger (assembly GCF_951799975.1). Lineage (NCBI taxonomy): Eukaryota > Metazoa > Chordata > Actinopteri > Gobiiformes > Gobiidae > Gobius > Gobius niger. Next base: position 5,844,205 of record NC_136874.1, read on the forward strand.
TCTTTCTCTCATTCTCCCTCTTCTTCTTCTTCTTCTTCCCCATCTCCTCTTCTCCTTCTCTTCTTCTTCTCCCTCTGCTTCTTCTTCTTCATCTTCTTCTTCTCCTTCTTCCCCTTCTCCTCTTTCTCTTCCTCTTCTTCTTCTCCTTATATTATAATTATAAAGGAATAACCAAATAGCACTGTAGTAGTAGTAGTAGAGGAAGTAGTGATACAGTAAAGGGAGGAGATGAAGTTTTAATTGTTGTAGAAGTTTGACAGAGTAGTAGTCAAAGGAGTACCAGTGAAGAGTACCTGACCAGACTGTTTTTGGAGGTCGGAGAAACCAGTCTCCTCTCTTCAGTCTCCTCTGAAACGATGCACTGCCTCCTGGGCTTGTCTCTTTTTCAGAGCGTGGTGTCCTGCACTGGTCAGCTCCCCCATCTCCTTCTTCAATAGGCAAGAATGAATGATCACAGTATCTGCAGGAACCACAAAGTCAAATTTAATACCTTTTAAGACATTTTCAAGACCTACTTGAAAAACTTTAACTTCTTCAAGCGGCTTCAACAAAGTTTTAAAAGTCTTCTTCTCCTCCTTCTCTTCTTCTTCCTCTTCTTCTTCTCCTTCTTCCTCTTCTTCTTCTCCATCTTCTCCTTCTTCCCCACCTTCTTCTTCCCCTTTTCTTTCTCTTCTCCTCTTTCTCTTCTTCTCCTTCCTCTTCTTCTTCTCCTTCTCTTCTCCTCCCTCCTCTCCTTCTTCTTCTTCTGCTGCTGCTTCTTCTTCTCCTCCTCTTTCTCTTCTTCTTCCTCTTCTCCTCTTTCTCTTCTTCTTCCTCTTCTTCTCCTTTCTCTTCTTCTTCTCCCTCTTCTCCTTCTTCTGCTGCTTCTGCCGCTTCTTCTTCTGCTGCTGCTTCTTCTTCTTCTCCTCCTCTTTCTCTTCTTCTTCCTCTTCTCTTCCTCTTCTTTTCCTTCTTCCCCATCTCCTCTTTCTCTTCTCCTTCCTCTCCTTCTCCTTCATCTTCTTCTTCTCCTCTTCCTCTTCTCCTTCTCTTCTTTTTCTTCTTCCTCCTCTTCTCCTTCTGCTGCTTCCTCTTCTCCTTTCTCTTCTTCTCCCTCTTCTCCTTTCTCTTCTTCTTCTTCTGCTGCTGCTGCTTCTTCTTCTTCTCCTCCTCTTTCTCTTCTTCTTCCTCTTCTCCTCTTTCTTCTTCCTCTTCTTCTCCTTTCTCTTCTTCTTCTCCCTCTTTTCCCTCTTCTTCTTCTTCTCCCTCTTCTCCTTCTTCTGCTGCTGCCGCTTCTTCTTCTGCTGCTGCTGCTTCTTCTCCTCCTCTTTCTCTTCTTCTTCCTCTTCTCTTCCTCTTCTTTTCCTCTTCTTTTCCTTCTTCCCCATCTCCTCTTTCTCTTCTCCTTCCTCTTCTTCTCCTTCATCTTCTTCTCCTCTTCCTCTTCTCCTTCTCTTTCTCTTCTTTTTCTTCTTCCTCCTCTTCTCCTTCTGCTGCTTCCTCTTCTCCTTTCTCTTCTTCTCCTTCTCTTCTTCCCCATCTCTTCTTCTCCCTCTTCTCCTTCTTCCCCATCTCCTCTTTCTCTTCTTCTGCTGCTTCTTCTTCTTCTCCTCCTCTTTCTCTTCTTCTTCCTCTTCTCCTCTTCCTCTTCTTTTCCTCCTTCTCTTTCTTCCCCATCTCCTCTTTCTCTTCTTCTTCCTCTTCTTCTCCCTCTTCTCCTTCTTCCCGATCTCCTCTTTCTCCTCTTCTTCTCCTTCCTCTTCTTCTCCTTCATCTTCTGCTGCTGCTGCTTCTTTCAGAGGAGACTGAAGGCAGTACTCCGGTTTCTCCGACCTCCAAAAACAGTCTGGTCAGGTACTCTTCATTGGTACTCCTTTGACTACTTCTCTGTCAAACTTCTAAAACAATTAAAACTTCATCTTCTCCTTATATTATAATTATAAAGGAATAACCAAATAGCACTGTAGTAGTAGTAGTAGAGGAAGTAGTGATACAGTAAAGGGAGGAGATGAAGTTTTAATTGTTGTAGAAGTTTGACAGAGTAGTAGTCAAAGGAGTACCAGTGAAGAGTACCTGACCAGACTGGAGGTCGGAGAAACCGGAGTACTGCCTTCAGTCTCCTCTGAAACGATGCACTGCCTCCTGGGCTTGTCTCTTTTTCAGAGCGTGGTGTCCTGCACTGGTCAGCTCCCCCATCTCCTTCTTCAATAGGCAAGAATGAATGATCACAGTATCTGCAGGAACCACAAAGTCAAATTTAATACCTTTTAAGACATTTATAAGACCTACTTGAAAAACTTTAACTTCTTCAAGCGGCTTCAACAAAGTTTTAAAAGTCTTCTTCTCCTCCTTCTCTTCTTCTTCCTCTTCTTCTTCTCCTTCTTCCTCTTCTTCTTCTCCATCTTCTCCTTCTTCCCCACCTTCTTCTTCCCCTTTTCTTTCTCTTCTCCTCTTTCTCTTCTTCTCCTTCCTCTTCTTCTTCTCCTTCTCTTCTCCTCCCTCCTCTCCTTCTTCTTCTTCTTCTGCTGCTGCTGCTGCTTCTTCTTCTCCTCCTCTTTCTCTTCTTCTTCCTCTTCTCCTCTTTCTCTTCTTCTTCCTCTTCTCCTCTTTCTCTTCTTCTTCCTCTTCTTCTCCTTTCTCTTCTTCTTCTCCCTCTTCTCCTTCTTCTGCTGCTTCTGCCGCTTCTTCTTCTGCTGCTGCTTCTTCTTCTTCTTCTCCTCCTCTTTCTCTTCTTCTTCCTCTTCTCTTCCTCTTCTTTTCCTTCTTCCCCATCTCCTCTTTCTCTTCTCCTTCCTCTTCTTCTCCTTCATCTTCTTCTCCTCTTCCTCTTCTCCTTCTCTTCTTTTTCTTCTTCCTCCTCTTCTCCTTCTGCTGCTTCCTCTTCTCCTTTCTCTTCTTCTCCATCTTCTCGTCTTTCTCTTCTTCTTCCTCTTCTTCTCCTTCTCTTCTTCCCCATCTCTTCTCCTCCCTCCTCTCCATCTTCTCCTTCTTCCCCACCTTCTTCTTCCCTTTTTCTTTCTCCTCTTTCTCTTCTTCTCCTTCTCTTCTCCTCCCTCCTCTCCTTCTTCTTCTTCTGCTGCTGCTGCTTCTTCTTCTCCTCCTCTTTCTCTTCTTCTTCCTCTTCTCCTCTTTCTCTTCTTCTTCTTCTTCTTCTCCTTTCTCTTCTTCTTCTCCCTCTTTTCCCTCTTCTTCTTCTTCTCCCTCTTCTCCTTCTTCTGCTGCTTCTGCTGCTGCCGCTTCTTCTTCTTCTTCTTCTCCTCCTCTTTCTCTTCTTCTTCCTCTTCTCTTCCTCTTCTTTTCCTTCTTCCCCATCTCCTCTTTCTCTTCTCCTTCCTCTTCTTCTCCTTCATCTTCTTCTTCTTCTCCTCTTCCTCTTCTCCTTCTCTTCTTTTTCTTCTTCCTCCTCTTCTCCTTCTGCTGCTACCTCTTCTCCTTTCTCTTCTTCTCCCTCTTCTCGTCTTTCTCTTCTTCTTCTTCCTCTTCTTCTCCTTCTCTTCTTCCCCATCTCCTGTTTCTCTTCTTCTGCCTCTTCTTCTCCTTCTTCCTATTCTTCTTCTTCTCCCTCTTCTCCTTCTGCTGCTTCGTCTTCTGCTGCTGCTTCTTCTTCTTCTCCTCCTCTTTCTCTTCTTCTTCCTCTTCTCCTCTTCCTCTTCTTTTCCTTCTTCTCCTTCTTCCCCATCTCCTCTTTCTCTTCTTCTCCCTCTTCTCCTTCTTCCCCATCTTCTCTTTCTTCTCTTCTTCTCCTTCCTCTTCTGCTGCTGCTGCTTCTTCTTCTTCTCCTCTTTCTCTTCTTCCTCTTCTCCTCTGTCTCTTCTTCTTCCTCTTCTCCTTTTTCTTCTCCTTCTTCCCCATCTTTCTCTTCTCCTTCTTCTTCTTCTCCTTCATCTTCCTCTCCTTCTCCTCTTTCTCTTCCTCTTCTCCTTCTCCTGCTGCTTCTTCTTCTGCTGCTGCTGCCTCTTCTGCTGCTGCTTCTTCTTCTCCCCTTTCGCTTCTTCTTCTTCCTCTCCTTCTCCTTCTCTTCTTCCTCCTCTTCTCCTCTTTCTCTTCTTCTTCCTCTTCTCCTTCTTCTCTTTCTCTTCTTTTTCTTATTCCTCCTCTTCTCCTTCTGCTGCTTCTTCTTCTCCTCTTTCTCTTCTTCTTCCTCTTCTTCTCTTCTTCCTCTTCTTCCCCATCTCCTCTTTCTCTTCTTCTTCCCCATCTTCTCTTCCTCTTCTCCTCCCTCTTCTCCTTCTTCTATTCCTCTTCTTCTCCCTCTTCTTCTTCTTCTTCTTCTTCCTCCTCCTCTTGCTCAAAGTATCCAGTAAAGTTTGAAGATGATTCACCTGAGTAACTCTTGTTATTTTGTCAGCTTAGGGAGACCTTGTAATGTGTGACGTCCATATTTCTCCGTTTTCCTCTTTTCTTATCGTGATTATCGGGAGCTCTGAGAAAACCAGTCGACAGAAGGAGGCGTGGCTTCCATTATTTACCTGAACTGGTTTGGAGGCCATTTCCCTGAGTCCAGTCCAGGGCTGCCACTACTGAGGATATACTGCTATCACTATCAGGCACTAAAGCTCCTATATATCTGCCTCCTCTTCTTCTACCATTACTTTTTAGAATCTAGCACAAACAGAGCATCAGTAGCATCTGAAAACACAGTCCCTTCACCGTAATCCCCCAGCGCATTGTGCAGTAAACCCACTTACCTCCAACATGGTTCAACAGCCGATAGATAAAAATATACTCCCCCCTTCCTCCGTTCCCCGTGCCGTTTTCCTCAGTGGGCCGCATGAAACACTACTTTCTGGAACAAGGCCATGTCAATGTTTTACTGCCTCCTCCTGGATTCGCCGTTTTTGAAGTTTGAGCTTAAATCTACAAAAACAGAGGGGGTTATGTGAGGAGAGAGATGCAACGCCGTCCTTCAGAGACAAAATGCACGAAATTGGAAGAGGATCTATCCACCGCTCGCCGTATGTTGTGGTCGTTGGCAAAGGCGATGTGCTTTTGAAGTCTCCCGGTAGTAGCTAAAGTTGAAAGTGGTTAATGTATGGGAATGTTTGAGCAGCAGAGAAGCATCTGGATGTAGTTTCACTGTTGACTGGACAAAAACTTTAGGATTACGGCGGCTGGGAGAGTCTGTGGTGGTCATCACAAAAGACAATTATTAAAATAAAGAAAAATCCAAACCTGCCTGGTCCTGTTGGACAGTCTGGGGCTACTTTGCTGCTTCAGGACCTGGAGAACTTGCTGTCATTGATGGAGTAATGAATTCTACAGTCCACCAGATGATTCCTGTAGAAAAAATGTCCGGCCATCAGTTTAAAGCCTCAACCTCGAACACTCTTGGACCACACAGCAGGACAGGAATCCCAAACATAAAAGCAAATCCACTTCTGGATGGCTCAAAAAGAACAACATTAAAGTTCAGGAGTGATTTAAAGTGCATATGACACATTAGATACAGTTTTTGAAAACATAGTTAACACAATTATATTTAAAGCTACTCTAAGTGATCCCGTTTTGCTTGTCCGGCAACGTTGCATTCCCATCAAGGAGACCGGTGCCGCACCTCCCTCACCCTCACAGGTCCCCCGCACCATGTAAATACAAACACGTGAACAAGAAATCGCAAATGTTTGAAGCAGAAGATGCAGCAACAGTCAGCGGCTAACAGTTTAGCATTATGACAGAAGTTTACAAAAATATGGTGAACTGACACCGACTGACATCGATCTGCTCTGATGCAGCTGAAATCCTCATGAAATGTCTATTTGTTCATTAATCCAATATCTACAGGAGCTGTCAGGTCTTTTTCCTCCTAAGGATCACAAAGCAAAGCATCACCGGAGAGTGAGGCGTTCAAGGGTTGCAGGAAAAAAAATCTGCGTTGTAAATTGTACTTTGCTACATATCTTATTTATGCTGATAAATGTGAGTTTCACACAAGATTATTGAGATTTCCGTAGCTCATTGAATGCAATCCGAGCAGCATGTGGTCTATCGTGTGGAGGGGCGTGAGGGGTGTGGGTGACGGGGCAAAACCAGGTGAGGGGAGGGCGGTGGCAGAGTTCACTACTCCACCTACTGACGAAAAAAAATCAAAAAGACATCACTTTGTGCAGCTTTAAGCTGCTGCCGTGCAACCATGTTAACATTTGTGAAGTGATGATGTCATCGCTCTACTTCTGGGTCCAACGGAGCTTTAGCCAAATTTATTATAATGGGATTTTGCTGATTTTAACCTGCTGTAGAGTCGACTAAAAGAGTCTTTCTAAACATCCGATCACACAGAAATATTACATGTACTCCGAATTTTCATACATTAATTATCAAATGATATTTTTCCATACACAATGAAGGCTTATTTTCATTTTGTCTGGAGAAATGAGCTATATTACATACAGATAAAGTTGTGTTTTTTGAAGCAGCTTCATGGAACTTTACCTTTATCTGCCCAACAGATGTTATGGAGCAAAGCCAATAAGCTCTCAACAGAAATACCACTCACGTAAAGGCAGTATGATCCTCAGAAACTCGACATAAGTACTGTTCTTACTTCAATTACTGACCATCTCGGATTACAAGCGCACTCTGAAGAAAATCATCTCTGTAGCTTATTTTTTTTCTATGGTTCAGCACCAGTACACCATCACAGATAATTGAAACTGTAAAGCCACTTTCATTGTGCAGGAGAAAAAGGCTCCTACAGTACGCTATTCACTGTGCGCTCTGTAATCTGGTGGCGTGGATGTATAGCACGACCCCTATACCAGGCGCAATTGCGCTCTCAACTCTGCCCTCTCCTCTTCACGCCTGACTGTAAAGCTCTCGCGATCGGCGGCGCGTCCTCAATCCAACCTTCAACGCAGCAAAACACCTCCATCAAAACTGCATTAAGCCCCATTTCGCAGACAGGGAGAGGCCGAAACATGCCCGTGAAACGTAATATAGACATAATAGACCTAGAACTTTGACTTATCGCCGGCTCTCAGATGAAATTACAACATTCTACCTGTAGGGTTTGGCAGAGGCAATTCAACAGGATAATGGACTTTGTTATTATAGGAACAATGAATCAAGATGGAGCCAGATTAATTTGAAAAGCTGACATTTTACCACCAATCAAGTCGTTTTTTTTTTTCAGGGATTTACAAGGTTAATTTCATTCCAGTTAAAGTCATATTTTTGCAGATTATAGTTTTAATTCTCTGCCAAAAGAACAAGTCTATTGCTTTGTTAATTTGTCATTTCCTGTGTGCACATGATCCATACTGTGTAATAAGCACATTTTGTCCAGTTCAGCTTTGCACAAATCTAAAAGCTTCTCGACTGGAGCTTACATACAGCCTACACAGAATAACGCTTCATTTGAAAGCTAAGAACTACAAAACTGATCGTGACTTTTTTGTTGCGTTGTCGCCGCGTTTTTGTCACATTTTGGGAATCATGGCGGATTTACAGACCCCTCCTACCCTGCTGTTCCTAAAAAAGGCATGAGGGCGGGATCTTCACTGTAGACTCGGCTCTCGCGGGGCACATAGTTCGATCGTAGCCACGCCATTAGCTCTAATGCTAACGGCCTGTCAATGAAAGTCCGGCCCTCATTAGTACAAAGACCAGCCTGGTTTCTTTGATTGTAAGTAACCCAGCAACTAACCCAGTGTAGCAAGTTCCAAAAAATTAGAAACCAGGCTTTACAGTTGCTTAAAATATGTGGAAATTGCAATGCTTTTAATGGAATGGAACAAGCTTGTTTTGCCGCCCATATATGGAGGTAAATGGTAAATAGACTCAACTTATATGGCACTTTTCTACCTTTATCAGGCCCAAAGCGCTTTACAGTAAGGAACCAGTCAACCACTCACTCTCTCATTCATATACCAATGTACGCAGGTGAAGTGTCTTGCCCAAGGACACAACGACCCGCTCTGCCATCGGCGCCACCGTTGCCCCAGGTATTGCAGCAATGGTGGACACAGTTGGCACCTAGCATCGCGGTCATAAAGCAATGCAACCAGCGGCCGTTGTTCGAATCCCAGCTCCTGCAGGTGCACATTGTCGTTGTGTCCTTGGGCAAGGCACAGGTACATTGGTGTATGAGTGAGAGTGTGAATGGGAGCGGTTCCTTGCGCTTTGGGCCTGATGATGGGAGAAAAACACTGTATAAGTTGAGACCATTTACCATGTTTTTATCTCTTTTTTTTCCGTCTTGTTTATGTTTAAAAAAAATCTTTTTTATTGTGTTTTTGTCGCTTTCTAGTGTGTTATTGCTGCTTTTCTGGCACGGTCTTGTGTGTTTATGGTGTTTTTGTCGCTCTTTTGTTGTATTTTCATCCTCGTTTTTGTCTCTGTTCTTGACACTTTGCTCAAGAAGCTTTTAGATTTGGAAAACTGGAGAAAAAGCGCTTGGTTCAGGCGGAGGTTAAGAGGTTAAGTCATACTGGGGAAATAAAATCATTTCTTTCATTACGGATGAGCTTTTATTGGTGAAAACAGCATGTCTTGTAAAGCGAGAGTGGATGAGGCACCACCAGCCTGTCTCCATGGAGAAGTTGCAACTTTGTTTTGACTAAGGAGCCAAAAAATTCTATTAAATGCACTAAGTTCTCTTCCAATTGCTTTATTTTGATAGCCAACTGCTAAAAAGCACCATGAGTGTCTGGCTGATCATTGTGTGCACATTGGTATTTATTTCAGGCCTGAATTTACAAAACGTGAATGAAATTATCCTTACAATGCCACATTTCGATTTTAAATTTAGACTTGCGGAGTGGGCGCTGAGTGCTGAGGATGCACAGAAAAAGAGTCGGGAACTGTAGTGAAATTACACCCCCTGAGATGATGATTACTGCAATTATGTGGCAGTGTACAAAAAGCCCTCCAGGGGGCGCCCTCTGGCCTTTCACAGGTGAGCCGAAATTTGAGCGGCGATGGAGATGAGGCAGGTGCGAGAGCAGTCCGAGCGGGACAGTAACCCATTTTAGGAATAAAGTGTGTAATAGAGCTCAGCATGGCCGACACACTGGCACTGGGATAAGTGCTCTCTCCACCTGACAACAAGATGATGAATATCCTCTTATCAACAAACTCCAAACTTTGACGTTCTTTTGGGGATTTTTCAATATAGAGTTCGGGTAATTGTACAGTTACTATGGAGATCCGCCATCTTTGCAGCTGTTAGCACACATTTCCATTGACTAGTTTAGCCTCTGGGTTACTGCTGGTAAATACATCTAACTCACTGTGGTGTCCAAGTGTTTTAATGTGAACAATAATTCCAGTATTTGAACTTTTAAAATCTCTATTAGTTTACAATTGCTGCTTATCCCATAATGTTTAGCGATATGACGTCGCATTCCCGAACTGTGTTTCTTCCCGGAATCATAGATCTTTGAACTTCGATATGCGAACATTTTGTACTATAAGATACCCGAAATCCGTTTTGTATCAAACAAAATCAACATATAGGTTTCAATTTAACCACTTAAAGTACTAAGTAACTTGTTTACCTTAATAAATCCTCTTCATAGTCCCTCTGGGGGCAATACAAGTCTTAATGGGATGATTGGGGGGTATTTCATCTCCTCCTGGTGTAGGCCCCAATACACACTAATGAAGAAGAAGAACTTTAGACTTTATTTATATAGCACCTTTCACAGACATAGTAACAAAGCACTTTACATGAGACAATTGTACATTTACTCCATACTCAGTGGTGGTAAACTACGATGGAATCACGAAGAAGCTAACAGGCTAACGGGCAAAGCTAATTGCGGGCTAGTGCCACCAGTAAACAGTATTTACTCTCATGGACAATTAAAGCAATACTAAGTAACTTGTTTACCTTAATAAATCCTTTTCGTAGTCCCTCTGGGGGTAATACAAGTGTCTTTCACCTCCTCCTGGTGTCTCTGGCCGGAATAACATGCTTGCAACTTGACTGCCACCGGGTCGCTAATGGAATCAGGAAGAAGAGGCTAACAGGCTAACGGGCAAAGCTAACGGCGGGCTCGCGCCACCTAAACAGTATTTACCGCCAAGTTTGTGTGGGAAAAAATATCCCCATTGTGTAATTGGATAATATCCCTCTCTCTCTTTGTTTTTTCTGTCAGAGTAGTATTTACTCTCACGGACAATTAATGAAAAAAAATGAGAAAAAAAAACACAACGCGCGACGAAACCTGCAGTGGCGCTTCTGGCCTCTAGGGGCATGAATTACTTAGTTACTGGTTTAACCCTCCCTTGAGCACATCTTCTCCAGTTCGGCTTTGCCCGAATCTAAAAGCTTCTTGACTTGAGAGTTCACAGCCTATAGGCCAGTGTAACACTTCATTCGAAAGCTAAGACCTACATAACTGATATAAATGGATCTTTTCCCTTGTGTCGTTGCCATCTTGAGGGTTTTTTTGTCTATAAGCATTTTTTTTATTGACTTTTCATTTTGTTTTGACTTTATTGCACTTTTTTCCTCGTTCTCGTCACTCTTGATGCCTTTTCCACGAACTTCTAGACGTGTGTACAGCCGAACGGCAAAAAAATGCGCTCGGTTCAGATGGGGGTTAAGAGGTTAAACCTGGCTCTATTCATTATTCATATTCCGTTGCCACAAATAGCTTCGCTTTCACACATTAAACGCCCTTTTCCCTCGTGAAAATAAGAAAACTTCGCAATACTCGGCAACTCATGACCTTCTGGCTCCTGCTGTACAAGTTAAGCTGTGCATGATTGGTTGGATCATGTCTATGGTTCGATGTGGCACTGGCGCCATCTAGCGGTGGAAAGGGGAGCTGATCTTTGTGTTACCTTTTGAAGATGAATTACCAAGTTCTGCACAAGTTGGATTTAAAAATACATATTACCATTGATTTGGCTGATATATTCACATACGTTTAAGAAGTTTGTGTTTGGTGATTTAGTTCTTGAGACAAACACGCAAACAGAAATGAGAAAACATGTAAACAACTTTATTTAAATTACATTATTCCATAAAAAACTATTCAAGTTTTCAGGTTCAGACATTGACAACAGTGCAAACAAGACGATACAACTCGCTAACAAACAGAATTCAAGTATTGGCCAAACATATAAACAATTCATCGGCAAAAATCATTGAAACTCCTAAAACTACTATAAAAGCGGGATTCTCTGTACAGCGCAGGCACATTTTTGTCCACTGGGGCCTCGGTAGATAGAGCATTATGGTTAAGCAGCCTGTAATTGCATTTGAAAGCACTGAGCAGGTGTTTATTACCACTTGAAGACCAATGATGCGGAGCTTATTGCATTCGGCGCCACCCTTTGGAACAATTCTGTCATGGCGGCGCACTAAAAAAGGTTTTTGGCCCTCGCAACAACAAATAATAAATCACGTTTACAAGCGCGCACATGTCCCGCCGGGCAGGGCCATTGCGGCGAGCGGTTAAAGCTTTAATTTCACTTAGTGTCCGTGGCAGAGTCACCGCCCGCTCCCAGGATCCTTTGCAGCGCGTCGATGCAAGGTGTGGCGGCGCGCGAGTGCTGCTGCGCCAGTTTCAATCTGAAAGTACAAAACGGGAGGATATTAGATGCTTTAGTTTCAACAGAATGGGACGCACAATATTTTATAATACTCTAGATAGGACATGAGGCTCTTGAAGTGGCGGCCATCTTGTGACTGGCCGGAGAGGCTAACCGCTATAGCAACCAATACATTTCAATTGATTCAACGGCAGAATGTGAGATTCACTCGTTTGAGATACAGAGAATTAGAAGTAATAAACCAATCTCACCCAGGATCAGGTCATTTCTTTGTCATTTTGTTGTTTTTAGTCGTGTTGTTTAGTCGTATTAGTATCATTTTCTCCATTCATTCCCAGGGTTCAGTGATTAGATTAGTGATAGGAGTGAATGAGTTGGAAAAACATTGCTTAAGTCTATGCCTCCTATAAAAGAGCTCTTACTTCCTACCTGGACCGAGCACATTTTCTTCAGTTCAGCTTTACTCAAATCTAAAAGCTTCTTGGAAAAAGCAACGAAAACTCAACAAAAAAGCAATGAAAGGGTGACAATAAATCAGTGAAAAAAAGTGACGGCAACGACACAAGGAAAAAGATCCGCTTAGATCAGTTTTGTAAGTCTTAGCTTTCAAATGAGAGGTGTTACGCCGTTGCCCTCCAGTCAGGAAGCTTTTAGATTTGGGTAAAGCCGAACTTTATGGCACTCAAACAAATCTAGTAACGAAAGACACTGTTGTATAAAGAGATAAAGAGAAATGTTCAGGCATACGTTGAGTTTTTTTTCAATGGAACTTACTTGTTTTATGTTTGTTTGTTTGTTTGTTTGTTTCAAATAAACTCACTAGAAACTAAATCGAAAAACTGCTAAAACATTATTTCCTTGCCAGATAGGACATAAAAAATAAAAAAAATAACTAAAAATAGATCCAAACAGTACCAAGGAAATACGTGGTGCTTCCCTTTGATTACATTGCACTGGGTTAGAAGGGTCAGTCACAAGATGGCCGCCAGAATTGACATTGGTTCCATCGTCTTACTATGGCCGTGTCGTATCTAGAGTTTTATTTAAGATCTTTAACCGACTTCTTCACTGGCACGTACCTCCGCAGCAGCTCGCGCCCTCTGCTGGCAGGCGGACTGTAGTGTTGAAGGGCGGCCTGACTCTGCGACGCCAAGATACCGAAGCACTGTTCTCTCAGGGCGTTGTGACTGGCCGTCTCCCACTGGGGCAGTTCGCTGGTGAACCTCCAGGCCATCAGCGTGTGCTCCAGGACCACGTCCCACTCCTGGTTTCGCAGTAAAACTTGGCCCCACTCCTGGCAAGAAACCTGTAGTGAAGACAATGAATGAATAAGTGCAAAAGAAGCGGAGCCAAAGAGGGGGTGCTGTTCAGGAAAGAGGCAAATTCTCTCTTTTTTTTTTTTTTTAAATTAAGACATACATTTAACCTCTTAACCCCCACCTGAACTGGGCAGATTTTCTACAGTTTGGCTTTACCCAAATCTTAAAGCTTCTTGAAAAAAGTGTCAAAATTGCGACAAAAACAAGGATGAAAACACAACAAAAACGTGACAAAAAATAAATTAAAAAAAACATCAAAGTCAAAAAAGCGTCAAAAAAGTATCAGTAAAGTGTCAAAAAGCACCAAAAAAACAAAACAAAAAAGCGTCAAAGGAAAAAAAAACAGAAAAGGCAAAAAGGTGTCAAAAAAACCGCCAAAAAAAACCGCCAAAAAAGGGTCCAAAAAGTGTCAAAAAACATTTTAAAAACATTACAGAAAAGTCAACGAAAAACAGTCAAAAAAGCGTCAAAAAAGTAAAAAAAAAACTCTAAATGTGTCAAAAAACAAAAGAAAAAAGCAAAGCAAAGAAAAAAGTATTTTAAAAACCACTAAAAAAGGGTCCAAGAAGTAAATAAAAACGTCAAAAAAGGGTCTAAAAAGTGTAAAAAAAAAAAAAAAATTAAAAAAAGGCAAAAGTCGGCTGTGGCTTTAAATGAGGCGTTTCACTGTTGCTCTCCAGTCGAGTAGCTTTTCGATTTGGGTAAAGCTGAACTGAAGAAAACGCGCTTGGTTCAGGCATTAAGAGGTAAATAAGGATTTGATCAACATTGCACTAATCATTTCTGAAATAAACTCACTTTAAATGCGACGAGATGTGGATAAGCCTTTCTATAGCAGTGTGCGTCCCTGTTGGAGCCCAGTCTGGAGTACGGGATGGATCTGTAAACATTGGCTTTCTTCAGCTGCAGGTCTTCTTGGAGAAACTTCAAGTCTGACGCGACGACTCGTGGCTCTTGACTCTACAACAAAAGCAAAACAGTTAGTTAGCTTCTCAACACGAAACAGACCCATTTGTGAAGTGTTTGGCGCCGTTACCTGTTCGACCAAGATGAGCGACCGGATGAGCTGAACCAGCTGCTGCTTTGAGAGGGCCGTGTGCTGCTGCTCCTCCATTTTGTCACAATGCTCGTGAATCCGCCCACTCCACAGGTCCACTGCAACGAAACACACGCATCTTAAACCGAACACTGAATGGCTGCAAACATTAAGTGGACAGTGAGCAGAAGAGTAGATGTCAAGCCCTGCTAAAATGGAATTGAATTGAAAGAAATAGTATTGTTTCTACGCCTGCATTTCCTCTGTGTTCACATCTCCAGCTGGAACACAATTGTTTTCATCAGTCTGTTTACTCTAGGGTTTTAACCTCTTAACTCCCACCTAAACCAAAGAATAAAAGAATGGAACAAACTCCCAGAGTCTGAAACTCTCCTTAGACCTGAAGGATTTCTCTCACGATACAAGGAAAGTGCTGTTGGAAAACCAGTCGTGTCAGCACTGATAACTGTAAACGTAAATATGACCTTTCGTGAGGTTTTATTGTAGTAATTTTAGAAGGATTCTTTGTGAAATATATTTTTATATTGTGTATTTTGTAACTCGCCTGCTCAGGGACTGCGGATGGAAACTAGCTCAAGCTAAATCTGGCATCTTTAATTAATGTTTTTTTTGCACATTGTCCCTGTTGAAATAAACTACTAAACTAAACTAAGCTTTCAAATGATGCGTTACACTGGCCTGTAAGCTTTAATCTTTTAGATTTGGGTAAAGCCAAACTGGAGAAAATGCACTTGGTTACACAAGCCTTACCCAAACAGGAGAAACCCCCCGCCTTAAAAAGGAACAGGCCACCGTTTTTCCATACTGAGATATCTTCTTACCTGAGCTTAGACGAGTTGATTCGTACCTGTCTGGTCTTTGTGTGCGCTCAGCCACGCAAAAAGACCAAAGATGTTGTTCGCATTTGGCCCCTCCAAACGGGGGTAAAGTTGGAAGCGACAACACTCTTCCACGGGCACAAAGACAGGTGCGTATCAACTCGTCTAAGCTCAGGTAAGAGCATATCTCAGTATGGATATTCCTTTAACTTACAGGCCAGTGTAACACATCATTTGAAAGCCAAGACCTACAAAAGTGATATAAATAGATCTTTTTCTTTGGGTTGTCGCAATTCTTTTGACATGTTTGTTTCCATTGCTTTTTTATTGAGTTTGTCACATTTTCATGGCCTTTTTGCACTTTTTCTGCACTTTATCAACACATTTTCATGGCTTTGTTTGTTGCGTGTTCATCCTCGTTCTTGGATCACTTTTTGTAGGTAAAATCATGTTTTTAGCCGGTAACACCTCTGTTACTTACATGATCGCAGTCTTCTGGGGACAGCAGTCGTTGAGCTTCTCCCTCTTGGTGTGGGAGATAAACGCGCCCCGAGTATCTCCAAGTAAGATCTCCTCATGCGAGCTACAACAAGTGCAAAGACAAAATAATCCTCCAAGTGTCCCATAAAACCAATCAATTTATCAAGGCTGATATATTTGAATTCACAGGGACAATGCATGTGTGTGTTATGAATGCATTCTGGCGCCTAACAGAGCGCGGTAACTTGATAATAGCAATTAGTTCATAACTTTATCACACTTTTATCTCAACTTACCTTCAATTTTTGGCTGTGGGGCAGGTATTTCCACCAGGGCACGCCGTGGTTGGCACACAGCTGTCATTGTTCACGATTAATAAGTGAAGCTAACGCGCTAATAGCTGTGTGATGCTAAGGGCTAAAGAAAAAGTTTAAATCCCTTGCGTCTCTTTAACCGGCGGTCGCGCGGGGCTCGGATTCACCCGCTTTAACGTTCCCCTCGCGCGCCTATACGTTACGGACTGACCTTTAACCTTTAGGATAAGTTTCCGCGAAGGCAAAACAAGTGTAAAATCTGAAGAAAGTCCCGTGGAAACGCCTGAGAAACGACCCTAACCTAACTTTTGTCCGCAGCCCCCGCACTGTGCACAATGCGTGTACTAAAGCGCGCTGCTGCAGTTACCGCGCGGGCGGGGTTTCGCTCACAGTCCTCGTCTCTGATTGGACAAGGCGCGAGCACGTGCCGCACAGGGCGCCCAATATGTTAATGAGGAAGTCACATGGTTAAGCGGAAAACTACGTGGGGGTTTAAACGTATGATATTTTACTATCAGTATTATGTCTACGGTTTAAAGGCTTCTCGACTGGGGAGCAACAGTTTATTGCCCCCATTTGAAAGCTAAGACCTTCAAAAGTTATCGTAACTTTTTTTTGCCACGTTTTTGAAGCGTTTTTGACTACACGTGCACGCGCAGATCATCCCCCAGTGTAGAAGCGTGTGGGACGTGCGAACCTCATTACAAACCTGTAACGATCACGAGCTCAGTCAGAACATGATCTTTTTTATGAGATACGGTTTGGGACAAAATACTCAATATTCTAAAAGTGCAGATACATGAGGACCAAAAATGTACTTAAATATAAGTAAAAGTATCTGATAACAATTTTATTTAACCTCTTAACTCCCACCTGAACGGATCCCATTTTCTCCAGTTTGACTTTACCCTAATCAAAAAGCTTCTTGGGGAAAAAAGCACAGAAATAGCCGCATAAAATGAGAAGAAAACAAGGATGTAAACGCAACAAAAATGTGACAAAAATTCAACAAAAATGTGACAAAAATTCAACAAAAATGTGACATAAACTCAACAAAAATGGGGGTAGGCGCTCATAAGCTTTTGCTTCAGCCTACTCCTTTTGAGCAAAATGTATGTTCAAATAAATAAAATAAAATAAAATGTGACAAAAATTCAACAAAAAGTGACAAAAAACTCAACCAAAAAGTGGCAAAAATTCTACAAAAATGTCACAAAAACTCACCAAAAATGTGACAACAAAAAAAACATACAAAAGGTGACACAACACAGCAACAACGCGAGGAAAAAGATCAGTTTTGTGGGTCTTAGCTTTCAAATGAGGTGTTACGCAGCCAAAAGAGGACAGAATGCATTTGGTTTAGGCGGGTGGTAAAAGGTTAAGTAAAAGTACAAAAGTAAAAAGTAAAAGTATTTAAGAGTTTAATGTGCAAGATTTCTTTTATCATTTGAATCAAACCAGGTCTAAACGAGTAAACCACTAATTCAGGTCAAAAACAGGGTCTAAACCTGGTCTAAACAAGGTCTAAAGGTATAAACCACAAGACCAAGTCTTAACTGGGACTAAACCAGTTCATAATAGAGAGGTCACTTTGAAAATGAAGTGCTTTTACTTTTAACACAATTTTAAAATGTAGTGGAAATAGAAAGTACAGATACAGGCTCTAAAATGTAGTGAAGTAAAGTATTCATCATAAAATTTAGTTGAGTAAAAGTACCAATAATTATAGGCTGCCTTAAAGCTTTTAGATTTGGGTAAAATGTGGGGTAAGGGGTTAACAGGGTGACCGTTTGTTCTTGCTGTTTTGTGAAATGTGCTTTAACTGCAGGACTATTTGTGTCAAATATTAAATTTCGAGCTTTCATTGTTTTCTCAAGTTTGTACCTCCAGGTCTCACCAAATACTGTCCAGCTCGTCCCACTTTTTCTACTATAGACAAAATACCTTTAAATGGACAAATGAGTTTCAAAACATTATGTAAGATTGCTTCTTATGAGCGACTCTTGCACCTACCGTGACTTCATTCTTCCACCAGAGGGCACTGTTGGATCAGAGTAACAACCAAAATAGTTACCTGCTAAATACTGAATCAAGGAATAACTCTGTGATAAAAACAAACACTATCAGAATGAATAGTTTTCAATTTCTTTATTGAAAAACAGGGATTTATTTCCTTCACGAGAAATATCTATTTGGTGATACAGTGTTGATTATCATTCAAGCGTAGTTGAAAAACTGACATTGAACACGGTGACAATTTAAAAAGTCATCAACAAAGAAGTGGTCGCAATGTCGTTTTTGATCGTGACCATTTTTTTTTTCCATGTTTCCGGCGGCACACGTACTTAGGCTATGACTTAATCCAAAATAATAAGAATATAGATGACACGATAATGGCAAAAGTGCTTCAGATTCCCTGTATTCACCATTACAAGTCTCCATTTGTAAAGCCTGGTCTAGTTAACGACACCATATAAATAAATAGTCTAATAAATAAATAATAATAATCTCTATATGTGTAGCATTTATAGCAATAGTAAATATTTGTAGTAAAACTGCATTTCATAAATATGTACAATACTCCGGTTGCTCCATGGCTGTTTCGACTGCTACATAATAATACTTTAGATTGTATTTACAGTGGTGTATATACAAATTAGTTACATACAGTAATGCACAGGTAAAAGGACAGTGTTTTTGAGACGATATGGCTTTGTAAATAAATGTAGCCTACAATTAATATACTATATTCAGAACTAGCAAGTGCGCTAACTGAGCTCTGTTCTTTTAGCATCTTTCAGTGCATCTTTAAGCAGCAAAACATGGTGGACTAACATTGTTTACACAAGTTGTTTCATTATTGCACCTCCATTATGTTGTTTTCGACTAAAACAAGTCAATAAACTCGGCCTACAGTGTCAGTAGATTTTGAAAACAAATGTGAGATCAACTTTGGGACCCCCTTGCCCAAGTACCCACAGATGGCGAGACAAGTGTGTGGTATAACTCACTATTTACCCTTTAAAAACCCTCGTCATGTTATTAATAAGGAATATATTATGTCAAAAAGCAAATCTGACACCATTTCCTATTCCAACATTTTTGAGATGCATCAAATCCAAAATTAGCCTTTATTTCAGATTTAAAAATTGCAATATTTCCCCCAACTCTTGCTATGTTCTTGTTCTATAGCCTACTGCAAATCATTGTGTCCCACCTACACTTTAGTAAATAATTCCATTCTCACTTCGCATATTCAAATTACTTTACAACACATGTGTCAAGGTCAAGATAATCTGGCCCTTTGAGCAGCATGAATTCCTGAGCATGTAAAAAAAATAGTAAGTCTCCAGCCCAATCCTGTGTTGAGTTATGGATTTTTAAAGAAATAACCAGTTTGCTCACTCCAGCCACTAGGGGGCAGCCTAAATTTAAAAAAAGGAAAGCATTCCACACTGTTCAGCAGAGGGCACTGACATAATAAGAGATCAGGATATAATAAATGGTCATGTGACGCAGGCTGATGAAGCACAATAAGTTTAGCCGTTATTTATGAGGCCACAGTCCTTTACGATATATACGGACCGCGACTCGCCGTGGGGCCTGAATTCCGGCCCTCGACCCAAAAGACTTCGACGCCCCTGCTTTACAAGAACGAAAACACTAAATACTTCCAAATATGGCAAAATGCTTTGATGATTTTTCAGTTTATAAAGTTTTAGATAAATCTTCCATTTAAAAGTATGTGTTTTACGTTCGTTAGTTAGCACATAGCTGATTAGCCTGCTAGCATTGTACTTTTAAACTCTTGATATCTGAATTTTTCGAAAAGTCAAGGGGAAATAAGAATGGGATTTCTTACTTCTGGACCTCAGCGCGGGACCAGAAGTCGGTGAGGCTGTTGGCTCTATATCGCTCCGGATTCTGTCATCAAAACCGTAAAGTATTCTGGGAAATGAGTGAGCTAGCAGCTAACACAATATTACAGCTGCTTTCTTGACTTTCTTTTTTCTGGGAACATTCAGTTTCAAACAATGAATCCCATACGCTATGACAGGCAATATTCCTTAAGTCCATACTTCTATTTGCTCTGGAAGATGCTAAAAGACAGGTGCTAGCAAAAAGCTTCGGCGTTGTTAGCATAGCCTCTACTTGCTAAGCAGCGTTTTAAGGGAGCGAGTGAGTGCGTTAGCGATAGCCGACATTGTGCTCGTATGCCTCACGAGCGCTTTCATACTGTGCTCGCCGGGCGCTCCGACCGTGGCGGCTTCCGCGGCTTTCAGCAAACAGATATAATTCATCACGACCTCATCCACTTTGGCCACTACCTCCCTCTGCTGGTGGGAGGCGGAAACCCCGAGCCCCCGCACCAGACACATGCACGCTTCGCACAGGCAGCACAGCACTTGGAAGCTACACGTCACGGCGAGCAGCATCTCCTCCGGGCTGGTGTAGGCCTGTGCCATCCTGCGACAGGCGCGGCCCAGCTCCTTCGACTCAACGGAGAGTAACTGCTTGTATTGGGATATGTCCTGCATGGGCATTTGCGCGCCGCGGTCGCACCGTCCCACGCTCGACCTGACCAGCGCTATGAGCTCGTTAGCATCTCTCCTAACATCCGTAAAACCCGTCGGAAACCCGTACATCCGATCTTTGAGGGCGTTGATTCTCGACAAGCGATCGCTGAAGCTCATGTTGTTGAGCACCTCCCCGTAGAGCTGCTCCCCGGTTGGATCCGCGTTCGACCCGAGCATCGGCAACCCAGCGCCCGCCGCTCCCTCCATGTCGAAATCCCGGCTTCTCCTCGGCCTCTCCCATTCGATTTCATCCTCCTCGCCTTCGCTTTTACGCTTGAAGAAACAGTAACTGAACGGGCCGTTGCATCTCCAAGGGCTAGTGTCTAATTTCTGGGATCCCTTCGTGTTTTTGGCATCTTTTTGCAACGGGAACGCAACCGAAGCGCGCCGACAATCTAAACTCCCGCCGGCGGACCAGCAAGTCGTATGGGACGACACGGACCCCTGCGAGTAGCTCTTCGACAGCCGTTTCCTCGGCCTGCGCTGCACTTTCGTCTCGCTCTGTTGGGGCAGGCCTACGGTCGTCAAGGGCTGCTGGCTGCGGCTTCTAACGGGTTTCTCGAATAGCGCCTCGACGCTCCCTGAACTCGCGGTGACGTTGCTCGTGCTGCGCTTCAGCTCCCTGCCGCGCTGTAAGCTACTCGTGAAATGATCGGGCGGCGTTGGGGAAAAGTGATTCTGCACGGGGAGCGGTTGGAGCAGGTTGTTGGCTTGAATGGGCTGGGGCGGAGGGGGCGGAGGAGGGGGGCACTGCGAGTGAGGATTCGGCGACATAATGCTAGACCTCGAACCGGAAGCTTGCCTCACAAACGCCGAAGGATGATCTCCCCGGCCGATTGTATTCATAGCATCTTGTTGGCTGCATATAGAGTCGCCTTGCCTGGACAGCCTGTTGGCTTGTTTCGCCTTAGCGTCCTGCCTGTGCCACTCCTCACTACCGCCCCCTCCTGGCTGGCTTCTAGATCTAGGCGGAGGTCTGTTGGTTCCTCCGTTGGGACTCAAGCAACCGTTTTTCTTATACACCGCTAAAAACGTCTCCGGATCCATCCCGCTTTTCTCCAACTCGCTCTCCAAACCCGAAAACGAACTCCTCCTTTCCGACGTCGCGTGTCGCAGGTCAATCGTGTCGTTCGACTTTTGAGCGTGGACGATCGGGCTCCGGTTTAGCTTCGCCGGGAGCGTGGCCGAATGATACGCGCGGGAGTTCTTGTTTATCATTTGCAAAGCTTGATTCGAGTTGACCGGGCTAAGAAAAGGCGAGGATAGACTTGTGGGCATGCACTGGCAGCGCGCGTTTGGATTAGCCCTGTTTCTAACCATCTCCACCAACTGCGGGTTGCTCGTTATGTAGCGTTTACCCTCCTTTTTCGCTCCTCCCGTGCCGTGTAGCTTCCCCCCTTGGTGCATTTGGCTCACAGTTAGATAGTTGATAAGCTGCCGATAAGCCTCGCTGCCTTCTTTCGGGTTTAAACCTTTCAGACAGGCTTGTTTAGCGTGGAGATCGTTGTAAAACTTCTTCCCGCCCGCGTGCTTCGGGGGAGTGGAAGCGCACCGCCCCTCTCCCGGCGGATGGATATTGGGCAGCATTTTTCGCAGCAAGGTGGGGTCGGCGTGAGGGTGCAGGTCCTTAGCTTGTGCGGGTAAACCAGCTTTATCGTCGTAGTTCAGCACCCGAAGCAGCGAGGAAGACGAGTTTGAAAGCGGGTGGCGTTGCAGGTGGTGGTGTTTCGAGTCCATCTGTGTTGGGCCGAGCGGCGAGTCGGTGGGAGTCGCGCAGGCGCTGCTGCTGTTTGTGCTTCCGCCGGCATCCAGAGAGGAGCACAAAGACCCCTGCAGGGAACTCTGCGCTTCCCCCTGTAAGTTCGAAATCCGTTTGGCGAGATGGTATTCGCATAATCGAGCCACGCTTTGCTGTCTGGAAATAGGCGGGTGCTCGGTTGTCGGTGCGTCCGAACCTTGATCCGACCCGCCCGATCTCGCCTTTTTGGTCGGTGATAACAACGACGCTACGACTAAGTGTTCGTCTTGCTCGGCGGCGGCGGTTCTTCCATCCGAGTTTTCCATTTCTAAAAGTCTTTCGCAGGTGGACAGGGTTGTGCGGTGCGGTCTGAGGTTGTCTTCCGACGCGAGGTTCTCCGCCGTGAACGAATGCTGCCTCCTCTGCAGCTCCCTCCTGTCGCAAAAGGAGGTGCGCTGGTCGAGGTCGTACTGGCTGCTGCTGCGAAAGCCTTCCCTTGTGCTGAACGTGTTGTACTTCCCGGAGTTTGCGGATTTTTGGTGATATTTCCCCCCCGGCGTCGTCGAGCACGGCCTTTGCAGCGTGGCGGACATGTTGCCCGCGGGTCTGCCGTCAAAGCTGTCGAAACCGGCCGTCGGGGCTTCCAGGAAGGGGCTGCGTCTTGGGGGTACGGCCGGGGGATGGAGATGCCGGGCGGGTTTGGTCTGCGGCGCTCCTCCTCCTGTGGATGGGGAGACAGGGAATTCAGTTTTCTCCTCAAGTAAAGGCTGGTATCCCTCGCGAGTGGCCACCATGAGCCTGTGGGCGGCCAGTTCAGAGATTTCTGTCATCTCTGAGGAGTTGGTCTCATTGCCAGAGTCTGAGGACGACTGAGGGCTAAAGCCTTGGGAAGAGTAAGCACCTAAAAGAAAAGAGTACAATTAACCTAAATTGGTTTTAGTGGTCCTGCAAGTTACTATGTACTATAACATTGTACAATCTATTCTGTAGTTTGGATCTACATCTTTAATTTACCCCCGCCTTAATCATTCAATATGTTTGTGAAGGCTCTCATTCATGCAGGGATTGTAGAAAAGGTTAAATCATCAACTGGACTGCTTGTAACCCAAACTGGAGTGGTCTAAATAAGACTGAACCAAACGTCCCCACCCAAGTTGTTAACAGTATCACACAAATAGCAGGTCTTTGTTCTGCTTTGCTGCTGAGTCAATTAGCCTTAAAGGAACAGGCCACCATTTTTATATACTGAGATATGTTCTTGCCTGAGCTTAGACGAGTTGATGCGTAGATGTTGTTAGCGTTTGGCCTCTCACAGTTTATTCCTATAGCTACAAACGGGGTGAAAATAGCAGTGACCAAGCTCTTCCATGGGCACAAAGACCAGACAGGTACACATCAACTCGTCTAAGCTCAGGTAAGAACATACCTCAGTATGGAAAAACGGTGGCCTGTTCCTTTAACAAAAGAGGCTTTTAAAAATGGGGGACAAGTCATGCCTCAGTTCACCCCCTCTATGGAGACTTGGTTTCTGCCTATCGGGGCCTGGGTCTTATTTAGTCCAGTTTGGCTACAAGTGTCTTTCTGTGACTAGAAGCAAAACGTCCTCAACTTTTCCTAAACCCAGTCCAGATTATTTAACCTTTTTTACATTAATTCAATCATTTTCTCCAGTTCTGTAATGCCTCGTTTGAAATCTAAGACCTACAAAACTCATCTCAATGGATATTTTTTTCCATCGCTTTTTGGTTGGATTTCCACTACATTTTTGCCACATTTTCATAGCTTTTTGTCACTTTTTTGTGGCTTTTTTGTCACTTTTCAGTTTGTTTTCGTCACACATTCTCATAGCTCTTTTGTTGCGTGTTCATCCTCGTTTCCGTCTCATTTTTGTTGCTATTTCCACACTTTTCTTTAAAGAAGCTTTTCGATTTTGGTAAAGCCGAACTGGAGAAAATGTGCTCGGTTCAGGTGGGGGTTAAGAGGTTCAGATTATTTCTTAGTTGGTCAATAAACAATTTCAGGGGGTATCTACAGTCTGTCTCTCTGTCTATCTACCTGCTTCTCTTTCATGGTAAGACTATACTGATAATAAATGCACACAGAGGTCTTTAGGAGAATCCATAATGGCCGTCTAACCCACCTGGATTCCTGCTGCCCGGTGGAGGCGGAGGCGGCCTGTGATCGGACACCGACAGTTCCTCTATGGCCTGCAGCATCTCCACCTCACCGCCGTGCCGCCTGTCCGCCCCTCTACTGCACGGGCCCTCCTCGTCATGCGTCGGGACGGCGTCTATCAACGACACCGGTATGTCCTCGTCCAGGCTGGGCATCCTCCCCTCTGCGTCCTCATCCAAGCTGTCTCTGAAGCCGGGAGGGGGCGCCGCGATGGCCAGATTCAGCGTCTCCAAAAGCGTGTCGTCGTCTTCCTCGTCCACCCCGTCATCGCCCTCTGGTGGCGGCAGAGACGTCAGGTCGATGATGTCGTCGGTGGAGCCGGAGCAGTTCAAAAACGTGGCCTGGTTGCAGTTGACGATCTTGTCTTCGTCGCCCATGGGCGTCCCGCCGGCCGAATCGTCATCGCCGTCGTCGTCATCGTCCTCCGCGTCGTCTGTCGTGTCAGCGTATAGCAGTTCATTCAACAAGGGCTCCTCCCCCCCCTCCTCGCTTATAATATTGCTATAAACGTGCGTGTAATGGTAGGGCATCCTGTCTGTGTTGTTGTGCATGTAGTTCGGCCGATGCTCCGGGATGTCCGGGCTTTCCACCAGCCTTTCGTAGCCTCTGGACTTGCTCAAAGGCGGGTCCCCTCCGAAAATGAACGAGACTTTGGCGCTTCTCGGGGAGTCCTGCGGTTTGTGCCTGGTGGAGGGGGGCAGGGGAGGTGGTAGGGGGCTCCGGCGCGTGCCCATGTCCCGCTCGGGGATGCTGTCCTGCACGCTGTCCTGTCTCGGGATGCTGGAAGGGTAGCCTCGGTTGTAAAGGTCGTCTTGGTTCAGGCGCGGGTCCTCGTTTTCCCCCAGCGACGTGCTGTACGGCCACTCCAAAACCCGGTCCGGACCTGCACATACACATGATGTAGTGAGTCAGTAAGTTGATACTAGTGCGTGTTTGACCTTTCCGTGACCTTGTGGCTGTACGGGTGGTTAGCTTAGCGCCTTAACTTTCCATCCCAGTGGCTCCAATGATGCTATTAGACGCAATTAGATTCAAGCTTTTAGGATTTCTGGTAGGTTTTCGGAATAAAATGTATGTGTAACCATGGAGACGGTTCAATCAGCAGTGAAGACCAATCAAAACCCCTATAAACAATTTATCATGGAGCGTCTTAGGAGATGGTAAGTAAAGGGGCAAAGCTAACCATCCAAGCAACCGCTGGGTCATGGAAAGGTCAAATATGTACGAATGTCAACTTTACCCACATGTAACTTAGAGCATTTTATTCAGTTCTAATCAAATCTAAAAGCTTCTTGAAAAAACGCATCAACATGTAACAAAAATGCAACAAAAATGTGATGAAAAGTGACAAAAAAGTGACAAAAAAGTGGTGAAAAACAGAGAAAAATGTGACAAAAAAGTGACAAAAATGTGACGAAAAAGTGACAACAAATTGAGAAAAATGTGACAAAAAAGTGACAAAAAACTGAGAAAAATTTGATGAAAAAGTGACAAAAATGTGACGAAAAAGTGACAAAAAATTGAGAAAACAGTGACAAAAAAGTGACAAAAAACTGAGAAAAATGTGATGGAAAAAGTGACAAAAATGCAATGACAAAAAAACCTGTAAAAAGTTATGGCAACAACAAGGAAAAAGATTAGTTTAGATCAGTTTTGTAGGTCTTAGCTTTCAAATGAGGTGTTACACTGGCCTGTAGGCTCCAGTAGAAAGCTTTTAGATTTAGGTAAAGCTGAACTGGAGAAAATGCACTCGGTTAGATACAAGAGGTTAGTTTAAAAAGTTGCATAGTGCACCTTTAATTTAAAAAAAATCCCATAAAATAACCAAATACAAAAATAACTTAGTTCTCTCTTGTAAATAGTTTTAATTTCTCTGACGGCCTCAGCAGTGTTACTCACTGGTCTCCTCCCCGGTGCTGTTGCAGTGGGACATGCTGAAGATGGATCTGCGAGCGTCCACCAGGAGGCGGTAGTATCCCGCTGTCAGACAGGCCAGGTTCATGGCGTCACTGGACTCCATGATCAGAGTGATGGGCTGAGGAGATGATACAGAAGTTACAAAATCATTTAAAGACTGTTTCATTATGAGGTTTATCAACTGTCGTCTTTTACAGTGAAGATAAAACTGGCCTCACCCGGACGTCCAGCACGTGCAGCTCCAGCCGGACGTTGGTCTCGTCCTCCGTTAAGATCTCGATGCGGTTCACGTGGCTGAAATCCGCCAGCAGAGCCACCAAGTTGGTCCTGGCGTTGATCACGTGACTGATGCCGTAGCGAGGCCCGACCAGGAGCGTCACGTCCGTCTGCTTCTCCCCTTGCTACAGAAAAAACTTCATTCACCTCTGAACCCGAGCGCACGATCTAGAAGCTTCTCGACTGGAGTGTACAGAGTATAGGTATTTGAAAGCTAAGACCCACAACACTAATGTAAGCTTCTTTCTCGTTATGATTGTCACGTTTTTGGTTGTGTTTTCATCATGGTTTTGTTGATTTGTTTGTTTTGGTCAAATTTGTGTGGCTTGATCACAGTTACTGCACATTACACTGCAAAACAAAATGCTTAAAAAAATCATGTGACAAAAATGTGGAAAAAAATTTGACTATAAACATTAAAAATTTGGAAAAAAAAGGTGACTATAAACTATTGAAAAAGTGACAAAAACGTGACAAAAATGTGGAATAAAACATGACAAAAAACAATAAAAATGTGGGGGACAAAACATGACTAAAAATATAAAAAACTTGTGAAAAATGTGAAAAAAACGTGACAAAAAAATATTTAAAAATGTGGAGAAAAAAAGGGACTAAAAACACAAAAAATTTGGAAAAAATGTGACAAAAATGCATTGAAAACATGACAAAAATGCAACAAAAACGACTAGAACGTAAAAACAAAAACCAGGAAGAAGCTTAGATGAGTTCTGTAGGTGTTAGCTTTCAGATGAGGCTTTACACTGGCCTAAAGGCTGTAACCGCTCCAGTCAAGAAGCTTTTACATTTGGGTAAAACTGTAGAGAATATACTCGGTTACAACAATAGTGACAATTGAACAGACAATAGAAAAGCCGCAGTTACAGATGCTCAAGTGTAGAACGTGTGAAAGCCTCACCAGGAGAATGGACCTGAACTCCCGTCCTCCGTACAGCTTGAGTTCACTCAGGTATCTCAGGTAATGCACCTTGGCTTGGAGCGCGGTCAGCTGTGGGCAGGAGCAATGTATTAGTCAGCAGGGGAGAGAAAACCACTACAGTCCGGCGGCCACGCTCCGGCACCTCTGAACTTTTCACACCGACCACCAACTGTTGTTTGTTTTAGAACTTCTCCTGCTGCAACTCACGTTACTCACAACGAGTACGACCAGACTCAATATTTGACCTTCCAAGAGCCACCTCGGCCTCCCCGAGCAGCACAGACGGGGGTACTCGGGCTTCTTCTTCTAAAGGTCGCCCTCAGTTTTAGACTTTACTTATTTAAATCATAGAGAACTTCATTAATCCTTTAGTAATACGTAGCCTGGACACAAAAAAGTCACCAGAAAAGTTGCTTTATTTGAATTTTGAAGCTGCTTTGGGTGCCGAGTGTATAGTAAAGTAATAAAGTTGACATTGACATTCATTTAATGACTTTTAATGCTTCTTAACCTCTTAACCCCCACATATGTTCTCCAGTTTGGCTTTACTCAAATCTAAAAGCTTCTGGATCAAAGTGTCAAAAATGGGAGAAAAACAAGGATGAAAATGCAACAGAAAAGTGAGAAAATGTGGCGAAAATGTGCAACAAAAGAGCCAAAAAAGAGCAACGGAAATGTGAAAAAAGCCACGAAAGAGCGACAAAAACATGACAAAAAAAGAGATGAGAAAGTGACAAAAAAATCAACAAAAAAGTGAGAAAAAAGCTACAGAAAAGTGACCAAAATGCAAAACAAAAGTGAGAAAAATCATGTGGCAAAAATATGTGATAAAAACGCAACAAAGGAGCCTTAAAAGAGCAACGGAAAGTGACATAAAAGCCACGAAAGAGCAACAAAAACAAAAAGCGATGAAAAAGTGACCAAAAAAGCGACAAAAGTGAGAAAAGGAGAAGAAAATGTATCAAAAATATGATGAAAACCCAATACAAAAAATGTCAATGAAGTGCCAATGAAAGCTCCATTTAGAGTTTTGTTGGATTTACCTTTCAAGTGAGGCATTAACTGGCCTATAGAAGCTTTTAGATTTGAGTAAAGCCAAACTGTAGAACCACCTGAACTGCTCTATCACAACGTGAGTCTGATGAATCCTAGCTCTGTCATCTTGGAATACGCCTGCGTCATCAGGGAAGAAGACGACACCTCATCTCGTTCTTTTGCTGAACCTACAGACCTGACTTTGACCTTTTGACCCCCCCACCCCCCTCCCTGCCCCCCCTCGCATTAGTCAGCAATGAAACCAAACCCCTCCTCCGCCGCGCAACCTGCCTTTGAAGAACCGCACTCAGTCAGGAGCCATTTTGATTTGCGCCGATGATTTCCCATTATACACCGCATCATATCCTTAATCTGTAAAGGTTGTTTCTAATGCGGTTCTTCCTGACGTGCCCCCCCCCCCTTCCCTCTGCCCCCTCTCCCCCCGCAAGCCCTTTATGGTCAATGAGCTGGCACAAATTACATTTCAAAAGTGAGCGGCGGATCTTATTTCTCCAGGTCCGGATGACTTCATTGAATTAAGGAAGGACTGTATTAAAAAGTACTTATGGAGCGGCGGAGTGGTTAGCGCTACTGCTGCTCCACCCGAAGACATGGAGGGGGCAGATCAGAAGTAGGTACTTTAGCATACCGGTACTTTAACGATACTTTTTCCCGAAACATATATTAAAATATTTGGAATAAACTATGTGGAAGATCTGCAAATGCATCTCCATTGTCAAGGAATGTGAGGGAAAAAAGTGTATAATGGGGGGAAGTAGGGGAAAATATTAGAAATTAAAAAAATGGGAAAATGAGGGAAACAAATTGGGAAAAATAAAAAACATTAGGGGAAAAATTGGGGAAAATATTGGGCAAAAAAATTGAAAAAAAAAATTGGAAAACGAATAAATTAAAAATGAATTAAAACCAGGTCATTTCCTTCCTGGACCACAGCAAACCTGGATCTGGATCTGAAAATAAAAGTTTTTTTCAGTTCTACTTTTTTTTAATACTATACTTTTATACTACCTAAACCAAGCCCTGTGTATAAGTAAGAGTTGTACTTATATATATTGACAAAATGTAGATGTTTTCTTGTTGAAAGGCGCTCGTCTGTCTCTGCAAATAGCACCGTAACACTGGGTTGAAAGCTCGTACGAGGGCTGCCAGTCAAACGTGATTGATATTGATCGACGGTGTTGTGGCCTAATTGGTATGCGGTGCAAATCTGGCCACAGCATTAAGTATTCACTCGCCTGCTTCATATTTAGTCCATTTCATTTGGGGAAAACTGGACAAATGGCAGCAATGTGACGATGTGCGAGTGTCGCTGTCCGTGGTGCTGAAATGCCAAAACTATAAATACTATTATTACCGCCTGGACTGGAGCGTAATGCCAATTTGTGTCGCATTTTATTTTTAGACCAGACATTGGGGTCTAACATAGTCTCTTTCTTTCATGGGAAATACTGTAGTTAGCTGGAATACCTGGTGGCCATTCATGCTTGGATACACAGCGAGAAATTCAGACTCAATCATTAGACTTTTCATGCCTTTGGATGATGGAAGAAAAGCCACACAACCCAGGACATTATACCTAATGGAAGAAGATATTGCAATGCTTGTAACTGCAATATTTCAAATATTAAAGTTATGAATAAATAGCGCTTAGCTGCGGTTTGAACATTCCTGACATGTGAAGCACGTTTCATAACTTTGAGGGGGAATAGTGGCAATGTCCTGCAAACGCCAATAACAACTCATATGAAGTGATCCGATCTGACAGAGAGGCAGGTGTGGTGAACAGGTCTGAGCTCATTCTACACATTAGGACATGGCTGGAACATGTAGGGGGAGGAAAATACTTCATTTTAACATTTTTAAACTCCGTATAGTCCCTTTAAGGCACAGACTTTGTAGGAGGATATTGAGCAGCCATGTTAACTTCACAAACCACTCGGGACCATTACAATGAATGAGGCTGAATAGATAATCATTGATCTCTTGTATACTATATCTATGTCTCTGTCTCAGCTTTGATTAGTTGCCGTTAGCATTAGCATGTTGTTGCTATCCGCAGGATTTTGCACGGCGATCAAAATATCCTTATGGAGTCAACGATTTAAAGCAGTACTTAGTAACTTGTTTACCCTAATAAATCCTTTCCGTAGTCCCTCTGGGGGTGATACAAGTGTTAATGGGATGATTGGGGGGTCTTTCATCTCCCCCTGGTGTCTCTGGTCAGAAAACCACAACTTGCAACTTCCCTGCCTCCGGGTCTGAGGCCCCAATACACACTAATGGAATCACGGAGAAGAAGCTAACAGGCTAACGGGCAAAGCTGGCACCACTTAAACAGTATTTACAGCCAAGTTTGAGTGATAATAATGATCTCTAATGTGTAATTGGATGAACAATATCCCTCTGTGCCTTTGTCTTTTCTGTCAGCGCAGTATTTACTCTAACGAACAATGAATGAATAAAAAACGTAACATGCAACGACACCTGCAGTTGAGTGTTGATAGACGAATATTGGCGACCTCCACAATGGCAACGTGTTTTCTTTATGACCCATTACCCATTTTGAATCGAAAAACCACATCTGACACCAGGATCGGATCTGTGCATCCCTGGTCATAACCATAATTTGCCGATATATTATTCAGCCCAGACCGACCGTCAGCACAAACTAAAGTCACAAAGTCAAAAATCCGCACGTATTTCCTTCATAAAGCTGAGAAATGTCGCTCGGTGACTCCCGCAGCTTATCTTGTTTACAGGAGACCGATTTATACAGTACTTTGCGGATAAATATTTGTCTTAAAAATGACTTTGCCGGCAGCTGGTCCTTCCATCTTCTTGTCACAGTCGATTCATAAAAAGCGCAAAGTTCAACACCCCCTCGCTGCGACGTGTAAATATGCATAACTAATGAATGCAGGGTTTGACAGGGCTATTTGCTTACTACAGTCGTTAATATGCGAGAGGTGGCTTCCGAATGGCGGCAGAGGTTGACAAGGGGAGAGGGCCAGACTGTGCGAGCGGCTATTTTTGTAACGGTTGCGTCACAAAAGATTTAAAAAAATAAAAAAAAATCCCGTCAGAAAAGTTTTATGGAAAAGGGCGAAAGATGAGACGGCGGTTACCTTTTTCCCGGGAGGCACGAGGTTCTGGTTTGTCTTCAGGATGTGCGTCAGGGCTTTTTTGACGTTTTTCTCTTTCATGGTGGACAGGACGGCGGGAGGCAGGAACAGAGGAAGACCCCACTCCTTCCTGCACAACAAAAAAAAAAGAGTCAGAATCATTGCGAAAACTCGTTGTGTTTGGGAACTTTCCACCTTCCGCACTTGGGCTGCATGAAATGAGGGAAAACTGCCATATCAAAAAGATCCTTTCATGTTTGTGTCGGAACAAGGCTTAAGAAAATACTAAATCAGGACAAAGGCGAGGCTTAAATGGAACTGCAAGCATTTCATCAAACAGAGAAAAGAGGAGAAAGGTTGATATTCAAAAGCAAATTGGATTGAATTTCAGCCAAAACTGTTGAAGGGTGAATGTATAAGTGAAGTCCCTAAATTTCTGAGATATGTTCTTACCTGAGCTTAGACGAGTTGATGCGTACCTGTCTAGTCTTTGTGTGTGCCCTCAGTCACGCAAAAAGACCAAAGATGTTGTTAGCATTTGGCCTCTCCCAGTGTATTCCTATGGCTCCAAACGGGGGTGAAGTTGGAAGCTACCACGCTCTTCCACGGGCACAAAGACCAAATAGGTTCGTATCAACTCGTCTAAGCTCAGGTAAGAACATATCACAGTGTGGAAGAACTGTGTGCCCCCAGTCACGCAAAACGACCAAAGATGTTGCTAGCATTTGGCCTCTCCTAGTATATTCCTATGGCTCCAAACGTGGTGAAGCGTGGAGGGGCAAGTCTCTTCCATAGGCACAAAGTCCAGACAGGTACATAACAACTAATCTAAGCTCAGGTAAAAACATATCTCAGTATGGAAAAACGGTGGCCATAGATACAGACGGCAACTCATCATGGAAGGGGGCGTGGCCTCACAGTTTTTCACTCTTTTTAGCCATTTTCTGGTGGAATATGAACTTATCTATCACATACAAATAAAGTCAAGTCTAAATCGGGTCCATATGGATGTTTATTCACAGCAGATTGTTCAGTAGAAGCGACAAAACAGCAGTCATAGCAAGCATTTTGTTCTAAATATTATTTTTTTTAAACTTTCCAGCAAATGATATTGTATAAATCATCGCTCTCCTTCTGTGAATCTGTGAACTTATGCTGTAAAAAATAGTAAAAACAAACAAACTATTGAATAACTGAGTGTAGATTTATGTGAAGAACTCGAATGCTTTGCTTCAGATCGGGATGTTCCTTATTTTAGAGGTGACATTGTTATTATGATCCTGTGGGAAAATAACCTGTAAAACTCTTGATACGACTTTTACATCTGCGTCGATACCTGAGATGAAAAGATTCTGGTATTTTGCACGTCAGCAATTTCCAACACACTTTCACTTGTATCTAAAATAATGGCTTTTTGATGCAGACGCCAATATTAGGAGGAAATCGCGGTTTGAAATGATGGAGGGGCCTGGGGGGGATTTGGATAAACGATCGTGAAATTTGATTGGGTAAAACGACCACAGCCTCCATATGTTGCATCTGGAATCCGCACAGTTTGTTTGCTGATAACGCGTCGTCTCTGCCGACTTCGAGGTGTTGATCCGCGCCGGAGTCTTAGAAGTTTATAATTGATCTAAATCACCGCGCGCCGGATAATTTAGCTCTCCTTATGTGGCTTATTGGCGATTGATGCCTAGAATGCTTTCTATTCCACGCTAGAGGAAAAGGGTTATAAACTTGCAGATAGATCGAAAGATAAATAGATGGAAAGACAGAAAGAAAGAAAGAAGGAAAGAGAGAGAAGAAAGAGAAAGAAGAAGAAAGAGAAAGAAGAAAGAGAGAGATAAAGAGAGAGAGAGAGAAGAAAGAGAGGGGGAGAAGAAAGAAAGAAAGACAGAAAGAGAGAGAGAAGAAAGAGAGAGAGAGAGGGAGAAGAAAGAGAGAGAGAGAGAA